>NC_045450.1:62640144-62643096 GCF_002776525.5 Piliocolobus tephrosceles | reverse complement strand
GATCTGCTTGCCTTGGCCTCCCAAAGTGCTGGGATTACAGTTGTGCATCACTGTGCCCAGCCTAACTCTTTTTTTTTTTTTTTTTTTTTGAGATAGAGTCTTGGTCTGTCACCCAGGCTGAAATGCAGTGGCACAATCTCGGCTCACTGCAAGCTCCGCCTGCTGGGTTCATGTCATTCTCCTGCCTCAGCCTCCTGAGCAGCTGGGACTACAGGTGCTCACCACCACACCCAGCTAATTTTTTGTATTTTTAGTAGACATGGGGTTTCACCATGTTAGCCAAGATGGTCTCGATCTCCTGATCTCGTGATCCGCCCTCCTCGGCCTACCAAAGTGCTGGGATTGCAAGTGTGAGCCACGGCACCCGGTCCCGACTCCTATTTTTTAATGACAAATTATCAGCAGTAAAGGATTGAATGTATACATGCCTTTAATCACTCAAAGACCCAATAAAACATCTAGGCAGCTTCATGGTCAAGGACTTTCAAAGCCAGAAGCAGGGGGAGGTGGGGGGGAATTAAAGGAAGATGATGCTTCTGGCTTTTTATGTTGTTTGACAGATTTCTCAAAAGGCACTGTTCTGTGACCCAGCAACAACTCTGCAGGATCGCCATCTATTTTATTCTTTCAATTTCCTGTAGTCTCTCTAGATTTTACGTCATCTGCAGAACCAGGGAAAAGCAAAATTGATTTTAGGAAGGGAAACTGTGAAAAATAGTTCTGGGCTAGTCTCATCTCCTGCTGAGTTCATTTTATTAAATGAAGCAGTGAAAACGCTAGAACCTGGAAAGCTGAAATAATCTTTTGTTCTTGTATTGACTCTGGGCAGAGAAAAGCAATATTGATTGAAGCGCTATTGTATACCTGGACATCTTTAATCCCCTGAAACAACCCTTTCCACTACGGGGTATTATTTAGCTTGATTTTGTAAATAGTAGGCTGAAACTCACGAAACTTGATTGAGGTCTAATAGTGACTATTTGGTAAAGCCGGGATCAAATTCACATTTGTCAGATTCAGATAACCAGAAGGGGTAGGTGGTTTGGTCAATTCTGTAACCAGGGCCAGGACTAGGCAAGAGAAAGACCGGGGTGGTAAATTTAAGGAGGTCCTCACTCTCCATCCAGGCTGCTTGTGAATCTGACAGTGAGTGCTGCCTTAAATTGTGTACACCAGGTACCTTGCTTGCCTTACCCTAGTCTGCCCTGGCAGGAACCATTGCTTGGTGGTAGGGAAGGCAAAAGCTACTAACTTTGAAGGCCACCTATGAGCTGAACATTCCATGAGGAGTTTTACGTAATGGACCACCCATCTTCTCAGAAGCCTTGTGGGCAAGCATTCTTACCTTTAATGAACACACTATTAGACAGAGATAGTTTTACATATCTTAATTCTTACGGAAAGGGCCATGTATTTGGAAAGAAATCCTTTAGTAAAATGAAAAGGTACAGAGACTGAGCTGGCTCTCTCTCTACCCAGGGCTTAGGTAATTTATTTGCTGATATTAAGGGTCTTAAGAGAAGGGAAGACATTACCCTGCTAGACAAAGGGGGAAAAATTGAAGGTCTTTGGAGTCTGGATTGAGGGGATATGAAAATAAGGGTAAGTGGGTCAGGCATGGCGGCTCACGTCTGTAATCCCAGCACTTTGGGAGGCCAACGCAGGCGGATCACTTGCCAGGAGTTCAAGACCAGCCTGGCCAACATGGTGAAACCCCGTCTCTACTAAAAATACAAAAAATTAGGTGGGTGTGGTGGCTTGTGCATGCAATCCCAGCTACTTGGGAGGCTGAGGCAGGATAATCGCTTGAACCTGGGAGGTGGAGGTTGCAGTGAGCTGAGATTTTGTCACTGCACTCCAGCCTGGATGACAGAGCAAGATTCTGTCTCAGGAGGAAAAAAAAAAAAAAAAAAAAAAAGGGTGAGGGGAAGGAAAAAAATATAAGGGGAAGTGGGTGGAAGCTTGGAGAAGGCTGGGGGTTCGTGCATTTTGATGTGCTCATTCCTGGCTCTCAAACACTAAAGCTTAAAATGCTTGTATGTGTGCCAGGGCAGGGCATCTTATGGGACCCAGTAAAGGGGCTGAGCTTGATGCTGGGTGGTCCTGGGTGAAAAGGAGACTCTGCCTGCAGTCATGAGGAAAACCTCCAGATCATAAGCGCTAGAAAATAGCAAATATTCAAGGAAAAGTTTCATACTTTCAGAGACCACAAGATTGACTCGGGGGTGTCTGAGTCAA
The DNA here is from genome assembly GCF_002776525.5 of Piliocolobus tephrosceles. Lineage (NCBI taxonomy): Eukaryota > Metazoa > Chordata > Mammalia > Primates > Cercopithecidae > Piliocolobus > Piliocolobus tephrosceles. Next base: position 62,640,858 of record NC_045450.1, on the reverse strand, counting down.
TATAGCTTCTTTGGGAGAAAGAGGGATGCCAGCTGACATCTGTATTATGTACAAATGGAGACAAGGAGGTTCAGAGATGTTGAATCAGTTTCTCAGGGTCTCCCAGCTGGTAAGAAACAGTGGGGATGCAACTTCTGGTGTGTCTAGTTTCAGAGCTGCATAAATAGATTTCCTCATCTTTACTAGCGGAAGGGAGGGTGGGAGGGCAGACCCCAAACCATGAGGGAGAAGTACAGGCTTGTGGAGAGACAGTCAGCTTGACAAATGGGTCCTGTACACACCAGTGTGTGGGCTGCTAAGCTCATATGAGCTGTCCAGGAATGGTTTTCACAGCAGCCTGATTTTTTTTTTTTTCCCCTCTCTCTCCAGTGAAGGCACTTTGTTTTTAAAAACTATGTGAAACCAGCCTGGGTACAAACTTTGAGAAAGAAGCCGGCTTGGGAGAAGCCTTTGTCCATCTCCCTCATTTTACAGATTGGGAAACTGAGGTCCGCAGGAGAAAGCTATGTGACTAGGCAGGAGGCTGGCTTCTGAAAAATGCCAAAGAAATTCTACAGAAGTCTAACAGAGTAGAAAAAACCTGATAGGGGAGGATGCTGGCTTAGTTTTGTTAACATCAATCTTTCCAGGAACCAGGATTTTAAGACCTGATTCTGGGCCCCTGAGGTTCTTTCTTCCCTTCCTTCCTTCCTTCCTTCCTTCCTTCCTTCCTTC
>NC_045450.1:62487730-62639744 GCF_002776525.5 Piliocolobus tephrosceles | reverse complement strand
GGCAACCTCTGCCTCCAGGGTTCAAGCTATTCTTCTGCCTCAGCCTCCCAAGTAGCTGGCACTACAGGCATGTGGCACCACGCCCAGTTAATTTTTTGTATTTTCAGTAGATACAGGGTTTCACCATGTTAGCCAGGATGGTCTCGATCTCCTGACCTCATGATCCGCCCACCTCAGCCTCCCAAATTGCTGGGATTACAGGCGTGAGCCACTGTGCCTGGCCAAGGTTATTGCTTTTAACGAATGTTCAGAATTGTCCTCCAGAAGCCGAGGTTCGGGGGATCACACAGGTTTGCAGCATCTGCTGCTGAAGGAGGAATTGAGAGTTCGGAGAACTCTCCAAAGCCCACCACTGTGGCAAGGAACTGCTGGCTTTTAACAGGCTGCAAGGTACAATGGTGGATCTCAAGATTTAGTGCTTATAGAAGTCAACCAGGATGGAACAAACAGGTCTGGGTTGATGTCCCGGAATCTGCATTATAAAGCTCCCCAAAAATTCCAACTCACGTGGTTCACAGTGCACACTTTGAGGGCCACTGGCACAGTGAGAGTGGCATAGGATGGGAAGTCAGGCAAACTTTAGTTGAAATCCTGGCTCCGTGGGGAAGGAGTTTCAGCCCTCTGTTCCTCAGTGTTTTTATCCATCAAATGGGAGTTTCTAAAAAGTGCCTAAAACAGTACCAGGCACGTAGTAAGTAAGAGTGGCATTCACTTTAATACCGTTCTCTCCCTTGGCCCTATTTTTGAGGCTGCTTCCCTACTTCTCCACTGCATAAGTCCTGTCCTTGCTGGCATATGTCACAGCACCTCTCTTCATCACACGTCCAGCTGTGACAAGCCGCTAGCAGCTGCCTGTCTTTTCATCATTAAGAATGAATCTCCTTGCATTCTGAGGCTAAGACAGGAAAAGAATGTTTTTTGCAGCCATTAATAAGCAGCACATTTCTAACAATGGCTTAGGCTCCCTTTGTCTGTTCAATTGAAACGTGTCTAACTCTCTGCTGCCTTGATGGAACTGGCCTTGGTAATTACTATAATTATGTGGCTCTGAGAAGCTCAGCTTGAACAGAGTACCGTTTAATTCCAAGACCTAAAAAGAACCATATGAATGTTATACATGCATGTGTACACACAGACATAGACACTGATACACAGAGACACATACAGACACCGCCCCACGATCCCCGCCTGCCATCCCAAACTCACACAGGGAGAGAGTCTTCATTTATGAAATAAAATATTCCACATGCTTAAATTTGCCAGATAGTAACAAGTTCTCTCAGTAGGTGCTAACCTGAAAAAAAAGATTTTTCTAAAGTATGTGTGGCTAGGATGCAGTGGCTCATGCCTGTAATTCCAACAATTTGGGAGGCGGAGGCAGGAGGATTGCTTGAACCCAGGGCTTCAAGACCAGCCTGGGCAACATAGTGAGACACTGTCACCACAAAAATTTAAAAAATTACCCAGGTGTTGGGGCATGCACCTGTAGTCCCAGCTGCTCGGGAGGCTGAGGTGGGAGGATTGCTTGAGCCTGGGAGGTAGAGGTTGCAGTGAGCTGTGATTGTGCCACTGTACTCCAGCCTGGCCAACAGAGCAAGATCCTGTCTCAAAAAGAAAAAATTGTACACGTTTCCTTAATTGTTACTTATTCAAGTAGGATTTGAGGTGACTTAGAAAGTACAACTGCCTGAAAGTCACAAATAAAGTGACCAAATTAGGACAAAGGGAAAATATTAATAGAGACATAAAATTAAGTTACAGGTAAGAGGAACAGATAAAATAGATACGAAAGGTCCTGCATAGGTTTACAGGAGAGTGCATATCTGGCTTCCACAGCTGATGCAAAAAGAGAAATGTAACTAAAGGATTTGTGGTCCCCGGAGGATGAGACAAACACATTCCTCAAGAGAAACAGTTTTCTCTCCCACAGGATGTATTTCTTCCATGGGTTCTCATAAAGGAGAATCACTTCCGTGGATAAAGTTATCAAGCACCCCTATGAGATACACAATAGAGATTCTTCTTATTGCAACATGTCTCAATGCAAAGATAGGGAAATGTCAACATGTTGTTCAGTAAAAGCAGTTCCATGAGGAGTCAGAGGAATGGTCCTGATTTACAGTGTTCTTGGGCTATGACTTATTCCAATTGGAAAGAGAGATTGGCTTGCTTCCTTGTCAAGCCCCATGATGTTATTCCTATCAGTAATGGCCCTTCTTACCATTAAGATAAGATTTGGCATCAGAGTCCTTGTGCAAACAGATTTCCAGGTAGTCCCTGTCAACCCACTGAAACTGGCAAATGAGATAAAGCTGATTTGCCACTGCTGATCTAATGAAATGGATATTTGTGTTAACTTCTGATGAATTCTATGTATGTGTGTGTATATATGCACATACACACTACACACACACACACACACACACACACAGTCGTATGTCATCTAATGATGAGGATACGTTCTGAGAAATGCATGGTTAGGGGGTCTTGTTGTTGTGTGAACATCACAGAGTGTACTTAACACAAACCTAGATGGTATAGCCTACCATTCCCCTAGGCGGTATGGTATAGCTTATTGCTCCCAGGTTACAAATCTGTACAGCATGTTACTGGACTGAGTGCTCTAAGCAATTGTAACCCAGTGGTAAGCGTGTATCTAAACACATCAACATACAAAAGGCACAGTAAAAATATGGTATTATCACTTTATGGGACACCCGTCTTAAGCAAACATCTGTTGTTGACCGAAATGTCATTATACAGAGCATGACTATATACACATATATATTATATATATTCATATACATACATAGACACATGCACACATATATTTAGATATTCAGTCTTCTGAGTATAATTCAGGGGGTGTTTTCAAGTGCTGATGAGGTGTATGGAGTTGTTTTGTTCCCACTAGAAACAGCAGCTATGTTTTGGAGAGTCCTTGAGAGGTCATTTTAGAGGTCTAATCTGCTTCCTTCCCCTGCATTGCTGGGCTACAGGCTATCACTTCTGGTAGTTTTAAATGGACCTGCCTCTATCAGTTTCCTCCACCTTTTGAACATTCATAACTCACACCAGATCAGATTAGACACAGCCAAGATTTGCAGTGGCCAGACTTGCATGAAAAGCAACAGTTCCCAGGGACTGACTAGGTCCCGCTTGAATGGGCATATGCTTGGCAGCTCTATGCAATTTTTACAGAGATCACTTTGCTTTTCCTTCTGCAATTTTTATTTTTGAGTCTTACTTTGTAGCCCAGGCTGGAGTGCAGTGGCACCATCTTGGCTCACTGCAATCTCCACCTCCCAAGTTGAAGCAATTCTTGTACCTCAGTCTCCCAAGAGGCTGGGATTACAGGCACCCGCCACCATACCCAGTTATTTATTTATTTAGTAGAGATGGGGTTTCACCATATTAGCCAGGCTGGTCTCAAACTCCTGACCTCAAGTGGTCTGCCCGCCTCAGCCTCCTAAAAGTGCTGGGATTGCAGGTGTGAGCTACCACACCCGGTCAAGGTTTGTTTTTAGATAAATGGGATATACTGAACCTTTCTTAATAGTAACAGGTATTTCTTGCTCTCCGAATTCTCGCTTTCTGGATTCTTGCTCTTGTCACTTTCTGAATTCTTGCTCTGCAAACTCAGGAGCTAAGAGCATTTAGAAAGCAAGGGATATTTTGTAATCTTTGTCTTTCTCTATCACAGTCATCTCTCCTCTATCTCACACATTGACTCACTTGTGCTCATCTGCATGAGAGCCACCAACTGAAAAAATGGGATCTGAGAAGGCGGTTCAAACTCGCTCAGGAATGCTTGCAAATTCCCACATCCTATTCAATCTACCCTCGCTCTCTTAAGCAGAGAAGGGGGTGGTGTTTTTCAGTTCCATGTATCTCTACCTCTAATTAATTTTAAATAGGCTGCCTGGCAACACTGTTGCTGAACACTTCACATTCCAGTTACCGCTTCTATTTTTGTTAACTGGAGAATGTTTTGTTTCAACTAATCAGTCCAGCATCCTTTCCAATCAAAACAGCATCCTGGTCTAGGCACAACACCTGTCAGTGAAAGGCATGGTCTGGTTTGCAAATCAGGAAGCACAAGGGGCTCTCTGTTTTCCCCTGGACACCTAAATTGCAGAGAAAGCTCCTGAAACACACACACATGCACACATATGTGGGCACACACATGCATGCACATACACGTGTGCACACACATGCATGCACACACACACACACCCTCAAAACTCCAGAAGGACTTTCAGCCTTTCATTCGTGGCTAGTTGGATTCAATGCCCTTCCTCTCCCTGATTGGCACAGCTTCTACTGCAGAATACCTCAGCACTGTTTATATAGCCAAGACTCTTTTGAATAAACAAGAAGCTAGATAGGAAGGAATGATGGATGGTGCCTGCTTCCCGAGCAACTTAATTTTAACTAATAGTCATGGTAAACTCAGGAGAGAGATAACTTATTCCACTGAACAAACATTTACTGGGAGCCTGTCTTGGGCAGGGTATTCTGCTATGCATTCTGAACCCTGAGATGAATAAGGGAAGGCTCCTTCCTCCGGGGAGCTCAGAGTTGGAAGGAGGAGAAAAATGGGCAAAGTAAGAATTAGGAATGATCAGCGTGGGAGGGCTGATGCATTCATTGCCTTCCCATATTAAACCTACAGTTTCCGGGATTGAGCTGGATATTGAGAAGCAATTGGAAGATGCTATTTTTCCATCCTCCCGACAACACGGATCAGCTAAATGCATCATGGGTCACACACTCCCAGCAGACACTGGGACCTGACATTCTAGTGTTAGTCACAGCAACATGAGGAGAGCAAGGGTTGAGGATGGGGACAAGGAGGCAGGGAGACAGGCGGCCAGCAAAGGAGTCTAACAGCAGGATGATGGTGGCTGGAATTACAGCAGGCCCTGTGGAATGAAGAGAAAGGACTAGATTCAAGAGACATTTGGAGGGAAGAAGGAAAGATAATATGTGTTTGAATATGTGCCTGGTGAGAAGAACTTTCTACCTTGGTTTCCTGCATGGATGGTAGCACCATTAATTGGGATATAACAAGAAAAATGTTTCTAAATCTTTGAATCAGTACTTAGCTTATTGGGCTCACTGTATCACCTTTTCCTGGCCTCAGAGACACCATAGAATAAACAGCTTGCTGGGCCAGCTGGTAAGTGTCAGTGAGAGAAGCTTCCGGTTTCTTGAGCCAATTAGCAAGTTCCTTAATGCCTTTAATTTGCATCCCTACACCTCCCCATTTACACATTTATTGGACATGAAATTCTTCAAACTGTTTCTTTTTGATAGAAAAGATTCAGCCTGCGTCTCTGCTCTTTCTTTCCCTATTTCCCTGCCTAGTTGGGTGACAAATAATTGATGGTTTCCTAGGGTGAAGAGAAGGGGCAGCCCAGACCTAGAGAGTCTTGTATATACAGAACTTCAGTGTCTGGCTTCAAATTATTTCCATCTCTGAGGCTCCCCTAAGCACAAAGACTAGGGAGGTCTGGGGATTCAGAGTCCTTCCAAATCATGTATCTTCCCCTCAAAGGCAGAAGGAATCACACACGCTCCTTATTACTCTTTACTGTACTTTGGTAATAATCTCTCCTGTATTCTCCGGAATTTACTGGAACCAGAAAGGCAGGGCAGCAGAGTGAAGGGACCTTAGATTATTCCGATAGAATCTAAGTCTCTACTCCATCCTCTCCCAGTTCTTTCAAGCCTCCGTTTTCTTCTCTGCAGCCCTGTAAACTGGCTGTTAATGGAAGCTACAAACAAATCAAAGCATAAAGAAACTATGGTTTATTCTCCGAGCTGAATGAAAAAGTGCTTTCTTAATTGCAATGATTTGAAGTTGAACAGGGATCATTGAGACTGAATTAGGATGAATTTAATTATCTCTGTTACATTTGCACTGAAACCTGAGTTCCTTTAGCAATCTTTATTTTTCAATATTAAAGGTAATGTGGTTAAGGGTAGTACTTTAATAAAAGGTAATATCCATGAAATTATGGAGCACAGATATGCCTTTCCACACAATGGCTACATCTTACAGCTCAGGATGGCTTGCCCCTTCCTTTTTTATTGCTTCCAATATTTCTCTCCTTCTGGTCTCATCTCCTGTCTCTCATCTTACTGCTAACTGGGAAGATGAGCTTAGATTTCTTCTGACCTTTCCTTTTCTTCCCTCTTATCATCTCTCTAAATTGGTCTTCAATTAATGAAGTGAGGTTTTCATGGTGACTCTGAGAATCTACCTTATATTTCAGAGGCTCCATTAGGCCAAGGGACAAATTACTCAGCAATATATTTTATCTAAATCTTTCAAGTGCTGGTGGATGAATAATAAACTTTGATCACTTAAGTAATACACAAAGATGATTTTTTAAAAATCAAAACAATGTCTATTAGAACTCCCAACTGGCATGACTGTTGCTGTGAAAATGACTAATATCACCATGAGTGCAATCGCTACTAATCAGAGGGCACTCTTTGCCAACAACAAAGTGGAAGAATGACAGGGGTTGCTTTGAAGGTGCGTCTGACTTATAAAAAAAAAAAATAGGAGCAAAGCTCAGTGTAGTATAAGAAGGCTCCCTGTAAGAGTAGATTTAAAAAGCAACAGTAAAAGACGATTCCAACATCGATTCTTTTGAAAACCTCATTCTTTCTTTGACATTCTATAGGTGATAAAAATAACAAAATAACAATTTCCAAAACACTCTTATGTATATTTTTAATGCTCAGAACAACTTAATGGGAGCAAAGCACAGTGTTGCAGGCCTGTAGTCCCAGCTACTAGAGAGAATTGCTTGAGGCCAAGAGTTTGAGACCAGCCTGGTCAACATATCAAGACTCCATCTCTAAAACAACAAATAGTAATAATAATAATTTTAAAAACCCAGTGGAGAGAGAGTAGTAATAGTCCTGTTTTACAAAAGCGGAGAAGACAAGAGATTCACAACGATACAGCTACTTAGTGGCTCAGGTAGGGCTTGAACTCTGCTCTTCTGAACCTGAGCCCCTTGCACCATACCATGTCATAAGGATGCTATCGCAGGGAGAGTTCTAGAAGAGGCAGCATTTCCAAGGATTCTTCTTTGCTCAAGAACACACAGTGAGTCCCCACTGTTGAGTGCACAAAACCCAAACTGACTTCCAGGAATTACAGCAGAGGTTGTCACTTCCCTGCCCTCGGCCCCCTTTCGTACAGACCCTACCATGCTTCTACCCCCATTTCTTCATCTGAAGGCTTTCTCTTGCTGATGCTGCCTGCACAGCAGGCCAGAAGTGCCAGGGAATTAATGTTCCCCATTCCCAGAATAGCTCTCAATGAATGACTATTGGGAGTTAATGCTTAAGTATGCCAGCTCCTCATCCGAGCTGGGGGTTGTGCACTGCTTCTCATAGCACCCCAGTAGGATTAACCTCCACTTACCCACAGGAGTAGCTGACTTGACAATGCACCTTCCAGAAGTTGCCTTCCCTTCCTTCTCTAACTTTCCCACCTTTTCCACCAGTGTGTTCTGGGGGCCCAAATACACATCCTGCACATGTTTCTCTGTCTCAGGGTCAGCTGCTGCTTTGTGAGACCCTCTATCTGGCTCCATCTTCTAGCCAACCTCACTTGCCATTAGTTCTCCATTGGTTCATTCATTCCCATAGGCTTGGTCTTGCGACTGAATGTAGTGATGGAACACCAACAACAGAGCCTCCTGCCTCTGGGCTTTTCCATTTGCAGTTTTTACTCATGCACTTGCTTCAAGGCTTTGCTCAAATCCCACTCCTCCGGGAAAGCCTTCTCAGTGACTCACACATAGGTAGACCAACTCACAGGCCTTTTGCGACATTTCCCTACACTAAACAATGTCATATACTGCCTTGTCCTCTAATTCTTATTGTATCCATACCATTTGTTTCCCCCCAAATAGACTTTAAACATCTGTGTATCAAGATCATGCTCATAGCCAGTGGTGTGCTGATAAATGTTTAATAACCGACTCTCCGAAAAAATCCGTATATGCACATACATACATTTATGATAATTTACTGACATAGAGGATGTGTAGCACACATTACAAACAGTAATAAAATATACAATACTCTTTACTGTAAAGTCTATATAGTCTATTTGTTTCCAGAGAATGCTTTTGTTGAGTTTTGCCTATCTTTGGTTACAATTCAATCACAATTTGACAAATTGAGTTGCATTCCAATCCAACAACTCTTTTTTTTTTTGAGACAGAATTTCACTCTTGTCACCCAAGCTGGAGTGCAATGGCGCAATCTCGACTCACTGCAACCTCCACCTCCCGGGTTCAAGCGATTCTCCTGCCTCAGCCTCCCGAGTAGCTGGGATTACAGGCATGTGCCACTACGCCCAGCTAATTTTGTATTTTTAGTAGAGACAGGGTTTCTCCATGTTGATCAGGATAGTCTCGAACTCCCAACCTCAGGTGATCCGCCTGCCCTAGTATCCCAAAGTGCTAGGATTACAGGCATGAGCCACCATGCCCGGCCCATCAACTCTTGACCCAATCAATTTGGTGTTATTAAATCTGATATGTGACTGATACCTGATCTATGATAACACTATTTCTCACCATCATACAGATTTCTTTCAATGAACTGTAACCTCTTTCAGCTTCACTAACCGGCCCAAGAACTCTTTAACCAACCAATTTGGTGTTATTAAATCTGATACGTGACTGATAACTGATCTATGGTAGCATTCTTTCTTACTATCATACAAATTTCATTCAATGAACCTCTTTCAGCTTCAGTAATACACATGATATGTTTTCAAGTTTAATTTGCATTATTTACATTTTTTTCCATTACTTTGTTTCATCTACACAATAAACCAAGTGACAAATCAAGCCCTGATTGTAGCATTTGCTGATTTCTTTGGTGTGAATGCTCCCACCATGGCTGATTTTCATGTTACCAAAATGACATAACTGAAAGTGGGGTTGGGACACAATGCATGGTAACACTATTTTATAGTACTCTGTGCTACTACCATACAGGTACAATGAATGCATACAACCTCAAAAGCATAGATAGCCAAATGAAAAATAACTAAAAAGTTGTAAGTTATAAATGATTATTCCATTTATTTTTAATACATATTTTAAATCATTAGTTTATATAATTCAATAACTATAATAGTTTTGCTGAATGACTGGCTCACAAAATTCCTGAATATTTAACAATTGGCTCTTGTGAGCTGGTATGAGCCAGCTCCAGCATATGCTGCATCTATTTTGTAATTCAGATTGTCTAATGTGATTCTGGGCTGCAGTAAAAGCTCTCTGAATACTTGTTGTGTGAGTGAGTGGCTTTAGTTTTCAAAAGAACAGATGACCAAATAACTTGAGAAAATAAGGCAGCCTTCAGGCATTTTTTCAGTCAATGTTGCTGAATAACAGCCTTTCTACCAAGAGGGAGCCCTCCATATCCTCATGAGGTTCATAGAGTCGGTCCCCTCCAACTTTTACCTCCCCTAACTTACATCCCCAAATTTATTGTATTTCTTATGTCCTAATTCTATGTCTGACTAGGATCTTAAACTTATCGTTTATATCTGATGTCCAGTATTGTCTTAGGCAACTCCTGGCCATTGTTACAACACACATTTATACATAAACTGTCTTCCTCTAACCATGTCAAAGAATAACCTGGCCCAGTCCAGGTGCCAACATGTCCCAGAGTTGAGTCCCAAGGACGGAGCCCTGGGACATTGTAAGATAAAATGGTCAAGGAGAAGATCCAACCATGGAGACTAACAAGCAAGGAAGGGTGTCCTAGAAGCCAACTGGAGGAAGCATCATGGTAGAGGGAGGGGGTCTCTGTATCAAGATGATGAGCACTGAGAGCTGATCACTGGATTTAACTGTGTCGGGGTCAGTGAGGGGGTGTCCCTATTGACTTTGACAAGAGTGGGTTTGGTAGAATGTGGGGGCAGGAGTTTGCTTGGATTAAATTTAAATGAGAATAGAAGGAAAGAATTAGAGACAAAAAGCATGGACAACTCCAATGGGTATGGAATTTTAGAGTTGCAAGACAAAAACGTTATAGAGGTGTGTTATATAACATTGTGTATATAGTTAACACTGTGCTACACGCTTAAAAATTTAAGAGGGTAAGTTTATGTGTTTTTACCACAATAAAAATATTACTTTCAAATGAAATTAAAATTAAATCATTTAATCCAAAAAAAGCACAGACAACTCTTTTTAAACATTTTGTAGCAAAGGGGGTCAGAGAAACAGCAAAAGCTGTTATAGACTGAATGCCTATGACCCCGCCGCTGCATATGCATATGTTGAAGCCGTAACACCTGATGTGGTGGTATTGGGGGTGAGGACTTTGGGAGGAAGTTTAGATAAAGTCATGAGGATGAAGCCTTAGAGATGCTATTGATGCCCTTAGAAGAAGAAGAAAAACCACTTCCTGTCTGCCATATGAAGATGCCGTGAGAAGGCAGCCGTCTACAAGCCAAGAAGAGAGCCCTCACCAAGCACAAAATCTGCTATTACCTTGATCTTGAACTTCCGAGCCTCCAGAACTGTGGGAAAGAAACCTTTGTTGTTTAAACACACTGTCTATGTTTTTTTGTTCTGGCATCCTGAGCAAACTAAGACAATAGCTATCAGGTGGGGTGAGGTCAAGAGATACTTTACTATAGGAGAAATAGCAACATGTTTGCCTTGCCAGGGAAAATAATCCAGTTGAAATTGGATGCTATGTTTAATTTTTAAAATTTCATTCTATTGTAAAAAAAAAAATTAAAGTAGACTTTGGGAGGCCAAGGAGGGAGGACTGCTTGAGCCTGGGAGGTTGAGGCTGCAGTGAGCTGTGATTGTGCCACTGCACTCCAGCCTGGGTGCAGAAAAAAAAAATGTAGACTTGTATAATGAACCACCTTGTCTCCATTCACTTAGCCTCAACAATTATTAACACTTTGCCATTTTCATTGTTTTTCTTCATGTGATTTTGTTTATCGAACACATATTATATGAAAGGCTCAATCCCAGGCACTTTACTTATGTTAACTTCACCCTACCTTGCTGGTATCTTGCAGAGGGTGATCAACCCCACTTTACTGATGAGGAAACTGATGTTGAAAATAACTGAAGAGAATTCACTTATGCTGGGAAGTGGTAAATCCAGGACTTTAACTCAGGCTTGACTCTTTCTAGGCGGCTCATGGTAAAATGTAGGCATTCTTTAAATGCGTACTGAATGTTTTGTCTTTCTACTATGTCACACTGCCTTAGAGGAATTGAAGAGGTACTGTGGGCCCATCCTTTATATTGTAGGGTCCAAGATGAGAGTACAAAGAGTACAAAAGTGGGCCCATGTGACATATGTCTAAATATTTAGTGGACATAAACCAACCTCACATACCGTTAGTTTTAACTGAACTATTTCTATCCTCCTCCCTTGACAAACCATCACCAAGCCCAGGAGGACCAGGTTCCCGTTTAGAATTCTCATCCTCCCGAGTTCTATGCCAGAGGTGTGGAGTGAGGACAGCTGACCCCACCTGCTGGGGAGTCCCTTTCTTCCCATCCCAGCCCTGTCCATCCCCATGGGGTGCCTTGTGTACACTCATGTCGACTCCCAGCATGCACGTGCAAGCTCCTTCCCCAACTCCCACAAATACCCACTCCTCAGGCTTTGGGAAGTGCAATCTGGTGGCACATTTGACCCACAGGAGGATGGGCTAGAAAAGAAACTTGTGAAGACATTGCGAGAGGGCTCAGGGCTGTTTGGTCAGGGGATGCTGAAGTCTTGGATAGGCCTATATCCCTTGGCCTTGTAGAATAGCAAGGGTGGGGCTGGGGGAGGGTCCATATAGGGTCCTATGAAGCCCAGGGCCTTGGGCAGGGGCCTGTTTTTATGAATTTAAGAGAAGTACTGAATCCTCAGTACCGCACAGGGCACCATGCCACAGGATGAGAAGGTCTGGTCTCCCCTGGGCTGATAGTGGGGGAAATGATCAAGTAAGTAAAGCCACCAATCACCTCATTGTTTTGCTGCTCCTTATCATAACCAAGGACCTTGGCTGTTGACAATGTATGTTCTCCTTTTTCTTCCCAACTGGGACACTGGGATAACCAATGATGAGATGGAGGTTATGTTTTTCATTGTGAATCAGCTAGGATTCTGGTTTGAACACTGGTCTTACTGGGTGGTACAGGTTGGTGTACACTGGCAGGTTACTGCAAACCACTTCCAGGTCCCTGCCTGTGAGATGATAGTAAATGTTTGCATGTGGTGGTTACAAGCAAGGCTGCATGGGGTCAGCTCCCTGCTGTGCCACTTATTAGCAATGTGACTCTGGGAAAGTTATTTAATCTCTCTATTCTTTTGCCTCATCTATTAAAATGGGGATAGCAATTGCATCTTACAGGGTTGTTTAAAGAGGTAATGTCCTAATGCTCTTAGCACAATGCCCGGCATATAGCACATCCTCAAATAATGTATAATAATGATGATGCACTAACAATTTTGATAAGTGGTAGCTTGACTAACGTCAATGAGATTTCTTTAATGCAGGGCTACTCAGAGTCTTTTAGATGTTTTGATGCCTAGTGTATTCTTTTCTTTTCTTTTTTTGGAGAAGGAGTCTTGCTCTTTTGCCCAGGCTGGAGCGCAGTGGCGTGATCTCGGCACACTGCAACCTCTGCCTCCCGGGTTCACGCCATTCTCCTGCCTCAGCCTCCCGAGGAGCTGGGACTACAGGTGACCACCACTACGCCCGGCTAACTTTTTTTTTGTATTTTTAGTAGAGACGGGGTTTCACCATGTTAGCCAGGATGGTCTTGATCTCCTGACCTCGTGATCTGCCCGCCTCAGCCTCCCAAAGTGCAGGGATTACAGGTGTGAGCCACCGCACCTGGCCGCCTAGTATATTCTTAAGAAATGATACTGTATAATGAATTTCCAAACTACTAGGATCCATGTTTGTGAAACGTGCCCCGAGACACTCGTTTTTTGGCTTTAACTGGACATCTGTGAAACGTCCCTTCTTGAGAAAAAGAGCAGCTGCCATTTCCCAAGATTTCATTTTCTCTTTTCTCAAAGCAGACATGCTATCCACACTTACACATCAGGTTCTGGGACCCTAGCCAGAGCCTTAAGGAATCAAATAGGACTTCAGAGATGCCTTTTCCCCCTATGAGAATAATTCATATGTTTGCAAAGAATATTCCAACTCTAATTGAATTTCACCTTAAAGGGCATTCTTGTTTTCCAAAAAGAAGTGAGAAGTTTCCTAAAACTGCCCTCTCTAGCAATTTGGCTGTTGTCACATTCTTGAAAAGTGGTTTCAAATTGAATTCTTCTACAGGTCTGTGGTGTTCCCACAGGAGCTGCTCTTAGGCGGCAAGAAGGGAGGGTGAGCAGGCTGGACTGGGTTGAAGGGCAGGGATGTATGCAGGCATGGAAAAATTCAGAGCCCCAGTGATGTCGGTTCAAATACCAGCTCCTCCACTGAGCAGCTGTGTGATCTCAGACAAGCTACTGAACCTCTCTGAACCCTCGCCTCCTTACCTACTAAAGTTTGATTGGTTGTGAGTGGATTGTACGAGAAGATACAGGCAGAGTGCTCAGCACTCGGTAGCTCAATAAGTCATTTTTTTTTTTTTTTTTTTGGAGATAGAGTCTCCCTCTGTCACCCAGGCTGGAGTACAGTGGCGTGATCTCAGCTCACTATAACCACTGCCTCCTGGATTCAAGTGATTCTCCTGCCTCAGCCTCCCGAGTAGCTGGGATTATAGGCACACTCCACCACGCCTGGCTAATTTTTGTATTTTTAGTAGAGAGAGTTTCACTACGTTGGCCAGGCTGGTCTCGAAATCCTGACCTCAAGGGATCCAGCTGCCTAGGCCTCCCAATGTGCTGGGATTATAGGCATGAGCCACTGTACCTGGCCAAGAAATCTTTACAGTACTTACTGCAGAGAGGCAAGAAAAAGAAGGGCAGAGGAGGTAAGGTTTAGAAGAAATACATAGCCTATGACAGAATGTCATCACCTGATTTTCAAAAGCTGTTTAAATATAAGTTTTTGTCTTTCATGTCTTACTGTGTGACTTCAGGCAAGTGACTTTACTCCTCTGTGCCTCATTTTCTTCTATAATCCATAGGGATAAATAATATCATCTACTTCTTATGGTTATTTTGAGGATTAAATGAAATACAGTCCTCATAAAATGTTTAGGACAGTGTCCAGTACATGATCAGTGTTCAACGTGTGTTGATTATTATCATCATTGCTGTATGTTACTGTCATATTATCATCATCCTTTGTCCACATCCCACTGCTTCTCTCTTTCCTCCTACTCAACTCCACTCTCCTTTTCCTGTCTTTTTTTTTGAGATGGAGTCTTGCTGTGTCACTCCGGCTGGAGTGCAGTGGCCTGATCTCAGCTCACTGCGAGCTCTGCCTCCTGGGTTCATGCCATTCTTCTGTTTTAGCCTCCCAAGTAGCTGGGACTACAGGCGCCCGCCACCACGCCTGGCTATTTTTTGTATTTTTAGTAGAGACGGGGTTTCATTGTGTTAGCCAGGATGGTCTCGATCTCCTGACCTTGTGATCCAGCTGCCTTGACCTCCCAATGTGCTAGGATTACAGGCGTGAGCCACTGCACCTGGCCTCCTTTTCCTGTCTTGAGCCACTGAAAGGTCATGGTGATCAGACAATGCACACCAGTACTTCTGTGGGTTCAGGAAGTGTTGTTGGCTTTTTCTACACTCCAACCGGGCCTATTATCTGAGCTTGTTACTTGACAAGTAAATCATGAAGAGCCTTGTGATGGCTTTTTTTGTGTTTTGTGTTGTGTGTGTGTGTGTGTGTGTGTGTGTGTTTTGAGACAGAACCTCTCTCTTGACCCCCAGGCTGGAGTGCAGTGGCGCGATCTTGGCTCACTGCAACCTCTGCCTCCTGAGTTTCAAGCAAGACTCTCCTACCTCAGCCTCCCGAGTAGTGGGGATTACAGGCACCCACCACCACGCCTGGCTACTTTTTTTGTAATTTTAATAGAGACAGGGTTTTACCATATCAGTTAGGCTGGTCTTGAACTCTTGTTTTAATTTATTTCTTTTGAGATGGAGTCTTGTTCTGTTGCCCAGGCTGGAGTACAGTGGTGTGATCTTGGCTCACTGCAAGCTCCGCTTTGCGGGTTCACTTCATTCTCCTGCCTCATCCTCCCAAGTAGCTGGGACTACAGGCGCCTGCCACCATGCCCAGCTAATTTTTGTATTTTTAGTAGAGATGGGGTTTCACCGTGTTAGTCAGGATGGTCTTGATCTCCTGACCTTGTGATCCACCCGCCTCAGCCTCCCAAAGTGCTGGGATTACAGGCGTGAGCCCCCATGTCCGGCCCTTGTGATGGCTTTTCTATCATCGCCTGAAGCGGATATTTCAATCTTTCACTGCTACTCTCTGCTTTTATTATGATTCTCTCTAAACAGGCACTAAAATGATGGATGGCGAGAAACATAGCTAAGCACTTTCGCTTTTGATAGACCACAACTTCCTAGCTCAGGGGCAAATCTAGCACTTGGCACCACTCCTCCCTGAAGGATGGGGGAGGAGGAGAGCTATGAAGTTTGGGGTACTGAGCTCTTAAATTAACTGCTGGGGATATAAAACTGAACATGATGTCTACATCTGCTTTTAGGAAGCTTATAGCTTAATAGAAAATATGGACACTAAAAAAAATTTTATCTTTATGTTGAAAGTGCAGGGTGCTGGGGCTACATAGGAGGGACTTGAGCTGGGCATGGGATATCCAAGAAGTGAGAGCAAAACAGAGACCTAAAGAATTATGCAGCAATGGACCTAAGGCAGGCCTGGTGTCTAGGGCTGCTGACAGAGGTTCTGCCTGGATATTGATTTCTTTTATAGCCTCACAGCAAAACATTCTGAATGTTCTGAGATGTTCCCCAGTTACCTTGTACCAGGTTGTCAAACACAGACATAGCCAGGGTTTCGGCACACAGGGGACCAGCAAAAGTGAGCTCCATGCCTGGTGGAATCTGCCCTTCAAGCCGTTATATTGTCAGCCAACCCTGGGGAACTGGAGTTAAGGAATATGTTTGGGGCACTCGCTCCGAGAGCCGATTGTACACATCTCTTCCCAACTGTGTATTCAGTGACATCATGTTAGTAACTTGTTATTGGTGATGACGGCAGTATTTACAGCATGGAAATTGGCAAATGCTACACAGCAGGGATTCCTTCCCTTCCTTCTTTCCTTCCTTCCTTCCTTCCTTCCTTCCTTCCTTCCTTCCTTCCTTCCTTCCTTCCTTCCTTCCCTCCCTCCCTCCCTCCCTCCCTCCCTCCCTCCCTTCCTTCCTTCCTTCCCTCTCTCCCTCCCTCCCTCCCTTCCTTTTCCCTAGGGCTGGTTGTTAAAATATTTACCAGCACTTCACTGTGTAGACCCTCAATTGGGAGCTTTCTCTGCTGCCTCCTGCAAGATGTAACCAACTTCATAGGTCTCTATATCTTTTTACAAAATTGAAATTGAATGTATTGAATTGAATCCACTGTATTGAACACCTCTTCTACATCACTTTAAATCTTCTGGGCCCTTTTACACTCTAGCTACTGTTGCCAGGGCCAGTTCCACACAGACTTTGATCAACTTCATGCATGTGCAAGATGGCAGTTCCTTGGGCCCTGCCTGTAGCTCTGCTTCACTCAGAGGTATCTCTGATGGGAGAGAGGGCAGCCCACTCACATGCATGCACAACCCTAAAATACTGGGAGTTGGTGCTTTGTGGCCACCTTTGACTAATGGGGAGTGACCATCAATGACAAATGCTTCCCCACTTAGTTTTTCAGGAAGACAGTTCTGAGTTGCATTTCCTTAGTTTTCCCAGGGATTAGGATCAAAAACCAGATACTCACAGCAGTAGCTGCCTTTGATAACCCATCCTTCCTTCATTTTCCAAATACTCTTCTTCTCCCTCACTTTTTCTCTCTGGGATCATTTTTCAAATAAGTTCCTGCACATGAGTCTGTATCCCAGGCTCTGATTTGAGGCGATCCCAAGCTAAGTGTTGACATCTGTCCATCAATCATATGACTGTCCTGTTGTGCAAGTCACAGCGTAAAATGGTAAGTATGCTGGTGATGGGGAACCAGGTTAAGCACAACCTCGTCTTTGAAGCCTTGCCTGGTTTTCCCCAGACCTGGTGATGTTTTGCTTCCATAGGAGCTCTGAAAGCACTCTCCACATTGCACCGTAATTATCAAATGAGGTTAAACATCAAATCTCTCTCCCTCCAGCCTCTCAACATTAAGACAAAGGGGCTTTGCTGTCCTCACCTTACAACATCCCCTAGCGCAGAGTAGGTGACAAACATTTTGATGAGTGAATAAAGAAGGTACTTTAAAGAACTTTTAAGCACATCTCGGAAGAAGCATTAATTCAACACTCATTACTGGGGGAACAATGGTGAAATGAGTTCCTGATGTGAGCCAAGGCCTTCCAAATTTCATGAGTGATGGTGAGGGGAACCTCAAACATCAAGGAAGCTTTGGTAAAGAAACCTAAAAGAATTAGACAAGGAAACGTAAAAAATTAGGTCTGTAGTAAATACAAGCCTAAACCTCCTAGATCCGACAGAATGCTTGGAATGTCAGGGAGACACGCAGTAGCTATTGCCTCTTTTTAATGACTATTTTTTAGAAGCATGTTTCTCAACACTGCAGGCCTATGATAAGCTTATAAACACTTCAGAGGACGCACAAACATAGGTGATGAAAGTTAGAGACAGTGAGTCATATTTGCAAAGCAAATACCGTATGATGCTGTAGCACGACAAACCTACATTACAGGTAATGATACAAACAGAATAATAATGCAGGGAAGGCTGCCAACCTAGAAAATAAAACAAGGAACGTCAACCTGTGAATAATGGTACAACAGAGGACACTTAAAAACAGCAGTTAGGTGGAAACCAGAAGCAGGAAAACAATCACATAAAAATGGATCTGAACAGAAAAATGATCTCAGCAGGGGAGGAAAGGCTACTCCATATTTGCACTCAGAAGCTACCTTCAGGGAACTTCTGAGAAAACCTCCTTGTCAAATTTTTAAGTGTAAAAAATCAGGTTAGAATCCTGGCAAAAAGAAAAGGTCAGCAAGAATAACTTCAGGCATCTCTTCTCAGCTATTGCTTTTTCTCTCTTGATTTCGCTTCAAATTCGTTTCTTTGAACCAAGTTATGCCAACAAATTTAATATGCTTCAAATTCTTTTCTTCTTTGAAGACAGTCAAGCCATGCCAACAAACTTGATGTTCTCCTTATTTTTCTTTTAGCCATAGGAAAATTATTGCAAGATTGGATGCATCTAAAGCATTCCATTTTCTTTACAGGTTGCCAACAAGAGGCATACAAATAATACCCAATATATTGATAGGTAGGGGATGTTTTATAAGGGCCTTTCATAACCATGTTCAGCAGAGTTGAATTCCTCTTATTTGACACCAGTAGTTCCTACGAACCTCTTTGCTTATTGAGCTTGCCATGCTGTATTTTAATCATTGGTTTCCATTTCTCCTTTACCACCAGTTATTTTTTTCCTTGAGGTATTTTGATTTTCTAACTCTTCAAGGCCTTGTCCCAGGTTTGGTAAGTAGTAGGTGCTCAATGAAGACAAGTGGGCTTACAAATGAATGAAAACAATGAAGTGCAACCGTGTGTACATTGAAAAAACTTTTTTCTTATGTAAAAATATGGGTCAAGGAAGGAATCCATCTGCTGCCCAAACAATATTTGAAGCACATTTCTTGGCCCAAAGTTCTTATATTAGTTAGAAAAGAAAGAATGCGCTAAATCTCTCCCTAGGGAATTTAGGAAGTGTTATGGATTGAATGATTGTTCCCCCTAATTTCATATGTTTAAGCCCTGAACCCCAATGAATGGTTTAGAGTATTTGGAGATGGAGGCTTTGGGAGGCACTTAGGGTTAGATGAGGTCATAATGGCAGGCCCCCATGATGGGATTAGTGCCCTTATAAGATGAGACTCCACAGAGTGGGGACCACGTGAGGACACAGTGAGAGGGTGTCCACAAGTCAGAGAGAGCCCTTACCAGTAACCAAATCAGCGGACACCTTGATCTTGAAATTCCCAGTCTCCAAAACTGAGAAACAAATTTCTATTGTTTAAACCACTCAGTCTATGATATTTTGTTATGGCAGCCTGGAAAGACTAATACAGGAAGGAAATAAAGCAATAAGCCAAAAATTGTGTTAAAATTAAAAGCTATTTAAAAAAAAAAAAGCAGGATATAGATGAAACCTCAGAACAGACAAACCATATAAATACATCATTGGTGCCTTTAATGAAAAAAAAAAAAAAAAACGAAAAACAAATCAATAACACCAGGAATAAAATAGAGTGGTGTAAAATAATACATAGAGAAGCGTTTCTCTTTTGATGGGGGAATATGGTTATTCTTTTATGTGTTATTAGGTTGGTGCCAAAGTCATTACAGTTTTTGCCATTAAAAGTTATGAGAGAAACCGCAATGACTTTGGCACCAACCTAATAATTTTAACATCAAGTGGCATTGAATGATTATTTCTAAAAACAGAAAACACCCAAGGTGATCTCCAAGTCAGAATTTCCAAGTCTAGATAGGGTGGTTGTAAGTAATTTCTTCATAAGATATTTGGTTTTTCAATTTTTGTATACCCTGGTCCAGTCCAATGCTTGGCTTAGAATAAGTCTTCAGTAACTAGGAGTGCTATTATTTTTAGTGTCTATTATAGGTGTTCTGTATATTAATTTTCACTCTCAGAAACTAAGGCTCGGGAAGATTGTATTATATATACTAACTACATATTGCAAAGTCTATTTCCAAAACTATTTTAAGAAGCAAATGCATTTTTAAGCCTTGGACTCCAAAAAAAGAACAACCAAAAGCAAATCAAAGGTAGAGCTTACATAGCACAGGGGAATATCGTATTTTCTGCGTGCTTGTCATATGCTGTATCTATTGTAAGTTTCTTGGCGAATTGTCATTTACTAAATGAGATCTGAGACTACACCCAGGAGATGTCTATTAAAAACAAAGATGGACTATCCTCAAGGGAATTTTTAAGAAACGGAATGCCACACATTAAAAGCATTATCTACTATGAGAGTGTAAGGTATAATCTTTTTATTCCTTTGTTTCTTTTTTTCTTTTTTTTTTTTTTTTCAGACAGAGTCTCCCTCTGTCGCCCAGGCTGGAGTGCAGTGGGTCCATCTCGGCTCACTGTAATCTCTACCTTCCAGGTTCAAGTGATTCTCCTACCTCAGCCTCCCGAGTAGCTGGAATTACAGGACTGGACAATCACTCCCAGCTAGGTTTTTGTGGTATTTTTAGTAGAGATGGGGTTTCACCATGTTGGCCAGGCCAGTCTCAAACTCCTAACCTCAGGTGATCCACCCCCCCGCCCCCCACCCACCCCGCGTCGGCCTCCCAAAGTCCTGGGATTATAGGCATGAGCCACCATGCTCGGCCTTTTTATTCTATTGATTGATTGATTGATTGATCAGTTTTCTTGTTAGCACATCTTCGGGTAGGGGCCATCCTTGTCTTGTACAGCTTGTTGAGGTTCTTACATTGTTTTACCAAATATAATATTGTTTGGCATTTAAATTCCCTTTTAAAGTATTTAAATTGGTTTTAGTTTTAATTATATTTTAAAGCATTTATCAAAACTTAGTGACTGAATAAAAAATAGCTGCTGAATTTCATCAAATGCCTTGGCATCTACCAAGATAACTACTCAATGTTTTTATGGTAATGTGATAAATTATATGAACAACCCCATTCACTATTGTTCCCTGACATACACAGGTAAGGTTAATTACTCAGAAATGAATATTACCATGCATTTCTTATTCCATCCATGGCCTTCTGCTCCTTCTTGCCTGATTAGAACCAAGGATAAAGAAAGGAATAAGATGAGCTCATCAACCAGTAATGTCTAGGGCTCTGTATGATTTTTTGTTTTCTAATAGAATTTTAGTAAATTATACATAAACCCCAAAAGTTTAGATTTTTAAAATATAGCACATTGGAAGACCTGAAATAACTGGTGTTTCTATTATGGGAAAACACTGTCACAAACAAATCAGTGTTAGGAAAATGGTGAATGACTTTGGGCTGCTAAACTGTGGCTGATAGCTTCTCTCAAATGCCTGTTAAGACGGCCATTTCCTCGGCAAACCATAAATGAGGTGAAAATTATCCTGAGAAACAGCAAGAACAAGACCACCACTGAGGGCTGTTCTTGAAATTGGTAGCTCTTCTTGCCCTGCCCACTTTGGTTGCGCTGGACATTGGTTAGGTTATTTCAGGTTAGGGGTGAGGGTGACCCACAGTGGTTCATTTTATGTAACTTCTCTGATTGAGTGGGAGTGGGATGTTGTGCTGAGAGAGATCTGACGCCAAGTGGGATGGATTAGTAATGTCTGCCGTGGGGTGTAGAAGGAAGTGCTGATGGTCTGCAAACCTGGGAGTAGAACCATGTTGTGTCTAAAGAGAAATATATTCCACCTGCTCTGATAGGAGAATAAGTAAGAAGCATTTGATAGGACTCCGGTAACAATTCTTTTGAATGATTCTGTGACTATGGAGGAAAACCAGCAAAATTGCATTAAATACTAACTAAAAGGTAAACTACTGGCCAGGTGTGGTGGCTCATGCCGGTAATCCCAGCACTTTGGGAGGCTGAGGTGGGCAGATCACGAGGTCAGGAGATCGAGATGAGCCTGGCCAACAGGGTGAAACCCCGTCTCTACTAAAAATACAAAAAATTAGCTGGGCGTGGTGGTGGGCGCCTATAGTACTAGCTACTTGGGGGGCTGAGGCGGGAGAATGGCATGACCCGGGAGGCGGACGTGGCAGTGAGCTGAGATTGAGCCACCGCACTCCAGCCTGGGCGACAGAGCAAGACTCTGTCTAAAAAAAAAAAAAAAAAAAAAAAGGTGAACTACTGGACGCACACCTAACACCATCTTGTTTGTATATTTCAACAATATCAGCCCCACCTCTGAGCCCTCTGGCCATCACTTGCTGTGTCTTCTCCCATTCCAGTCCTCATCCACCCTTTGAACTTGATGTTTGCCAGTCATGAACTTCCTCGCCCTTGCTCTGTCGACAATGCTGGCCCAAAGCAAATACCTCGTGCATTTTGCTGTGACCCTGTGTCCCTGCTTAGAAAAGCATCATAACATGCCCTTAATTTGCTCAGGGCTCATGAGCAGACTTGGGGCATTTATAATGACAACTGTTGGGGGCCGGGGGTCACAGAAGGAAAAGATGTATGGGAATAAAGCCAGGAATGGGGCACAGTCTGACAATAACAATGGTTTTGTTTAGGGTGGCACGATTATGGGCAATATTTTTGCCTTTTTTTCTATTTTCCTTTTCCTTTCTTTTCTTTTTCTTTCTTTTTTTTTTTTTTTTTTTAGACAGAGTCTCACTCTGCTGCTGAGGCTGAGGCTGAGTCTGGAGTGCAATGGCACCATTTCAGCTCACTGCAACCACTGCCTCCCGGGTTCAAGCAATTCTTGTGCCTCAGCCTCCCAAGTAGCTGGGACTACAGGCACCTGCCACTACGCCCGGCTAATTTTTGTATTTTTAGTAGAAATGGGGTTTCACCATGTTGCCCAGGCTGGTCTCAAACTGCTGACCTCAAGTGATCCGCCCGCCTCGGCCTCCCAAAATGCTGAGATTATAGGTGTGAGCCCCATTGCCTGGCCCTTTTTTCCTATTTTCTAAATGTCGTATATTGTAGTTATATATTTATGTAACTTATTTTAATTGCAAGAAAAAAATTATGCTGGGGAAAAGGGCAAAAGAAGCACATAAGCAAAGCACACAAACACACAGATATACACAAACACACACATACTTATATGATCTCCGGAATAAGGAATGTGGCTTGGATTCCCAGCGCTACTACCTTGTGCGAATTACCTTAGTCTATGTTTGTAACACACACATATCTGTGTAATGAACGTAACACCTGTCCTGCCTATCTCCGTGGGTTTACTATGGGGCTTGATCCCCATAAAGGTAAATAAATGCTGTGCAAATAGAAGGAGTAGAGTCAGATACAGCCTCTTTGAATTGACACCTCTTCACTTCCCAGCACAGCCTTGCATATGGTAGCTTGGGAGGTAAACATGCTTGCATGGAGTATGTCCAACTGCCAAACAATAAAAATGCAATGAAATTGGAAGCCAACTAGTTGGTAATTTGTAGCCATTTGGGTGAGGCTGAAAGGGAGGTGCTGAGGCTCAAGTACTGGCCTTGAAGTCAAGGGAATCTGTGCTTACTACTTAGTAGAGTTCTGTGTCTTGGAGAAGGCATTCGCTCTCCTCATCTCGGTCTTTTAATCAACCCTGGAAAGGTTGGGTGAGCATCACGTGGTTTTCAGCTCCTGGTCATGGGAACAGAGCTTCGTCACCATGTCCCCATCCTCACTCAGTTGGTGTCTGTTGAGCAAACTCACTGAATGATAACACGTGTGAATGTGCTAGGGAAGCTATGAAAATGACACACATTTTGGAAGGGAAGTGGAAGAAGTGAGCTAAAGTTGTATCAAGCACCCACTCTGTGGCATTTCCATACACAGCATGCCGTTTACAGCTTACACACTGCTCGCAAGAGACTTTGAAACAGGCAGGAAGAGCAAGGGTTACAGATGCAGAAAGGTTTGAGATGCGGTGTCAGCTGTTTAATCACAGACGTTAGGAACTGATGAACCAGGGTGTTCAAGCCAATCTCTCCACTGCAAATCAGGACGCCTCCAATCAGGGAGATGGGGCAACCAGGTTGAAGAGCTCAGGACAAAGTCATCACCGCTCGGGAGGGGGTTGAGGCCTTGGTGACAAGCACAGCTTCGGGAGAGAGTCAGTCTGAGAGCTGAGTTTTGGCTCCACCACTTTTTGTCTGTGTAACCTTCACCAGCTCACTTAATGTCTAAGCCTCAGTGCCCTCATCTGTAAAATGGGGGCAATAATATTTCTTTCCCTACAGGATTGCCATGAGTCTAGATGAGCTAATGCACGTAAAGTGCTCAGCACAGTGCCTGGATCTGGGTAGACATCACTCTTTAGCCGTGATTGCTACTTTGTCATTTGTCCATGGCTCTGCAGGCAGCTGCTCACTTAGAGTTTATTAAATGACTAACTGGAGCGTGGCACTTTCCTGGCAGAACCTCCCAAAACAAGCCAACAGTTTAGTCATCAGAGACTAGATGGTTGGAGGGTTGGAGGAATGCAAACACCAGCATGTGTTTATCATTTGTGCTGTTCGGAGCTTCTGTTCCATAAAGCAGCTCTCACAGTTGCCTTTGGAAATGAGTACAAGCATGAGGAAAGGGCACTGGTAAGCCTGTTTGCACCACAGCAGTGGCACATCAGGGAGGAAACCAGCTCTGGGAGGTATGACTGCAAGGTGATGGAAAGGCAGGGCCCTACCCAGCCCACCCCATCTGATCTGGTAACAGAGGCTGGCTTGTACTGGGTGCCAGGGCATGCCTTAAGCCCTGCACACACAGCCTCACGATGTTTTCACAGCAACCCCAAAGAGGAGGCCCTGCTACCATCCTCATTTCACAGATAGCAAAAGCAAGGCTTAGGAAAGAAATGAAGCCGCTCTTCCAAGAAATCACAGCTATAACTGGAGGAGGCGGGACTTGAACTTAATCTGCACTTTGCCCTTTTAACCCTCTTGCAAAATGTTATCTCTTTAACCCTTTATAATTTGCAAGGCATCTTCCGTTTCTGATCATATCTGACCTACAATTTGTTATGGGTATAACTGTGTCCCTCCCTGCTTTCCCAAGTATGCATATGTTGAAATCCTAACTCCCAGCAACACCACTGCAACCTTATTTAGAGATGGAGATTTTGGAGATGTAATTAGTTAAGACGAGATTATACTGAAGTACGGTGGGCCCTAATCCAATACTAGTGTTTTTATAAAGTGGGGGAATTTTGGAGATAGATGCCCACAGAGGGAATGCCTTGTGAAGATGAAGGCAGAGATAGAGGTGATGTGTCTATAAGCCAAAGAACACCAAAGATTGCCAGATCTAGAAGACAGGCATGAAATAGGTTCCTCTGTGACCCTCAGAAAGAACAGACCCTGCAGACACTTTGGTCTTTACACTTCCAGCTTCCAGAATGGTGAGATAACACACTTCTGTTGTGTAAGCCACTTGGCTTGTGGTGCTTTGTTACAACAGCCCTAGTAAACTCATACACAACTGTTTTGGGAAATAAAGTCAGCTGTTCCCATTTCATAGGGGAGGAAAAGGAGGAAGAGAAAAATGAAGTGCTACAGGACAAACCGCTAGGAGTGGAAGGGTTAAGAAACCCAGTTTGGTCTGGGCGCAGTGGCTTACGCCTGGAATCCCAGCACTTTCGGAGGCCGAGGAGGGTGGATCACCTAAGCTCAGGAGTTCAAGACCAGCCTGGCCAACATGGTGAAACCCCGTCTCTGCTAAAAATACAAAAATTAGCCAGGCGTGGTGGCTGGCATCGCCTGTAACCCCAGCTACTCGGGAGGCTGAGGCAGGATCATTGCTTGAACCTGGGAGGCAGAGGTTGCAGTGAGCCGAGATTGCACCATTGCACGCCAGCCTGGGTGACAAGAGTGAAACTCTGTCTCAAAAAACAAACAAAAATACCAGTTTGTTAGACCAAGTATTTGCCCCATCCAATCAGAGCTGCTTCTGCACATTATAATATGCCTCATGTCAGCAGAGTGGTTTACAGTGTACAAGAATTCACCACATATGGACTCAATTGATTACACAATAATCATAAAATCCTATGCAATAACAAGGAACGTGGTAGTATCCCCATTTCTAATGGAGGATACTGATGCTCAGACCGGAGTGTGTATTCCAGAGGTGGGAGTAGTGGTAATATCCACAGCATGTTTATCTGCCAGGATGTGACCTTTTATTCATGCATTATTGGATTTAAATGTATGTCCCAAGATTCATGAATGTTGGTCTCCAGCACAGTTATCTATTTAGTCTAGCAAATAAGGAATCTGTGATTAACATATCAGTACAGATATCTTGGAAAAACCTTGAAATTGGTCCTCTGTTGCCTTTCTGCAAATAAGACATGTAAAGTAATTTCTCCATCAACCTCAAAGGCAAATAGAACCTTTCCAGTCTTTGGAAACAGCAGAATCTTGGTCTGTATCTTTTAAAACACAGCCAAGGGCAGTGTGAGTTGACTCTGTCCCTGGCTCACAGGGAAATCCAGTTTTGTGAGGCATTTTCATCTGAATGACAGGTGTAAAGGCAAGGACGAGCATTTCCTTTGTAACAGGAATGTATTCAGAGCTGAGCTCCCAGACTCCTAACGAGGAGTCCTGAGCTGTGAATAAACCTAATCCCGCAACACGCTGGTCTCCTGGTGTAGATGAAATTGTCTGCTTAGAACCGTGATGGGGGATGCTGCACCAGGCTGATGAAAATGTGTGCCCTGAGGCCCCAGAAATCTTTTGCAGGGCGTATCCTGTGTTCTCCTCCCTTGGCACCTTGCCAAAGTGTCCCTGACCTCAAATATCTCGACTTTCTGG
The DNA here is from genome assembly GCF_002776525.5 of Piliocolobus tephrosceles. NCBI lineage: Eukaryota > Metazoa > Chordata > Mammalia > Primates > Cercopithecidae > Piliocolobus > Piliocolobus tephrosceles. The sequence continues at coordinate 62,613,098 of NC_045450.1, read as the reverse complement.
GGAAAATGCATTTGCAATGCTCTGTAATGATAACAGCTAATGCTGAGCACTTACTCTGTCAGTCATTAAGCTAAGTATCTTTTGTACATTAGGTCATTTAATTCCTCCAAATAGAAACCGAAGGAAGGTAGCATTATTTTCTCCATTTTTCATAGGAAATTACCCAGGCACATGTCAACGAGGGAGGCAAGCCCATGGGATCTAAAAGCAGTACCTCCTAACTCAGGGTAGGGATAAAGGCAAGAGTTGGGATAATGGCAAGAGTTGGGATAATGGGATAATGGTAATAGTTTTGCAGAAGAGTCAACACCAGAGCTGAGTATTAAAAGGAATTTTGCGGCTGGGCGCGGTGGCTCAAGCCTGTAATCCAAGCACTTTGGGAGGCCGAGGCGGGCGGATCACCAGATCGAGACCATCCTGGCTAACACGGTGAAACCCCGTCTCTACTAAAAAATACAAAAAACTAGCCGGGTGAGGTGGTGGGCGCCTGTAGTCCCAGCTACTCAGGAGGCTGAGGCAGGAGAAAGGCGTGAACCTGGGAGGCGGAGCTTGCAGTGACCTGAGATCCAGCCACTGCACTCCAGCCTGGGCGACAGAGCGAGACTCCGTCTCAAAAAAAAAAAAAAAAAGAATTTTGCAGGAGGACAAGGAAGAGGGAAGGGCATGCAGGCCAAGTTAACAACTGGAACAAAGGCAGGGAGGCACAGAGACTCAGGTTTCTGAAAACCACAGTGAGTCCAGTAAGGCCAGAGTGATGGGTATATTCCAGCGGTTGGCAGGAGTTCCTCCTATCCTGTTTCCTCTCCCCTCCATTCAAGGTCAGCCTCCCTATCACTCTGTGTTCAGCCTGATGAACCTTTTTTCTGTTGAATGTGCCAACCTCCATCTCTCTCTCCAACTTCCATGCCTTTGCCCAAGCAGTACCTCCTAATTCAGAGTTGGGATAATGGCAAGAGGGAGGAATAGTTTTGCAGAAGAGTCGACACCAGGGCTGAGTCTGGTGTGACACAGGCCTAGGTCTCACCCCTGCTCCGTTCTCTTCCTCCAGGCTTCATTTCCTGCTTATGTAATTGTGTGACTGTTCACTTCCACCATCCCGGCTGCCCCTGAGCATAGGCCCAGGCTTTCTCCCTTCCAACTGTGTTTGCAAAGTCCAGCCCAGTGCTTGGCGTGCAGCAGGCAGGCACTCTGTAAGCATTTGCTGAGTGGCATTAGTGGTATGTATTAGTGTCCAGTTGTTGCTACAATAAATTATCTCAAATTTAGGTAAAACAACAAAAATTTATTCTCTTACAGTTCTGTAAATCAGAAGCCTGAAATTGTCTCTTTAGGGCTAACATCAAGGTGTCAGCAGGGCTGGCTCCTTAATTTTTGTGCCTTTTCTGGCTTCTACAGGCTCTTCCCATTCCCAGTATCACATCACCCTTCTTCTCCTGCTTCTGCCATCACATCTGTTCCTCTGACTCCAACCCTCCTGCCTCTCTCTTACATAAGCCCTTGTGATTGTATTGGGTCCATCTGCATGATCCAGGGTAGTCTCCTTGTCTCAGAATCTTTCATTTAATCACATCTGCATGGTCCCTTTTGCCACATGAAGTAACATGTTCGAATATTCTAGGGATTAGGATGTGGACATCTTTAGGGGGCCATCATTCAGCCTGTCACAGATGAATATGCTGAGGCAGAGCTGTGCGTTAATTTCTTTGGTCTGTTGGGCAGCTCCGAGCAGAGCTGGGTGCAAGGGCATGGCAGGTCCTGGGGGCGTGACGGTGCTGGTAAGTTGAGCTGCAGAAAACACATGAGACTAAGGCCAGCTGGGAGAATGTGCGTGGAAATCGGAAATGTGTGTGTGTGGGCAAGTGACTGGGGTGATTATGTTGAAATGAAAAATCTACAATTCCACTTAACGGAAAGAAGTCACTCAAGAAGGAAAAAATGAAGGGTAGGGACCTACAGCAAACACAGCAATTGCTTCTGGTGCCCCATTTTGCTCATCTGAAAACTGGGAGCATGGACCAGGTGGGGTGGTTTTCCGAAGCCATGCAGCTAGGATATTAATAAGGATTGCGGCCAGGGATCCAGAGATTCTAAGGCTGTGCCTCTTCACCATCTCCCAAGTTCTCCTGATCCCAGCATTAAATAGCCCTTCAATCTCTCCCGTTCGCATGTGTAATATATGTGTATACTAGCCTATCTATCTTAGCATATATATGATATCTCTATATTGGCTTTATATATAATTCATATGCCATACAATTCACCCACTTAAAGTATATGATTCAATGTTTTTTTAAAGCATATTCAGAGTTGTGAAAGTATCACTACATTAATTTTAGAACAATTTTATCTCTCCAAAAAGAAATGCCATGCCCATCAGCAGTTCCTCTCCATTCTCTCCAAGTCCCCCAGAACTAGGCAACCACGAGTCGTCTTTCTAAATAGACCTCCAGTGACCTCTGTTCCTCCTGGCTGGGTTCCGGGCATTTGTCCTGTTCAGTGCCAGGTGGGAGGCTTGTGCTGGCTGTTGGCCTGTCCTCCCTGCACCTCCCCTTCACAAACCTCTGCATTCAGACTTCCGCCCCCATCATTCTACTGACCCTGCTTTCTGAAAGGTCAACAATGAGCCTGGGCCAAATCCAAAGGCTGTTTCTGTACGTACTTACTGGCTTGTCAGCAACAGCCAACACTAATGACCTGTCAGATGGCCGTGGTGGTTCCTTTACTACTGCCTGTCTGTGGATGCCTCATCCTCTGCCCAAGGACGAAAGATTCACAGACAGGCAGCAATAAAGTGGGGTGCTAGGGTTCTGGTCTTTCCCACTGTAGTAGAGATGCTAATGTCCATAGCATGGACTCGAGAGCCAAACTGCCCAGGTCTCAATGGTTTTGCATTGGCCGTGTGACCTTGGGCAACCTATTCTTCTCTGTATGCCATCATTCCCTCATTTGTATCACAATGCGAGTAACAGTTCTCACTGCTGTGGGTAATCTTGAGGATTTAATGAGTTAATAAATGCAAGGTACTTGGCACATATAAACATGCTATGCTAAGCATTTCCTAATAGAATTATTTTGCTCATTCTTTTGTTCAATGAGTTTATTCATTGTCCCTTTCCAAAAACTTCTATGCATCAGAACTTCCTGGGGTTCAAATTTCCATCAAATTCAATGGTAAGCAGGGACTATGGGCAAGTATCATCTCTCTAGAGCCTCATTTTTGTGATTTGTAAGATGGGGATAATAATACCTGGATACTATTGTGATGTTGGGAAGTTTAGATCAGTTAATACATAAAGCACTTAGAACAATGCCTAGTACTTAGCGAATCCTCTAGAAATGATGGTACTGTAGTAGCAGTAGTAGTAATAGTAGTAGCAATCGTAGTGGTAATTATCCAGTCTTCTCTCACCTGAATGTGGTTGAGGGTTTGACTTGTCTGTGGACAGCGCCACCTGCATGTCCTACTATGACTTTAAAGCAAACTCACATCTAAGCTCTTCAACTTTTTCACACCAATGTCTATCCCTGCTAACTAAAATGCCATTGCTGGCTTCCCTGTTCCTGACCTCCCAGGTTAAAAGACCATTGGTCATTTCTGACTCTTGCTTCCCCTTTGTCCTTTATTTCTGATTTCCTTTCTGTCAATGGCTGAGGTGGGTTTATTCTCTCCCATCCCACACCCCCACTTGGGTTGGTGGCTTACCTATATTCATGCCCCCAAAATTGCCACGGCCTCCCAGCCAGACCAGTTGCCACCAGTTCACCCTCCAGACCACTGTGTACATGACACAACACACACAGCCTGCTTTTGGGAGAGGCTTTTTTTGTTGTTGTTATTTACTTTTTATTTCATAATCATAAACTTCCCTCTGCAATCCAGCCAGGCATGGAAGGGAACAAGGAAAACATGGAACCCAAAGGGAACTGCAGTGAAAGTACAAAGATGATAGGATACTCCGAGCAAATGGGGTGCAGGATGCTCTCCTGAGCTACAGAAGGAATGGTCTGGTGGTTAAGATAAAACACAAGTCAAACTTATTAGACTTGTCCACAATCAGCAATGGTGACCTTCTTGCCGGTCTTGTCATTCCTGGACCGAAAGCACTCCACGGCCTCCACAATCGTCATGCCTTCTCTCACCTTGCCAAAGACCACATGCTTGCGTCCAACCACTCAGTCTTGGCAGTGCACATGAAAAACTGGAAGTCATTGTGTTGGGTCTGGCATTTGCCATGGAAAAGATGCCAGGACCTATATTCTTTAGGATGAAGTTCTCATCATCTAATTTCTCTCCGTAGATGGACTTGCCACCAGTGCCATTATGATGTGTGAAGTCAGCACCCTGACACATAAACCCTGGAATAATTCTGTGAAAACAGGAACCCTTATAACCAAATCCTTTCTCTCCAGTTCTCAGAGTACAAAGTTTTTTGCTGACTTTGGAAACTTGTCTGGAAACAGCTCGAAGAAGATACGGCCCAAGGGCTCACCATCAACTGCACTGTCAACCCCAACATAGTGGGATTGACCATGGCGCAGCAGCAGTGTCTGCAAAGCCAGGAAATGCTTTTAAATACTCACCCCACACTGTGCTCAGTGCCTCAGGAGGAGCTTCTAAATTTTTAAAGAGGGTCCATGCCAGCTAGTTGAAATCTACCACAGTTAAGTTGGACTTTCCATGGTTTCTCCTTGAGTCTTTGCCTCCTAGTTTGGGGTGGGGTATCTGGTTTGGATGCTTGGCCTCATTCATCCTCTCTGTCCCCTTCCCATTCTGGTGCTGGAGTTGAAGTTTCTTCAGAACTGACAATCACATCGCCACACAGCCTTGACTTAGGCCATTCCACCCTCTCTGTCCTTGGTGTCCCACATTAATCTTTTTTTGTTTTGTTTTTGAGATGGAGTCTCACTCTGTCACCCAGGCTGGAGTGCAGTGGTGTGATCTCCGCTCACTGCAACCTCCGCCTCCCAGGTTCAAGTAATTCTCCTGCCTCAGCCTCCCGAGTAGCTGGGACTACAGGCACGTGCCACCACACCCGGCTATTTTTTTGTATTTTTAGTAGAGACAGGGTTTCACCATGTTAGCCAGGATGGTCTCGATCTCCTGACCTCGTGATCCACCTGTGTCAGCCTCCCAAAGTGCCTAAAGTGCTGGGATTGCAGGTGTGAGACACTGTGCCAGGCTGAGGAACTGAATTTTTAATTTGACCTAATTTAAATTAGCTTAAATTTAAATAACCATATGTGACCAGTGGTACCATACTGGAGAGTGTAGCCATAGATTTTTATATACATAATGTAAAGTAGTAAAGACAATGTCTTTTTTTTTTTTTTAAGACAGGATCTTCCTCTGTCACCCAGGTTGGAGTGCAGTGGTGCGATCTCAGCTCAGGGCAACCTCCACCCCCCAGACTCAAGTCATCCTCCCACTTCAGCCTCCTGAGTAGCTGGGACCATAGGTATGTGCCACCACGCCTGGATAATATTTTGTATTTTTAGTAGAGATGGGGTATCACCATGCTGCTCAGGCTGATCTCGAACTCCTGGGCTCAAGCAATCTGCCCACCTTGGCCTCCCAAAGTGCTGGGATTACAGGTGTGAGCCACCATGCCTGGCCCAGATCCTGTCTTCAATAGAACATTTAAAAAATTGTTGAGATCTCTTTGCAGCCCTCTGTGTACTGTAAAGTGGCAGACGGGGGAAGAAAATTTTAATCAGAGACCACAGCTATATCTAAGTGCGAATCTTAACAGCGATCATACTTGGGGACAGGGTAGGCCTCAGGGAAAAGTAGAAGATGAAATGGTGTCATGCCTCTTAGGCCCCATATTCTCCAACAGCAATCCCCCCACTCGGGATGTCGGCTCATACTCCTCTGCCTGGCAGCAAAGAGGTCCATGATTTGACTCCACTGACCAAACCAATCTTACTTCCTCTCCTCTGCAGCCAACAATCTCTGCTTTTATCTCTACCCCACCCACTCCATACTCATTCCCACTTCTGTGATGTTTGTTGTTCACATTGTCCCTCCTGCTTGTAATATCTATTTTTGGTAACTCCAGTATCATCCAAATCATTCATGTCATTCCCATCCCAAGGAAGCCTCACCTCATCTGTAAAATCCATCTCTCAACATTCTGTCTCTCTCTTTTTCTTTTTTTGGAACGGAGTCTTGCTCTGTTGCCAAGGCTGGAGTGCAGTGGCACGATCTTGGCACACTGCAACCTCCACCTCCCAGGTTCAAGCGATTCTCCTGCCTCAGCTTCCCAAGTAGCTGGGACAACAGGCATTGCCACCATGCCTGGCTAATGTTTTGTATTTTTATTAGAGATGGGGTTTCACCTTGTTGGCCAGGCTAGTCTCGAACTCCCGACCTCAAGTGAATCGCTTGCCTCAGCCTCCCAAAGTGCTGGGATTACAGGTGTAAGCCACTGAGCCTGGCTAACATTCACTCTTAACATTGTTCTCTCTTGTTTTCAAATCCAGTTGGAGTTGAAATTAATACTCTGTGATTGCATACTACGTTACTAATTGTTTTATAGATTTTATTTTTGTCTCAGACATAAAATTATAAACTCAAGGACAGGAAACACTTTGTCTATGACTTCTGTAGATTTTACATTCTAAAACAGGATTGTCATATAGCACATAGTAGGTGCTCAGCAATGTTACTGCTGCTTGGTTGACAAATACAAGTATTAACATGTTGTCTATGACTGCTGTAGACCTGACATCCTAAAAGAGGATTAGCACACAGCACACAGTAGGCGCTCAACACTGTTACTGCTGCTTCGTTGAAAAACGCAAGTAGTTTTTATTTCTTTTCCATCTCTAAACTGTTTGGTGAGATTAACTTTCTTCCAACTTAATGTACAGCTGCACATTTAGTATCTGGAAGCAAACCCGAGGCTGCAGTAGACCCACTCTGCTTTGTGAATTAAATTTACAATAAAGTCAAAGACAGATGGCTAAGAGGAAACTTTAATCGTCTCTGATATTATTAAATCTTCTAGTTTGAGGCTCAGAGAGCCCAAGAAAATTTTCTTTGAATCCCTATGGGCTTTGTATTCCATAGATGAAGTTATAGAGCTGGTTTGAGAAGCAATTTTGTGCAATCATTTACCGAAGGGGAGGGAAAAAATCATTATAGTCCTTCAGAGGTTTGCAAGTAATAAGCATGTTATACTCTCCTCAGGCCCAGAAGAGCTGCGTGGGCTTGATAAATAGCCACGTTTGGTCCAACTGCAGCTCTAAACAGATGTCTGTAAATATTGCAGAAAGCCAGCAGAAAGTTGGTGGGTGTTCTTGATGACTGGCTGTGGGTGCTGTTGTTGGCAAACAGGCTACAGCTATCTCTCCTTTCTGTGGCGGACTACTCTGCTACAGGAACCTAGAATTCCTTTGTCTTGCTGGTGACTGTCTTTGCCATCATGGCTTCTTTTAAAAGCAGTGGTTCTCAGGTAGCAGTGGTTTTGCTCCTACCCTTGTCCCATCCAGGAGACATCTGACAATGTCTGGGGACATTTTCTATTGCCACCGCTGGCAGTACAGGAGTAGAGGCAAAGGATGCTACTCACCATTCTACAGTGCACAGGGCAGTCCCTCCCTACCCAGTAAAAAAATGATTCAGCCCAAAATCTCAGTCATGCCCAGGCTGAGAAACTGTGTCTTTTATTTATTTTCTTATTTTGAGAAACCTTGTTTTAACATAATCTTTCAAAATTATAGCTTGTTCATTCATGCATCCATCCATTCATTCATTAATTCACTCATTCAACAAATATTTATTGTTAAAATATAGAAAATATCCAACTAGTCCTCTTTCTCTGTGTTGGTGGATTGTTTCATTCACATAGTAAGTTATGTATTGAGCATCTATTCCATGCCAGGCACTGGGGTCTGGAACAATATAGTCTAGGTCTTCCCTCATGTAGGGTTTAAATTCTAGTGGAAGGGAGGCAAGAGTCCAAACAAGTTGACAAAAGAAGAGGATCATTTCAACTGGCAGTAAAAAATGGAGAGTATAAATGGGGTAAAGGGAGAGAGAATGGCCTGAGTTGCAGTGGCTGTGCAGGATGCTACTTTCAAGAGTGGGGCTGGGGAAGGCTTCTCTGTACAGGTCATACTGAGGCTGAGACCTGAAGGAAGCAGACTGTCAAAAATTGGGAAGAGGAGTGTTCAAAACAGAAGGAGCAACATGTTCAAAGGCTCAAGACAGGGAAGGCCTGGTTAGGCTCAAGGACCAGAAACATGCATGGTGCTGAAGCTTGGGTGGAGGAGGTGAGGTTGAAGGAAGGAGGTAAGGGTAACAGATGGGCAGAGTCAGACAGTGCAGGGCCTTACAGACCTCAACGAGGAATTTAGACTGCACTTTAGGTATAGCAGGAAGCCGTGGGAGGATTTTAAGCTAGGTTAGACACGATCTGGTTTAGGCATTTCTTGAGTCCACCCAGCTTAGATGACAGCGCTAAGGATAAAGATGGAAGAAGTATGTTCAAGGTAAAGTCCCAGACTTGCTTGCATATGATCCATGACTCAGTCAAGCAAGCTGCCAGCCTTGGCTTTCTCATCTCTCATTACTGCTGGTCCTGAGTACCTTTGCTCTGCATCCTTAGTGGACTCAGTCTTTGAGCCAGTGCTGACAACCCCAGCATGCATGGAGCTCCATTTCCCCCAGCACTGAGGGTTGGAGATGAGTCATGCTGCCTCATGTGCACCATCTGTGCCTGGTCAGACCCTCCTTGATGCTAGCTGAGCTTTCCCACTGGGAGGCTTCCTGGTCTGTAGTTAGCATGCTTTTCCTATTCCTTAGCTGGATTGAGATCTTCCTTGAATATCAGACTTCTGTAGTTGCCTAGTTGCCCAGGATCCTGCCTGGCAATTCCAGCTTCTGCCCTGATTGATAACACCCTTGGGACCAGGAGGTGGCACCTCCTGACTCTGAACCTATAGCAGCCCCCATGCTGCTTAGAGTAAAACCCAAATTTCCATCCAGCCCTTGCTAACCTACTCAGAGTCTCCTTGTACTATTCCCTCCTTGGCTCACAATAATCCACCTTTGGGATTTACCAAAATCTTTTGTTCCTCACCCCTTTGTTTTTGGGGGTCTCTTTGTGTTGAATTCTCTCCCGTTAGTTTCTTGCCTCCTTCATGTTCCAGCTCACATGAGACCTACTCAGATAAACCTTCCCTCTTTAAAGTTTCTCTACAGCATTAATTCTTAATAACCATGGTATCACCCTAGTGGGGTGAACATTGGCTCTTGGAAGATAAAAAAAATTTACTCTTTTAATATACAAAATACAGGCATACATACAGGACATAAACACACACATACTTGCACATACACACACATATGGTAGTAAAACTTCATGAGTTTATTGATTAGGCAAAATGATATCTAAAATGTCTCTTTAGAGGAGCAAAAATGAAAAATAAGTAGAGCAACATTGCTCTGTAGAAACTAAGTCTCCCCTTTCCTCTCACCAACATATATCCTAATTTATCTCCTTCTAAGAACTTATTATGACAGGCAACTACCTTGCTTATTGTATTTCAGTATTTCCTATCTCCTCCTACTCCTCTGAATGCAAACTCCATGAAGTCTTGGGATCTTGGCCATTTGTTCATCATTGTATCTCCAGCATTTGCTCAGTACTGGACACACAGCAGTTGTTCAATAAATATTTGGTGATTCAATTACCATTGTAACCAAGGGGTGATTTCAAATACTATAACAAGGACCCACTGGGCCAAGTGGACACCTCTTGGATTTCAATTCTCACTTAAATGCTGCCAGATTTGTTGGGTCCTTTTGGACGATGTGTTCAAGTATAAGTCACCTTCTCTGGCCCATGGACAAGTTAATCGCTTAGCTTTTTTCTTGATGATTCCCAGTTTTCTCTCCTTCCTAACCATTGAGAACCCAGTAACCAGGTAGCCCAGCCCTTTCCCTGTTCCATTGAGATATGATAGTGAATACCATATGGGTGTCTGACTCACTGAATTAAAAACATTTAAAGAAAATTATAGCAATAGGCTAGCTGTATTGGCAATTACACAGCAGAAGTCATGCACAATTATCTGATTTGATTTAGCACTAAATTGAATCACGGCGAGCATCTGCAATAGAAAAAAGACTGGAAGGAAGCAAACCAAAATGTTAACAATGTTATCCCTCTCTGGAATGTGGACTTGCAGTTTATTTTCTCCTTAAGTTTCTGGTTAATTGAGGAATTTCTGTAATGCGTATTTATCTTATCTTAAAAAACAAACAAGGTTTTTGGTGGCTAAAGGTTTTAAGTCCATGCATGACACTACAGTATTACAGAGAGATATAGGCACATTCCTGGTCCATTGATCTAGGACCAGTTGTATTTGAATATACAGTGACCCCCAAAGAGCCTTTCTAGTGGTATTTTTGTGCTTAGAGAAGCCACTGGATTTGGCCCAATGTAATTGTTTAGGGAAACAGACACAGCCTTCTTGCCAGAAGCACACGCACTAGAACTTTCATACTTGTTATTTTTTTTTAAAGATATTTGTGACTTGCAAAAGTACAACAAAGTAATTGTACCATAAGGCCCTTCCCTAAGACAAAATGCAAAACAATTAAAAAAAAATTCCCACATATTTTAAAATATTTTTCAGGGGCTTCATGGCTCCCTGAAGCCAAGGTTATAAAATCCTGACTTAGGTTTCTTAGTGGAATGCCTCTTAAAATCCAGGCCACATCTCTTCATTTCTTCTACTAGTAGCTGTCATTAACTGATTTACCAACTGCCCAAACCTTCCCCTTACCTGAAGGATTTTCTAGACCCTGCCTCTTCCTAGCAAGGGTCATATGAACCAATACAAGCAGTTCATGTGTCAGTATCCTTCAAGGCTCCATTAGGGGTTCTGAATGTCCTTGTGATCAAGGAATGCTTTCAAATACTATAACTTTTGGAAGATCAACTAATGAAAAGACTCAATCCAACATTAGACCCAACAATTCAGTAGTAATTCCAAAGTCCATCGTGATAGCTAATATCTCATCGGGGCTCAAGGCATCCAGCTGAGCACACGAATCATTTTAGCTCAGAGCCACTATCTGCTCTGACGCTGATGTCTTATGTACTCACAAGGTGACAATAATATATGATGCCTCAACAATGTACACACGCTCTTGTAACCACACCGAATTATAGACATCCATAAAAATGTGGTGGCCTTACCTGGGAAAGGTTCATAGCACAAATGGTGTGATGAGGCACGTGGTTTGCAAATCACCAAAGAACTTAAAGTATTTCCTATATCCAAAGTACTATTCTATGGTACAGGTGACTTTTAGGACCCTCATTTAAAACAAACCCATCTGGGAAGGAAAATCATTTAGTAGAAGATTGTATTTGGCTGCCCAAACCCTTCCTGAGTTAAAGAGTTTATCTTCAGAGGAAAAGCACCATTCTTACCTCCTCCAGAGCCCACAAGGAGTCCACCACAGGCTTGATCTTCTTCTGGTTGTAGAGCCCTATGAGTTTTTCCACCACTCCCCGAATGAGGCCCGCCCGGCCTTGTTTGAAGAGCAGATTTAAAAGGGAAAACCCCGCGATGACTTTGTTCTCCTCATACAGCTTGATGGGGTTCACCTTCTCCACCTGCCACCACTGCAAAGAGAGGTGGTATCGGGTTATAGGAACTCAATACCAGGGTTAAGGCTACATTTGCAGCATTGCTGATGTCATCAGCTACTACAGGGGGAGCATGGGGCTGCAGCTCAGCAGACTCCAGCTGGCCAAGGGGTGGTTCTTGGTGGTGAATTTTATTTTTTATTTTTATTTTTTGAGATGGAGTCTCGCTCTGTCACCCAGGCTGGAGTGCAGTGGCATGATCTCAGCTCTCTGCAACCTCTGCCTCCCAGGTTCAAGCAATTCTCTGCCTCAGCCTCCTGAGTAGCTGGGATTACAGGCGCCCGCCATCATGCCCAGCTAATTTTTGTGTTTTTGGCAGAGACGGGGTTTCACCATCTTGGCCAGGCTGGTCTTGAACTCCTGACCTCGTGATCTACTTGCCTTGGACAGTGGTGTATTTTTTTTAAAGCATCTATTTTGCTAGGCACTGTTGCAAGTACATGGGAAGCAATAGATAGTGATGCTTAGGAGACGCTCAGGTCTAAGTGGGAGAGAGAGACCAAAACTAACTACAAGGCCACATGTAGTTGAAACATTAAGTACACAGTCAGGATCATCAGCTCCAGAGTTGAACTGCCACTCTACAATGTTCTGTTATTAAGTGTAAAGCACTCAGCTCAGTGAATGGTGGTGGTGATGATGGGTTGTTAGGATGGCAAGGAAGTAGGATGGCAGAGAAGTTTACACAGTGTGGTGGCGGACATGATTGAGGTGGCCTCTCTGACTGCAGGAGCAGCTTTCTTGGGGGAGTGGCTATGACAAGGCTAAATCTGGGGAGGTAGGTAGGGATCCATTGGAGAAGGAAGAGGGAGGAGGGGTGATTTAGGAAGAAGGGACAGCATGAAGAAATGATGAGGTCAAATTGTTGGGACTGAATCAACGGTTCTGAACAGGTTTGTCCCCAACCCTGGGTAGAAGCCAGGGATGCAATTAAACATCCCACAATGCTCAGGACAAAGAATATTCACAGCAAAGAATAATCCACAACAAAGAATTACCCAGCCCCAAATATCCATAGCACTAAAGCCGAGATGCCCTGGACTAAAATTCTGGGTGAAATACCTACAAACTATTCAGTGTGGCCATCTCTTTTCCAGTCTCTCATCTCCTCCCTTCAAGTATCAAAATAAGTAAATAATCCACTAGCAACCTAGAGAAATGGGGATCCAACTGCTTTGTTGTGATTTAATTGTTTTTCCTTTGGTGCTGGTTATAGGTTAGAAATCCAAACATCCGGTTTCTGGGGGGTTCTAGGAGATAAGATGTTCAATATCATTTCAATACAGGGTGCAAAGAGGAATGTGATGGGCATTTAGAAACACTGATAGTGTTTATGTTATCATTGAGTTCATTTATATCCTCTTTCCCAAAAGAATTAAGGAGAGTGACTAAAGTGAAACTTTATTTTTTTAAATTGGGAAGCTCATGTCATTAGGAGAATAAGCGCAGAAAAGATGGGGTGAAAACAATGATGAGGTTCATATAAAAAATTATTTACAAAAGCACATTTGGAGAGGGCTGGGGGACCAAGAAGAGCCACGCATTTGACCTTAGGTTTCTTGGCTTCCAGTTTTGATGGTCTTACCTAGCAAGGGTTCGTGGCACACATGATGTGGTGAGGCACGTGGCTTGGAAACCATCAAATAACTTCAAGTATTCCTTACATCCAAAATACTGTTCTATGGGACAGTGATTTTTAGGACCCTCGTTGAAAACAAACCAACTTGGGAAATACAGCAAATATAGAAAAATAATAACTTGACTCACAGTGTATCTGCAATGCCTCAGTGAATGTTTGTGGAATGAATGCTTGCTGCAAAGGTACACTTGCTGCACAGCTGTGGTTAAGAAGGTTATAGAGCTGAATGCCTAGTTTTGAATCTCAGCTTTGTCACTCATGAGCTGTGTGACTTTAGGCAAATCTCTTAACTTCTCTGTGCTCAGTTTCCTCACTGATCCTCATGAGGTGGTTATGAGGAGTAAATGTGTTAATGCATATGAAGTGCTTAGCATCGTCTCTGCCACATACGAGGTGCTCCATAAACATACGCCATCCATTTTTCTTATCTTAATCTGAGCAAGATGTTTTTGGTCTAGTGAATAAGAGCTCCAAATATGGAGTCAGATTGCTCTGTAAATTTTAACTTCCTCTATGAGTATCATCATCGTTATGGTGTGAAAGAAAATGGCATGTTTGGCAAATAGTGAGGCATAAACTCTGCAGCAATTTTAAGATGCAACATCATTAAGATAGCTGAGTGGGAAATTCCTGTATAATTCCAGTCAACCTTTAATTTCTAAGCCTCCCTTGAATACATGGAAATTTTTTTTTTCTAGAACTTTTCAGAGCAAAGTTCCACCTCTTGGTAGGCCCTCTCTTCGGTTTTCTTCCAAATGACCCTTAGTGTTTGAGCAGGCCTCTGAAAGAAAACATCCTCATTCTTGACCTCCAGGTACAAAGCGTTCTGGTAATAGGAACCCCTGCTTTGGGCAGAGGAATCTCCATCTCCATCCTGGCTGTACATTTATGAATGCCTTTGTTGAACATGGGCACGCTGCAATTATTTCATTAACAGTGTGTGTTGGGATTGTTCATTTAAGGGAGAAAGGGAAAACACTTCTTACAATTGTATGTAATTTGGGACCAGTGTGGTTACCCACAGCAGTCTGTCAATATCATGTTAATTACAGCCACAGCAACACAGCAGCTGTGCATGGCACAAAGCCTGTCTTCAGGGGACACACTCCAGACAGCATCCTTCATTATACTCCATTCTTGCTCCTCCTGTAGGTTCTGTAGTCAGGATGATCCTTGACCCATATTTTAAAGCCCAAATGCATAGAGAGGACCTTTGATTGGAATCTCGCAAGTGCAGGGAGTTATTATCCATTCCAGAATGTTTGGAGCTGAAGTTTCTGGCAGCCGATGTTGGCACTTTGAGGGCATGTGAATACCCCATAGTGCCACACTTAGAATGAATTCCAAACTCCTTACCATATTTTTCCCTGACCACTTTGTTTTAATTGCCTCCATCCACCCTGCTATTTTCTATTTTAGCACTTGATGTTTATCCCCTTCAGAGGTTTAGTAGCCATTTATAATTATGTTATTAACACATCTTGCTTCTTTTGGGTTTGTCTCCCTCCTTCGTATATAAGAACCAAAAAGGCCCAAAGTGCACCTATCTTCTTTACTGTGATATCCTGGTGCTTGGCACAATACCACAAACAGCAGGTACTCAGAAAATGCTTGTCAAGTGAGTGGATCAGTCGATGCTGCACTGACACATAGAAGTCCAAAAGTAAAGGGGGCTAAAACAAACCCTTGTGAAAAGTAGCAATTCCCTGTTGGGAAGGGGTAAAAATGAAAGTTCCTGCTATTTGACCCAGCAGTCCCACTACTGGGTATATATCCAAAAGAAAGTAAATCATTCTATCAAAAAGGACACATGCACCCATATATTCATTGCCATTCTATTCACAATAGCAAACACATGGAATCAACCTAGGTGCCCATCAATGGTGGACTGAATAAAGAAAATGTGAAACATATACACCATGGAATACTATGCAGCCATAAAAAAGAATGGAATCATGTCCTTTGCAGTAACATGGATGCAGCTGGAGCCCATTTTCCTAATCAAATTAATGTAGAAACATAAAACCAAATACTGCATGTTCTCTCTTATAAGTGGGAGCTAAACATTGAGTACTCATGGACATAAATATGGGAACAGTTAACACTGTGGACCACTAAAGGGGACTGGGAGTGGGACAGGGGTTGAAAAACTAACTATTGGGTACTATGCTCACTATCTGAATGAGAGGATCATATGTACCTCAAACTTCAGCATCATACAGTATACCCAGGCAAAAAGCCTGCACATGTACCTCCTGAATCTAAAATGTTGAAATTATTTAAAAAAAAAATACTTTGGAACGTGCAAAGAAAAAAATAAGGAATATTGGCTGGTGCTGGGGTGCTGGTGGTTCATTTCAAAGAAGAGAAGGAATTTGGACTGGGAAAGGAGTGCTGAAATGATATTTTAATTTAATTTAATTTTACTTCATTTTTAGATGGAGTCTCACTCTGTCACCCAGGCTGGAGTGCAGTGGCACGATCTCGGCTCACTGCAAGCTCTGCCTCCCTGGTTCACGCCATTCTCCTGCCTCAGCCTCCCAAGTAGCTGGGGCTACAGGTGTCCACCACCATGACCGGCTAATTTTTTTTTTGTATTTTTAGTAGAGACGGGTTTCACCATGTTAGCTAGGATGGTCTTGATCTCCTGACCTCGTGATCCACCCGTCTCAGCCTCCCAAAGTGCTGGGATTACAGGTGTGAGCCACTGCGCCTGGCCGAAATGATACTTTAAAAATTAAGTTTGGCCAGGTGCAATGGATCACGCCTATAATCCCAACACTTTGGGAGGATGAGGCAAGCGAATTTCTTGAACCCATGAATTTGAAACCAGCCTGGGTAACAGGGTGAAACCTTGTCTCCACGTAAATAATAAATAAATTAGCCAGATGTAGTGGCACGCACCTGTAATCCCAGCTACTTGGGAGGCTGGAACAGGAGGGTTGCTAGAGTTCAGGAGGTGGAGGTTGCAGTCTGCCTCTGCACTCCAACCAAGATCATGCCTCTGCACTCCAACCTGGGTGCAGAGAGCTAGACTCTGTCTCAAAAAGGTTCAAGCCCACGTTAGTATAATTCTAGCAAGTATAGCTCCAGATAGGAAGATAGATCAGAGTCAATTCATAGTGAGGTGAATGCCCAGGGATATTGCTTCGCAATGGCTGACAAACTAACCACCATATTTAAAGCATGATCACCCAAGAGAGTGGTTCATGAGCTTGTCCGAGTCTACAAGTCACCCCAGAATCTTGTTAAGGTCATAGGGTCCTCATTTCTATCTCCAATTCAAGAGGATGGGGACACAGAGAAATCTCCAGTACCCCCAAAGACCTAGTCAGAAAGTGGCAAAGTGAAAGGCTGGCCTCTCTATGGAGCAAAGAAAATGCGCTAATGCTAAGTTCATTTTTGACCAATGATTAAAGACACCAACACTTAAGCAATTGTGACTGAAAGCTGAAGCTTTCTTGAGTTTCACTGACACTTCCACGTTTCTGTTGCATTTAGACAAAAATAGTCTAAATTCTGGTCCTGTCCATTTGCAGGGAGCAGGGCAGGAGTGCCGGTTTTATTGGAAATGAACGATGAAAATGAAAGACAAGATTAAGTCAATGCCTTATGATAGAAGAGCTCACAGCTGGGTGTGGTGGCTCCCGTCTGTAATCCCAGCACTTTGGGAGGCCGAGGTAGGCGGATCACGAGGACAGATTGAGACCATCCTGGTCAACATGGTGAAACCCCATCTCTACTAAAAATACAAAAATTAGCTGGGCGTGGTGGCGTATGCCTGTAATCCCAGCTACTAGGGAGGCTGAGGCAGGAGAATCGCTTGAACCAGTCGGAGGTTGCAGGGAGCCGAGGTCATGCCATTGCACTCCAGTCTGGCAACAGAATGGGACTCCGTCTCAAAAAAACAAAAACAAAAACAAAAACAAAAAGCTCACAACATGTGAATGAACATGCCACAACAGTACATCAGATGTGCCTGGATACTTACTGATTTTGCAAAGCTGAAGAAGCTCTTGGTCTCTCCAGTTACCGTGTTGGATGAGCCTGAAAATGAAAGATTCCCATTAAGCAATTGCTAATGAAAATTGACATCTCTTGTTATGCCTGAAAAAAAATGGCAATTGTTTGGTCCGGAACTGGCAAAATCTTGAAAACAAATTTAATTAAGCCTTGGCAAAGTGAGGGGAATGAGAATGAGGCATCAAGTTGACTATTTTAGCTGAGTGTCCCTGATCAAAGAGAAAGTGACATTTCTCATGGTGACGGTTTCATTACTTTGAAAAATTGGGCATGTAGCAAAAATATGATGTAGGCCAACATTTGAATAAAATCAGGAGTTGCTGAAATGTCTCTTTAGGTCTGTTCTTTGAGACTGAGAAGGGAGCTCCTTAGTGAACCTTCTTTGTGATTCTGAATTTGATTCCCTAGCAAGTGAGGGGCTTGGGGCTCTGACCTGGGCTGGGTACCTAACTGGTGGGAGATGGGGAGCAGAGTTAGACTACAGATGGATTGGAAAAAATGGGTATAGAAGCTTGCAGGTGAGAATGAAAAGAGGCCCAGGGACCAAGAAAATGGTGTGACCCATGTGTCAGCTCCAAAGAGGTCTGAGAGAAGTGGTATGAGAAACTGAGTTTTGCCAATTGGACAAGCAATATGCAGAGGGCAGATGGGAGGTGGAGTTGGGAAAGATTCCCTAAGATTCTCATATGGAGAGAAAAGATCCTTTACAGGGTTTGGGGTCAGGGGAGGGGGAAATGAGAGAGCTCTCAACAGTATGGGGAATATTCAAGTACCATACAGGTGCTTTTTCAACGAGTTTCCTGCCTTGTCTCCAAATATTTGGGAGTAAGTTCTTCTCAGAGAGGAGTTATTTAATAAAATGATCATGTGTATTTTCAACTATTTAGCCTGGGTAAACTAGTAGCCAGTTATCAGGTTGGTGCAAAAGTAATTATGGTTTTTGTCATTACTTTTAATGCCAAAGACTGCAATTATCCTTGCACCAACCTAATAGTGAACCATTGCTTCTATTTTTATGGGGTGAGTACCACAGGGCATGACAGTACTAGACTTCGATTAATTAGTGACCAAGTGATCAATGTAATGAATTAGATAATTGTGAACTACTCAAATTGAAAAATCAAGTTGAATTTCACCAAAATGACATCATGAAACTGGGGCAAAAATAGAATTATTGGTAAATGATAAGCAAGGATGACTACATCATCCATCTGCATTTGACTTATATGTTAGTCACATCCGATATCCTCGCAATGTGCAGGGACTCTCACTGATAATAATAAGCTACACATCCACTTCAAAGGAAATACATGGCCATGATTGAAATTACTGGAACACTCCAGCAATGGGATGTTTCCCTGCCTCTGGTGAGCTTGGCCTTCTTTCTGTTACAATGATCTGAAGATGACAAAAAGATGCTTGCACATTTATACCCTTCAAATATTTATTTTATAATCTCTACAGGTAATAGCAGGGAAATAGTGTTTTTTTCTGAGTTACCCAGAATTAAGACTCTTCTATTGTACCGACAGGGGACAAAGGTACCAAGAATCTCAAACGCCGGATAAATCCACTATTATTTAGTGTCAGAATATGCCATTTAGCTTCAAATACTCCTACTTTAGTTTGTGGAGACTAATGTTTAAATTAGTTTGCATGCCTATGACAGAAGAGAAGAAAAAGAAGAGAGAAAGGAGGCCCTGGAGCCTCATTTTGCTGGAGAAAATCTTCTCCCAGTTGTTTTTCATACATCTCTTCCACTCCTAAGAGCATAGAAGTAAATGTAGAAAGAGATGGAAACAGACATGAGCTCCATCTATCCAGAGTTTCTGTCTTGAGTGGGACGCTCAGGAGTAGTTTAGGGGAAGAAGAGTGTATACTTCACAACTTCTCGAATAGTGAAGATCGTCCCTTAAAACCCGCATATCCTAGCCACTGTTCCCTATCCTACTGTGGATCCTCCATGCCTTCTTTATTTCTGAACTTCCTTTGAAGACCTTCCTATTTTCCACCTGTGCTACCTTCTATGGGTGATGCCCCTTAATGGTTCTACTCATATCAGTGACCACATTGGCTTGATCTTGTTTTATCCCATTTGAAATAATAGGACATAGGAGAGTAGGCACATGTTATTTTACAATTGAAAAGAATTCACAGCAATAGAAACATTATAGGAGACATTAAAAAATGAAACACCCCCATCCCACTATCCCAACATATCAGCGCAATTCACTTTTCAGAGCCTTTGCAGGTGCACATGCAGAGTTACCTATTGCCGACCATGTCCCTGCTACTGTTTTGCACTCACCATATAAAATGTAGGTTCCCAAGGGTTTGAGAAGACTGAGACCTTTTCCAGTGTTGTCCCCACAGAGGCAATCCAAAACGATGTCTACGCCTTCAGCAGAGATTCTAAATGGTGAGAAGGCAAAGCAAAATTCTGTGACCTGTCAGGAGCCAGAGCATCAATCCCTTTCCTTTCCTGTGTCATATTGTTTGACTCCCAGAATAAGGAACCCTGAGAGTTCCAGGAGTAGCAATAAATAAGGCAGGAGCCCAGGAGGTGGATTTATCTTCCCAGATCCAATGATAAAAATTTCGCAAAACTGGAGGCAGCTAAGAATCTGGCTGGTAGCTGGCACTGGGAACCAGCCTGGGCTAGAGGAATGAACTTGGGGTCAGTGGGTCTGAGTTTGTATCTAACTCCTTTACTTAAATTCTCTAGCTTCAGCTTTCTCCTTTGTAATGTGGAGCTGGTATGTTTCTTTGTGGTAAGAATGAAATGAGGTGACAAAAGAGGAGGCTCACGCTTGCCATAGAACAGTCATTCAGTACCTCAGTTAGCAACTCCTATGTGCAGAGCAAGGGTTAGTTGCCTAGCTCTGTTCGAGGTGCTGGAGGTAGAGTAAACAAACCAGTATGCTCCCTGTCTTCATGGGACTGCTTCTCCAGCAGGGACTGGCCTTCCTACCTCCTAACTTCCCTTTACAGTGAAAACATAAAGCATGTTAATCTAACTTGCAAGCTTCTCTTCCTCCAATGTCCAGGTCCAACCTAAAACTAACGCTAAGGGAAGAGGGTTAAATAGAGATGAACTTCCTCCAGCAATAGGAGGCTGTGGAGAAGAAAGAAGCCACATGTGTACTGCATTAGACAAAGCATTTGTTGATCTCTTCTTCTATTTATTTATACATTCATTGATTCACTCACTCACTCAATAATGCATGTAAGCAACTTTTACTGGGCTCCCACTGTTAGAAGATATACAGGAGGGGCCTATAGAACAGGAAGGCTCTGGAGGTTGTGGGAAAGATATTCACGACCACAGAGATCCTGTTCTCACAGATCCCCGCTCTGTTCAGACAAGAATGGAATTCCTTGTGTTTGCAAGTTTGCAGGATTAACTTATCTTAGCAAATATCTCAATTTTTCTACCCCCAAGTTCACCCTAGCAAAATTTAGGCATTGCAGCGTGTGTCAACAGCTGGGTCTTGTGTCCACAGTGTCACTAACTAGGAAACTGCATGTACATCTCCTGGGTGCGGAGACTAAGTCAGCTTCCCCATGCAGCTGAGTCTTTATGTGACTATGCCCTTCAAAAGCCCTCATGTCATGTCCAATATCCAGCCCACTACCAAGGTGCATCCAAAATGATCAGCTTAGCTTCCTGCCTAATAGAGCTCTTATCTGCACAGGGGTGTCCTCTTAAGTCTCACCTGAAAGTTCAAAACAAAGTAATTAGGACAGTGGATCTCAAACCTAAGTGTGCACTGTAATAACCCGCAGGGTTTATTAAAACAAAGATTGCAATCCTCCCCTTCTTCTCTGATTCTGTAGGTCTGTGATGGGGATTTGCATTTCTAATGTTTGTTTCCAGGTGCTGCTGCTGCTGCTAATTCCCGCTCCACACTCTGAGAATTACTGATCTAAGCCAGTTACTCAGGAGCCAAACTGGCACTTCTTGTTTTTTTTTTCTTCTTACAAATAAACTAATTTGTTCTGTAAATATCCAGCAGTGGGCACTGCACTAGGCATGGGAGGATGTAGTGTATTGCTTTCTCCTCTTTTTGGAGCGTATAAAAGGCAGATATTTAACAATAATTACGCAAATAAATGTTAAGTTGGAATGTGGTCTCATGCCACTAAGGGGCTCTAAAATTGTGTAAATTGAGAATTTTCCCAATCAGGGCGATCAGAGAGGCATCCCTGCGGAAGGGAAGGAGTTAAGTCGGTAAAGAGTGAAGGGAATAGTGTCCTAGGTAGAGGGAACAGCATGTGCAAAGGCCCTGTGGTCGAGGAAGACTGGGAAGCCGCCAGTGTGGCTGGAGTATGAAAACAAAGGGGTGCTTGCTTTGAGGTTGGGCTGGAGAGGCAGGTGGGAGTTGAACCACACGACTCTTGGTTGCCGGGCTTCGGGTTCGTGGTCAGGTCTTCACCTTGCATTATGGGCCGGGTAGTTGTGCTCCTGTCTCCCTCACTCCTGCCAGGGTCTGTTTTCTTCCAAGTTTGCTCACTCTTGTGGGAGTGGGATCCTGCTCTGCTTTTACCAGCCAGACCTCCTGAGCCATCAAGTCATCCCAGTGAACTGCATTTCCCCAAGACCTCTCCCCTTGCCAGCAGGATGCCCACCTGAGGTCAGAAGCAGCCTCACCGATATTAGGCCATGCATACCTCCTGCTTGTACCCCTGATGGGTCTGCCCAGCCTTGAATTTTCATCCTCTGATGCTCCTCACATCTGCATTCTACTTGGCGGACCACATTCTCTCCCACAAACTGCCAGTCACATCTGGTTGTATTAGCCCCACCTTGACCTGTTGCTCTGTCTGCTGGACTCTGGTTCTGCAGAAAAGCAGGGCATGTCCATAGCCAGCAGTGGCCTATAAACTCCTGTGCACTTCCCCATCTTCACCTCCCACCCACAGCTCAAGGCATTTGGCCTTTTGATTGTCCCTAGAACTTTCTGACCTCAGGGCCTTTGCATGTGCTGTCATCGCTGCCTGGACAGCCTTTCCTCTGCTCTCCTTAGAGCTGGCTCCTTCTCATCCTTCAGATCTCACTCACATACGATCCTCCCAGAGGAGCTGTAACTAATCACTCCACCACTCCACGTGAAATGTATCTCCATTTTAGTTTCCTTTATACTTTAGTGTCTACACTGGAGATACTTTTTAGCATGTACCATAGGTTATAATTATTTATTTATTGACTTTCTTTTCCACCAAAATTTAAGCCCCATGGGGCATGTTTGTGCTGCTTATGATAATATCTGCAGCCCTTCTCTTCCTGCTGGATATAGTGTTGCTTCTCAAGAAATAGTGATTGACCACAGGAAAGCACAAGTGTTTCAATGACTGGGTAACCGAATGAATGAAAGACGATGAAGAAAACAGTTTAAGACTGCTATTCTGTGTCTCTATATGTGTGCTTCCTTGGAAAGGAAACTCACATTTCAGAACTCTCCTATATAACAGCTATTTCGTAATTAACCCTCACAAAAAGCCTATGAGGCAGGCATTTTAACTCCACTTTTTAAAAAGTGAAATCAAGGCTTACAGATGCAGCAGTCTTGCCCAGGCTTACATAACTAGCACAGCTGGAATTCAATTCTAGGCCTAGTTTAACCCCAAAGATGACGGCTTTTTCACCACTTTGAGTTTAAGACTTCAATAAATCTTCAAGCCAGTGTGAAGGATGGAAGCGTCACTTTAGCAAGCAGCTCTGAGAAGCAGGCAATTTAATTTAGTCTTTGAAGAATTCAGGCTTAAATTTTGTCTTGAGATAAATACACATACATTCAGAGTCTGATTACATTTGATCAAAGTCTGACCTGGATCAAACATCTAGACCAAAAGATTTCTGTTTTCAAGCTGGTTTTCCCCCAGAGTTTATAGGAGAGACCCAAGTTCAGAGTCCCACAAATTTACCCTTAATTTCCAGCCACTGGATAACCATTTTCTGAGTGTTTACTACATGCTAGGCACTGGGCATGCCGAGTTGGGAATACACAGAGAAGGCGGAAGTTTACCATGACCATCCAGGAGCTCATGGGCTACAAGAGGAGACATCTATAAATGGATCAAACACAGAGTGATCACTGCTCCAATAGAGCAACTTACGAGCATTTGTAGATGACCCTCTGTTGAGGGTTGGCAGCAGAGGGAACCAGAGGGAACAGGATGTGCAAAGCCCTATGGTGGGAGGAAGACTGGGAAGCAGCCAGTGTGGCTGGAGTATGAAAACAAAGGGCCGATTGCTTTGAGGTTGGGCTGGAGAGGCAGCGGGAGTTGAACCACAGGGACTCTTGGTTGGTGGGCTTCAGGTTGGTGGTCAGGTCTTCACCTTGCATTATGGGCTGGGTAATTGTGCTCCTGTCTCCCTCACTTCTTCCCGGGTCTGTTTTCAGAGCAGAAATTGGCCAGGTGACAAAGGGAAGGCATTTCTCAGAGAATAGCATCACAGCTTGACCTAGGACAGTGAGAAGGCTTTGGGACACTAACCATGGCAATGAGGAGGCCCAGCCACTGGCTCCTTCTAGAAGGACCCTAAGACTGGCTATCACAACCAACAGCTAACATGGAGGTAGGTAGGCAGGGGAGAGGGGTGGCTCAAGGGCAACACAGCACTGGGCTTAGGAATATACAATTTATATCAGTGTTAAGCATTCAGTTCTGCTACTTACATGCTGTGTGACCTTAGGTGAGTTACTTAGCCTCTCTGCCTCAGTTTACCCAACTGTGTAAGGGGATGATGGTGATAACACCTACGTTTTCTTTATGAAGCTTGAATGAACTGATGCAAATGGAGCACAGAGCCCAGCTCATGGTAAGCTCTGGGTCCATGTTAGCTTTGACTGATTACCATTTTTCAAAATGCCCCAACTTCATGTCTTTTGGTTGAGGAAAGGGCATGAAAAGAAAGAGTATGCAAAACCTCTCCAACTCAACCTTCAGGGTGGGTGGAGACACCAGCCCAGAAATTATTGGAGTTGAGGCTTGATGCTCTTGACCTTCCGAAGAGAATGTGCTACACTCTTGAGCGCTTACTATGTCCCAAGTAGAATGCTAAGAACTTCCTAAGTGTTTCATCATTGAGACTGGGTCTTGCTCTGTGGCCCAGGCTACATTTATGCCTCATGCCGATCCTCTGACTCTGGAGCCATCATTATCTCCATTTGATGGACAAGGAAAATGAGACTCAGTGAGGTCAGGTGACTCGCCCCAGGGCCCACTGCATGGAGTGGGAAGACCTTAGTTTGTTCCATCACATCTAGAAACCAGGTAAGGGCATCAAAGGCGAAGTAGGGTTTCGTAGGGTAAGTAGTGGCCAACCCCGAGGCGACCACCACTGTCACTTCTTTTTTTTTTTTTTTTTTGAGACGGAGTCTCGCTCTGTCACCCAGGCTGGAGTGCAGTGGCCGGATCTCAGCTCACTGCAAGCTCCGCCCCCCGGGTTTACACCATTCTCCTGCCTCAGCCTCCCGAGTAACTGGGACTACAGGCGCCAGCCACCACTCCCGGCTAGTTTTTTGTATTTTTAGTAGAGACGGGGTTTCACCGTATTAGCCAGGATGGTCTCGATCTCCTGACCTTGTGATCCGCCCATCTCGGCCTCCCAAAGTGCTGGGAGTACAGGCTTGAGCCACCACGCCCGGCCAACCACTGTCACTTCTATGCCATGCAGGTACCCGGCAGGGATGAGCAAAGCTGGGGGGTGCTTCCTTGGGCTTAACGCTACAAGGAGACACTTGTGGGTCTCCTTCACATTCAGGCCACCTGCCCCCTTCCACACTTCTCTCTCGGCATTTCTACAGTTGAATCACATGCATGTCTGGGGGTCAACAGAACCACAAATCCTCTCCCTCCTGCCGTCATTGCATCCTTTTGAAGGTCAGTGGTTGCGTGGAGGGTGGGAGGAGGGAGAGGAATTGGATTCTGAGCGGGAGAAGTTGGGCAGAGGCAGATATCATTTTCAGGACCTGAGGGTGAGGATGCTTTTGCTCTTTCTGTCAAACCATCCCAGCAGCTATTGCTCCTTTCAAGGGTAGAAATGTTCCTTTGGGTAAGAATTTCAAAATTGAAAAGCGCTCCATCTCTGTTGAGTCATGACAAATCCCATAAAAGGATTGTACTGAACTGGACTCAGTTGGATCTATTTAGAATGTTCCTGGTCACATAAGCAGCCTTGGTTCTGGCCCTGTCTCAGTTACACCCACACTGAAAAGCGCTGCAGTAGCCCTTTCAATGAAATAATCACGAAAATCACAAGTGGAGCTGGAAGGCTCATCAGAGGAACAAGGACCATCCTCATCATTTCTGTGCCCCTGACTCTGGTTTCTGGGGGTGTTCACCACTGCCTGTATATGCATAATTATTACATGAAAGCAAAGAAGGTGGGGCAGAAGGCCAGATGCAGCAATTCCTTTGTGTGCTTTTTCCTGCTGCCATAAATCTCTGCGGATTTAAAAAGCAAACACAAATAGCCCCAGCTCAGGGATTATATGAGCCAAATTCAGCAGCAAGATATTTCAGAGTTGCTGATCCAAGACCTTCATGTCTGTCCTTCCTGTGTCCCCAGCCCCGGCCCCTGGATGGTGAATGCTGCCTCTTTCCTTCTTGCCCACACAGATCAGGGAAGAATTTCTCTTGAGTGGCGGTAGGTTCCAACAGAGCCAGTGCCGAGACAGAAACCCTTTGACCTTGCCAAGAAACGAATTCCCCTTTATGGTGACGTTGCTGTCCAGCTGGGTCTTTGGCTCTCCACTCATTTTTCTCTTTCTGAATCCCTTTTTCTCAGAACTCATCTGTGCCACAGCTTTAACCATCACAGGATGAGACCATTTCCGAGTGCCTGGCCCTTAGTAGGCTTTGCACAGGGTGCCAAGCACAGTGCCTGGTATACAATAGGCTTCTAATAGAGGACTGGACACAACGCCTACTCCACCAGAGGCTTCTCACAGAGTGCCAAGCACAGCAGCCAGCACGTGACAGGTTTCTCACAGGGGGCCAAGCCCAGTGCTGATGTGTGGTAGGCTTCTTGGTAAGTGTTTACTACTAGTAGTTCTCATATGTACTTAGCAATACTACCTCCAGGAATCCCTTCTAGATCCCTTTGTCCCTATTCTCTCCAGGTGATTAGACTCTTATTAATTTCCACCAGTTTTAAAATAAGCTCCTGTTACGTGCCAGGCATCGTGCTAGAAATGTAGGAGGTCGGTCTCATCTCTGCCTTTTCTGAGCTTATACCCCTTGGCTTCACCTATGACTGGAATCTGCAAGATTCAAGTCATTTGAACAATTAGCTGCTCCCCCTGGATCAGGAGTTTGAATCTTTCCTCTGTGGACTTTGTGCTCCTTTGGCTAGAGATTGTGCTTTATCTCAGTTCCCTAACTTCCAGAGCCAGCTCACGTCAGTCATTTGGAAAATGCTTGAAGTGGGTGGTTGTTTTTTTGATCGTTGATACTGGGTCTTGTTCTGTTGCCCAGGTTGCAGTGCAGTGGCATGATCATAGCTCACTGCAGCCTCAAACTCCTAGGCTCAAGAGATCCTCCTGTCTCAGCTTCCCAAGTAGCTGGGACTACAGGTGTGCACCACTACACTCAACGAATTGTTTTTCAGAGATGGGAGTCTCATTATGTTGCCCAGGTTCATCTCAAACTCCTGGCCCCAAGTGATCCTCCTGCCTTGGCTTCCTAAAGTGCTGGGATTATAGGCGTGAACTACCACACCCAGCCTAAGGGAGTGGCTTTGTACTCACTGGAGCTCTAGTCCCACTTTCCCAGGCCTGTTATGCAGGCCCCCTGGAGTTCTCACTTTCACACTATATTTATCTTGTCTAAAGGAAGTCAAGCTTCCATTGCTCATTGTCTAACAACAACAAAAAGGAAAAGAAGTCTTGGTCTCATCTTGCAGTATTTTCTCTAGTCGTAGTCATTCTGTCTTGTTCTCCTTCAAAATCACTATAGGTACTTCCTCTCCCTTCCCCCTTCTGCTACTCATTCTCCTGATTTTGGAGATCTCTTCTCTCACTCATCCTGTACATGGCAGCCAGATCAGTTTTTTTTTTTTTTTTTTTTTTCTTTTTTTTTGGTAGATTCGCCGTTCAAAACAGTGCTTAAGTGCTTCAAATCTGCAAGGAACTCTACATTTCTGACATAATGCAATGTTTACTCCATTTAAGAGCTTTCAAGAGCCTCGTCAATCTAGCCCAGTTCTCCACCAGGGTCTGGAGACGTTTCATATTTTCATGACTTGAAGGGCAGGGGGTGCTACTGGCATCTAATGGGTAGAGACCAGGGATGCTGCTCAACATCTACAAAGCACAAGGTAGCACCCCTGGACAGCAGAATGATCCTGCCCCAAATGTCCACAGTGCTGAGGTTGGAAGCTCTGACGTAACCCCGTCCTACCATCTAAGCACCTCACAACACCGCATGCTTTAATACAGGCAATCGGGCTTCCTCCCTGGCTGAGGAGCAAGCTGCCCTCACTTCCTTTGTGAGAGTGAGTGTGGGTGCTAGACAGATCACAAACTCTGGAACTACAGCCACCCAGGACTGAGTCCCGTCACACCTATTTGTGTGACATTTACTTAACCAGGCTTGCCTTGCCTCTCTCTGAAAAATAAGCACAGTGTTTACTTCATAAAATGGGTAAGACCCCAAAGAGAGCTCCTACGTGTTCTTCAGGCTTCCATTTAGGCATTGCTCACCTGTGCCCCCACACTGCTCTGTACTTCCCTATCAGCTGTCAACCCCATCATCTTGCAGGGGGATTTGCTTGTTTTGCTCACCACTGTGTTTTTGTAGTCTGTTTGTAGGCTTCACTGATATAGATGGTCCTCCATTTACAATGGCCTCACTTAATATTTTTTCAACTTTGTGATGTACCCATACAACCGTTCAGTTTCTCACTTTCAGTACATTATTTCGCAAGCATTAAGAACCCTGAGTTGTGTATACCTGACTGCACACAACTCGAGGTTTTCAACACTTTATTGTAAAATAGGCTTTGTGTTAGATTATTTTGCCCAACTGTAGGCTAATGTAAATTTAGGGTAGGCTAAGCTAAGCTATGATATTCAGTAGGTTAGGTGTATTAAATACATTTTTGACTCATGGTATTTTAAACTTACGATGAGTTTACAAGGATGTAACACCATTGTAAGTTGACAAGCATCTGTACAGGAGTAAATGAAAAAACAAAAGGTCTGAAATAATAATGTGTACCCATTTCCCACCCAATGAAATTTTAAAATGTTGTGTATTGTGGGACTTTCTTTCTTTCTTTCTTTCTTTCTTTCTTTCTTTCTTTCTTTCTTTCTTTCTCTTTCTTTCTTTCTTTCTTTCTTCTTTTAAGATAGTCTCGCTCTGTCGCCTAGGCTGGAGTGCAGTGGCATAATCTTGGCTCACTGCAGCCTCCACCTCCTGGGTTTAAGCAGTTTTCCTTCCTCAGTCACCTGAGTAGCTGGGATTACAGGCGTGCACTACCACACCAGGCTAAGTTTTGTATTTTTAGTAGAGACGGGGTTTCACCATGTTGGCCAGGCTGGTCTTGAACTGCTGACCTCAAGTGATCTTCCTGCCTCGGCCTCCCTAAAGTCCTGGATATACAGGCACCAGCCACTTAAGCCCGGCCTTAAATATATTTTTGACTCATAATATTGTAAGCTTCTGATGGGTTTACAGGGATGTAACTCCATTGTAAATCGAGAAGCATCTCTACATGAATGAATGGATGAATGAATGAACAAATGGTCTGAAATAATACTGTGTACCCATTTCTACCCAACGAAGTTTTAAAATGTTTGATTTTTTTAAAGGCAGGTTTTTTCAATAGCTTTATTGAAATATAATTGACAGACAATAAACTGTACATATTTAAAGTGTACAATTTGATGAGAGATGAAATACGTTCACACCTGTGAAACCCTCACCACTGTCCACGTAATGAACATATCCTTCACACCCAAAAGTTGCCTCGAGTCCTCTTGTAAACCAAGAGGAGTTTTGCAGAATAGAAAGCTGATAGAATCACACACCTCCAAGGCCAAATCTAGTCCTACCTCTCAGTTTCCTTATCTGTAAAATGAGGAATGTTCACCTTGCAGGATTGTCTCAAGTGCACATAAAATGGTCTAACTGAACTCGTAGCAGGACGGCAGGAGATCAACAAAGCGTGGCTATTATTATCTGCCCTGTTCTGTCCAAGATTCCCTTGTGTGGATTCTCTCACGCTTCCCTCCACCTACTGAAATCGATCACAACCTTCAAGTGCACCTGAGGGGCTGTCCATCTTGACATGCTCTCTCTGATCTTTCTCTTTTCCTTATTTCTAAAGCCCTTGCAGTTAGGTACACACAACTCAAGGTTTCTAACGCTTTGGCTTGGTTTCACTCATAATCATCTCTCTCCTCCTAAAGAGAGAGAAAGTAACTAATATAAAGGTTAGGTCTGTATCATAAATATGTTTTTTTTCTATTCCCTTTATAACACCTGCCTCAAGGCTGAGAATGTGTTCAAAGGAGGCTTCCCAATTCACCTGCTTATAAAAGAGTTTTCATCTCCAGAAATTTTATCTTTTTATTTTTTTCTGGTTCATTGTACACATAATAGTGTAACAATATCTGTGATCAAAAAATAAAGAGAAATAACTCTGCATTCCACTCCTATTGCATGTTGGCAGTTGGATATTTTCCCTTTCCTTTCATTTTATGTCTACATGTACCGAGAATTTGTACAAAGCTGTGATCACAGAGTAGATGGAATTTGGCATTCTGCTTTTTTCACTCAATGTGCTACCGTGGGCATCTTTTTAATTTTGTGGCTGTCTTCATAATTATCATTTTTTAAGGGACTGCACAATACTCAAGTATGTGGGTGTAGCATAATCGACTGAACTGTTTCCCTTCTGTTGATTGTGGAGGCTGGTTCTGAATTTTCACTATTGCAGACAATGCTGTAATTCACTCTATCAACATGTGCTGAGCACTTACAATGAAGCAGAAGCAGTGTTTGGCTCTGTAACAGGCAGCCTTGTACCTGTAGCTTTGCTCTTCTTATTTCCTGAGTGTAGGTTTGCTGGGATGGAGGGTCATGTAAACGTATTTGTAACTTTCTGGGCATTCTGAGTGTAATCCCAAGATCTCTATTTAAAAACACAATGAATTGTGGGAAGTCACCTTTGAAGGAAGTGAGGGTGAGGTGGGTCTCAAATGCCTTCTATTCCTCTGACATTAGCAGACACCAGTGATTTGGGGGCTAAGAGAGTAGATCTAAGGCAGCGGGAAGATGAGAGGATGGGAAGGATGCTGAGGAAATGGGGCAGGCAGGAGTTCCCTGGTTACGGGCTATTAGTTTTTCAGAAGAGATGCCATCTCCCTTCTCTTCCCATTCCCCACATCCTGCCAGCTGCACTGGCCTCCTTTCAGGTTCATAAGTTCAGCAAGCTTTTCCCGATGTGGGACCCTAGCCCATGGCATCCCTGCTAGTCAGAAATGCTCTTCCTTTGGCCAACTTCTCACCCCTCAACTCTCAGCCAAAATCTCACTCTATGATTGACAGTGTTTCCGATTTCTCCATCAGTAAGTATTCGCTAGCACCTTGCATTTCACTACCAGAGCACATGTCAAAAATGTGAATCAGTTATTTCTCTTTATGGTTTTATTTTTTGTCCCCTCTCCTTCCATTAAGACTACATTCCACAAGGACAGTGACTCTCAAGGTGGTATTGCTGGATCTCTGGCCCTGGCACAGTCTCCAGGCCATCACAGACACAAAGCACAGATGTATTAAGCAATTGTATGCATGCATACATGAAAGAATGCTTGCAAAAATATCACATAAGGAAGTCAAAGAAAAAATGACTGAAGGGACAATGATAGTTCATTTTCCAGACCACAGCTTAAGAGACTTGAGTTAAAGATAGGAAGAACTGACTGGGCGTGGTGGTTCATGCCTGTAATCCCAGCACTTTGGAAGGCCGAGGCGGGCGGATCACGAGGTCAGGAGATTGAGACCATCCTGGCTAACACAGTGAAACCCCATCTCTACTAAAAATACAAAAAATTAGCCAGGCATGGTGGCGGGCGCCTGTAGTCCCAGCTACTCGGGTGGCTGCGGCAGGAGAATGGTGTGAACCTGGGAGGCAGAGCTTGCAGTGAGCAGAGACTGCACCACTGCACTCCAGCTTGGGCAACAGAGCGAGGCTCCATCTCAAAAGAAAAAAAAACTACCTGAGAGCTATGGAACTGGGCAAATGGATGTCCTCAGAATTAGTCTGCAGCCTCTAGATATCTGAGAAGCAGAGTGTCAACTTCTAATATCTAGCTTTAAGCTTTCCTTTCACATCCTGCTGGAACTATTGGGACAACCTTAAATTATATGCAATGCTCTGCATTCAAAATTTAAAACTAAATCTGAAAACTCAGACCATCAGAACCCCCTCCTTTTTAAGAAACTTCCCAAGTTTCACCAAATCTGTTCTAAAACGATCACTTCAAATAACCAGCTCTCCCATCCACCTCTCCTTCAATTTTCCCAGCTTAATCTGTGATTTGAAGAAAATTGTTTCCTTTTGGAGATAGGCTTCTGCTGTCTGTCACCCATGCTGGAGTGCAGTGGCATGATAGCTCACTGCAACCTCTACCCCCAGGATCAAGCAATCCACCCACCTCAGCCTTCTGAGTAGCTGAGACTACAGGCATGCATCACCATGCTCAGCTAAGTTTTGTATTTTTGGAGGGGGGCGCAGGTAGAGATGGGGCTTCACCATGTTGGCCAGGCTGGTCTCAAACTCCTGGGCTCAAGTGATCTGCCCTCCTTGGCCTCCCAAAGTGCTGGGATTATAGGCATGAACCACTGTGCCCAGCCTCATTTCTTTATTACGATTCTGTCTGGACTACGTAATACCTTTGTACATAGCAATTTGTGTTGGAAAATGAGAATGCCGAAACAATGGCTCTGGCCCAAATCTGAACCCTCTCAGAAGCTGTGAGTGGCACGGACCCTGAGAACAAGCCTGGAGCCCAGAGCAACAGCCAGAGTGAGACCCACAAAATCATCTGAAACCATGATGGCAGCTGGGTCTCCGTCTGATTCTCTGTGTTGACACACATGTGGCCATGATCAATGACTTCAGAATCACAGGTTATAAACCACCATTCCCCCAGGTGACTGCAACAACCAGCACACGATCTTGTGGTCCCAGCCTCCCTCCTCCCATCCATCCCCTCTGCACCACCAGTGATTGTTCAAAACTCAAGTCAATCATAGCTCCACTTCAGTTCGTCAGTGGCTCTTGGTCACACCCAGGTTGGAGTCCACATTTGCTAGATTGGTGTACGTGGTCTTTATGTGCATCTGATACCTGTCTCCTTGCTCAGCCTCACCTCATGCCCCTCCTTCCCTTTCCCCCCAGGTGTCCCTGTGCCAATACCTATAATTAGATGAGATAACAAGACATCCCTGGACTTGCACCCCAGTAAGCCTTCTTGTAGTTCTCCCAGCCTCTGAGGCTCTTGAGTTCCTTAGTATGTAGGCACAAGACTTTCCTTTCCCAGAGCAGCCCCCTCCCTGCCCCTTTCTTCCTATAGGTAATTCTGGCTCATGCTTCACTCTTCAGAGAGGTGCTATCTGTACAGGAAAATCATGGGCTCCAAAGTTGAAATGCCTGGCTTGACTCTAGGCTCCACACTTTACTGCCAGTGCCAGGCCTTTCTGGGTGCACACAATGACAAGGTTTCTCAATTTACTTTCAGTAAGGTGTAGCCAATGACCTGAGCAGTAGTGCTAGACTATGAGAAGGGTATGTGTTCTTTCTGGGACTGGCCCATAAAACCTCCTATTCATGACCCTTTGGTGCTCTCTGTTCATCTGTTGGCTAGAAGCAAAGGACCTTAAGACCCAAGACAATAGTGGAACCATAAGATGAAAAGAGCCTGGGTCTCTCAATGCTCTTACAGAAGATCATCCACCAAATATCCACCTTAAGCTGTCATGTGAGTGAATAAGAAATAAACTTCTATGCGTTAAGATGGTCAAATAGGAGCTAGCGTAACTTTAATACATTAGCTTTGCAAGTTACTTAGCTGATTTGTTCCTTGGTGATAATGGGGTTAAGAGGATTAAATGAACTAATGCATTTAAAGTATTTGGTACAGAGCCAATAATACTAAGCTCCCAATATATGTTTGCTATATATTACTATTATTATTATTATTGTTATTATCCCTCCTTTAAATAAGTGCTACTGCTTTTTGAGAGCACAGCAAGGGCCAGCCTGGTGCTTTTTCAAAAGCAAACATCTTACCTTTTAACTTCTTGCACATAGTCTGCATTTCTGTCAAAGAGGTGGGTCACAGAGTCTTTGATTGCTTCATGCTTGAAAGTAGAGGCTGTTCCAAAGACAGTCACATTGGGGACAGTGGAACACAGCTGAGCCACAGCTTGACCCTGGAAGGAAAAGACAATAGCTGTGTCACACATAGGAGCCACCAGTTCATAGCTAGTCTTGCTGGGTGTAGAGCAGGATTTCTCTGTTGGCACTATTGATTTTTTTTTTTTTTTTTTTTTTTTTAGTGATGGAGTCTCACTCTGTCACTCAGGCTGGAATGGAGTGTGCAATGGTGTGATCTCGGCTCACTGCAACCTCTACCTCCCGGGTTCTAGGCATTCTCCTGCCTCAGCCTCCGCCTCCCAAGTGGCTGGGACTACAGGCACATGCTGCCACATCCAGCTAATATTTTGTATTTTTCGTAGAGATGGGGTTTCACCGTGTTCCCCAGCCTGGTCCCAAACTCCTGAGCTCAGGCAATCCACCCACCTCAGCCTCCCAAAGTGCTAGGATTACAGGCTTGAGCCACTGTGCTCAGGGGGCCTTTTTAAGGTTGGATTAGTCTTTGTGGTAGGAATCTGTACTGTGTGTTGTCAGATGTTTAGCCCTCCTGGCCTCTACCTACTACATGCCAGTAGCATCTTCCCAGTTGTGACAACCACAGATGTATCCAGACATTGCAAAGTGTCACTTGGGTGGAAGGACAAAATCTCACATGGTTGAGAATCAGAGGAAAGTCAATGGGAATCAGACGAATCTAAGCACCAAGACTTAAAAACTGATATCTTACAACGCCACCTACTTCACAGGGCTCTTGCAGATGTCTTAGTTTGGGTCCTCCAGAAGCTGTCCCTGAGATAAGGATTTGAATATAGGTATTTTATCTGGAAAATGATCTCAGGAAATAACAAGATATTAAGACAGTGAAAGAAGGCAGCCAATAAAAGATGTGTTATCGAGGCCATATCTATCATG
Organism: Piliocolobus tephrosceles; assembly: GCF_002776525.5. Classification (NCBI taxonomy): domain Eukaryota; kingdom Metazoa; phylum Chordata; class Mammalia; order Primates; family Cercopithecidae; genus Piliocolobus; species Piliocolobus tephrosceles. Next base: position 62,578,462 of record NC_045450.1, on the reverse strand, counting down.
CATAACTGGAGTTCAATCCCTCTGGGGAACTCTGTGAGCAAGTGTAGAATACACCTCTGCGTTATCCCAACCATGGGTAAGGAAGTCGGAATATTTATCCAGCACATTTCCATCTGCTACTTGTTGAGGGCTGCTTCTGCAATAGTAATTCTTGCGCCTATCTGGCCTGTTCCAGTCAAGCGTGCTCTCACGGCAGACAGAAGTCCTAAGCAACCTTCGGCATTTTAAGTGCAGAAAAGATAGGGTGTAGCTGACAGCATCTTCTACAGGAAAGTGTTAAATAAGGTATTATGCAACACAGGTCAAAGACCTGGCACAACATGTGACACTTAGATAATAAATCCTAATTACCTTCCCCCATTAGGGGCTTATGATCTCCATTGCCAAGATCTCCAGGCATACAGAGAAAAGGTCAACGCAAATTTTAAGTATTAAGTGGTCCAGGGGAAATCACAAATGCAGTTAGGAGCAGGTTTATTTTTCCATATCCTTTTTCAATATGGTTAAAATTGAAGTCATTGGAGAAAATATTGTGGTCATGTGTTTTCAGACATTTTCCAGTAAAACCCACTTTTCTGGTAACTAAGGTGTGTTCTAAAACCAAGTGTTGTCTATTTCTGGTGTTCCATCTGCCATTTTAAGGAGGAAAACTATTCTACCACAGTCATCAGCGATGTTAATTTCTGCCTATCATCTTATTTTCATGTCTTCATGCTGGCGGACTAAATCGGATTGGCAGGTCAATTTATGGAAATGTTATCTTATCACCCGTTGCAATTAAAGGAAACATTGAGAGAATCATAGAGCGTCAGAGTTGGAAGATCATCCAATTACCCCCTCCCCATGACTGCTCTAAAGATAAAGGAAAAGGCATTCAGAAAGGTTAAGGTTACCCATTTTTTCAGAGGCAAATCTGCGATTCAAAGTAAGGTCTCCTGGTTTCCAGTTATTGCCATTTTCCATTGTGTTATGCTGTCTACTTATTTTGACATTTTAAGCTAAGCAGGCTCTAAAGTTCCTACCTAAAATAGACATGTTGCTGGCACATCCCCTTGGAGGTCAACATTTCAGAATATGGGCATGAACCTGAGACTCTGGACAGGCTATAGTTTTCTGTCCAAAGAACAGCGTTGATATTTGTTTAATTCTCCTGCCTTCTAGATTTTATAAAACAAAGAGAGGACTATGTTTTCTAGGGAGTGTAAATATCAGCAACCAATGCAGCAATTCTCTAAAATTTGCTAGCCTCAGATATGTCACAGTTACAGCTCCATATGGACAGGGCTTGCAATGATAACCTTCTTAGTACTAGGACGGGAAATTACAATTAGTTCCAGTATCCCGGTATTCCCTTCTGCCCTCTGTCCTTAGGCAAATAGGATATACATTCATTCAACTATTTTTCAGATTTCTATTCTGTACTGCTTGCACTGTGCTATGGATGCCAGAGTGTCCAAAGTGATTGGCATGTGTAAATCTCCAGTCCCAAGCTGCCCACTGAGTCCTGGACTTGCATCTCTATCGTTTTGGCATTTGTCTCCACCTGGCTGTCCCAAAAGCAACACATCACACTCAACTGATCCAAACCTAACTAATGCCCATCTCTGAATGAACTCATTCAGAGATGAGTCAGTTTCCTAGTGCTGCTGTAACAAAGTTCTACAGACCCAGTGGCTTAAACATCAGAAATTCATTTTCTCACAGTTCTGGAGGCACAAAGTCTAAAATCAAGGTATTGTCAGGGTTGGCTCCTTCTGAGGGCTGTGAGCGAAAGATCTATTCCAGGGCTTTCTCTTCAGCTTGCAGATGTGCCTCTTGTCCCTGCGTCTCTCCGTTCTGTCTTCCCTTTATGACGTTCTGTGTCTGAATTTCCCCTTCTCATAAGGACACCAGCCATATTGGATGAGGGCCCACTCCAATGACCTCAATGTAACTTAATTGCCTTTGTAAAGACCTCTCCAAATAAAGTGACATTCTGAGGTGCTAGGGGTTAGGGCTTCAACATAAGAATTTGGAGTGGTGGGGGTGGGATGCAATTTAACCGGTAACAATCCTCTTACTGTGTTTCCTGCTTCCGTGGATGGACTGCACCATTCCCCGGCACTAAAGCCAGGAATCTGGGCTGCATGCTGGCCTCCTCTTCCTCCCCCACCCCCACGTCCCTATATTTCAGCAACTGCATTATCTCTTTGTCCTCGACAGCTCTTATGACTGTCTCTTAGTCTGGGTGGTCACACTTCTCACCCTGGACTATGACAATACTCCACCACCTGACCTGGCTGTTTCCAAAAGTCCTTCTGTGGTCAGAGTGACGTTTCTCAAATACAACATTGAACATGTCACTATTTATTTTGGACTTCCCAATGTCCATCACAGCTTTCAGAATAAAATGCACACCACCTAGTTTATCACACAAGGCTGGCCCCTATTATCTGACCCAGGCTTCCTCATTCACTTATTTCCTCCACTTTTCCAATCTCTACTCCCTAGCACACACAGAACTTCAGCCACCACGACTAGCGTTTGCCACGAGCATGGCATTATGTAGCCCTCAACCCTGGCATTCTCAGAATGACCTTTCATCTTACTTTTGTTTGTTATTACAGACAGGGTCTCACTCTGTCACCCAGGTTGGAGCGTAGTGACTCAATCATGGCTCACTGCAACCTTGAAATCCTGGGCTCAAGTGATTGTCCCACATCAGCCTCCCCAGTAGCTGGGACGACAGGTACACGTCACCACACCCAAATAGTTTTTTTTTTTTTTTTTTGAGACAGAGTTTCACTCAGGCTGGAGTGCAGCAGTGCAATCTTGGCTCACCACAACCTCAACCTTCTGGGTTCAAGCAATTCTCCTGCCTCAGACTCCTGAGTAGCTAGGATTACAGGCATGCACCACCACGCCCGGCTAATTTTGTATTTTTAGTAGAGACAGGGTTTCTCCATGTTGGTCAGGCTGGTCTCGAACTCCCGACCTCAAGTGATTTGCCTGCCTCAGCCTCCCAAAGTGCTGGGATTACAGGTGTGAGCCACTGTACCCAGACTTTAAAAAAATTTTTTTTTTGTAAAGATGGAGTCTCACTATGTTACCCAGGCTGGTCTAGAATTCCTGGTCTCAAGTGATCCACCTATCTTGGCTTCCCAAAGCACTAGGATTACCCATTGTGCCCAACCTCACCTTAGTTTACTGAGGAAGAAGCGGAGGGTTATAGAGGGTAGGTGCCCTGCTCCAACACCACTAGAGTAACAGCTTGATCTGCTTCACTCTTGGCTCCCACACGTACCAGCTGAGCAACATATTGGCACCTCTGTTCACTCATCTAAAGTATTTGTATAGCAATACTCTACACGGTCTATGTTCACTGTGAGATTATGTGTTATAATGCTTCCAAGTGCCTAGAACAATCAATGCTCAATACATACTTGCTATCACTACTCCTAAGTCCTCTCTTACTATTTTTCTTGGTCTTATTATATTCGCAGTAGCAGCATATCCACTATCCTGCCATCAGATCCTGCATGACTATGCTATTTTGGCATCAACGCCAGTTTCCCCACATGCTTTCCTCCTTCTCATTATGCCCTCCCTTCCTCTTTTTTCTTCCAATCAGAGCCATTCCCACTCGGGCATCTCCATCCCCAGGAATCCTTTCCAGCATCCCAGATAGAGTCAGCTGCCCTCTTTTGTGCCCCTGTTGACTTGTGGTGTGGTTCCCTTCTCCCAAAGCGTGGCTACCACGGCCTCTGTGGCTTCTGCCTGCCCTATCTGTGAGCTCTGTGGGGGCAGGAACTGTGTCTCTACTGGCCCTCTGCCACTGTGCCCAGGGCAGAGCCTGACACACAGTAAATGTCTGGAAAAAATTGGTGGATGGATGCATGAGAAACTGGAGGAGTTGGGTGTATGGGGGCAGCCCTTCCCAATCGTTTTGCAGCCTTCATGTCCTTTAGTGTTGTAGAGTTGGAATAAAGTGTAGATTTAATTAACCTTATGCAGGTTCTGACCCAAGTAGAACTTCACTATTTCTATTTTAAAGAAAAACATGCACATGGTAAAAAAAAAAAAAAAAAAAAGAGAGATAATATAGGTATTCCAGATTACTTATGTACTTATAACATATAATATGTGAGTATTAGATAATAGATAAACATATAATATAATTACTTATAACTAGAATAATGTACAATTAATATACATAACCATGTGTATATACATATATATACTATCTATTTAATAATATAGAAATAGAATTACTAATAACACAATTAAAATTAGTATGCTATGTAAGTATTATGTATAATATATAATAATCTATACTATTACCTAAAGATTAATGGATGGAAAACATAAATTCATCACACGTCTACTTGCAGCCTTTCTGTTCTCCATCACCTGTCTTAGGCAATGAGAGGCCCTGATAACTTCTTCAATAAATTTTAAATAATGCTCAACATTCTGTATTTAAGCAGAAAAGTGCCTTCCCACAGACTTATAGAAAATCCGTGTTCTCCCTTCTCCAACTCCAGAGGTGAATGCAGGATCAGCAGCTCATTTATCCTCGTTTCTCCTACGTGCCTAGCAAATAGCATGGACTCAATAAACATTTGTGGAAGACAGAATGAACTTTCAATAAAACGGACCTTGCAATTATACCTCCAGAACCAGAACATAAAATGAACAAGACAATCCATTCTCCCAGTCGCGGCAGTAAATGACGATTTGCATGCACTTGTTTTTAATGGATTTTCCTTCCTTCTTTCGAACGTAAGAATTCTGCAACCACATCTGCCCTTCTCTTCCCTGTGGCTAACAATAGAGCATTAACAGCAGCTGCGGCTTCTTTTGTCCCACCATGGGGCAGACACTGTACTAAAGTGCTTCGTTAAATCCTTAAACCACCTTTAGTGTAAGTATTTTTGTCTTCTTTTCATACCTAAACATGGGGACTCAGAGAGAAAAAGAAAGTTGGCCAAGGTTACTTGGCTTGTGAATGATAAAGCTAGGAATCAAATCCAGGTATCCCTGACTTCAAGGCCACTCTGCTATTAATCTTCTTATCTGTGCAGCTAAGCACTCGAGTTGCCATCTTAGAGACAACTGCGGGTCTTTGCCATCAATTACTCTTCGGATGACTTTGTCTCAGGTTCATATGGGCGAAGAGATTTTCAACCAGATGCTAATCAACTCAATCCTTATTGCAGAGCTGCTGGAGTCTCCTTAAGCAGACCACAGGCAGCATGGAATCCAGAGACTGTGGTAACAAGGGAGCTGATTTGGGTCTCTGAAACATGACCCTGATCAACAGACTAGTCATTTAAAGCAAGATCATATTCCAGCAAAGCTAAGCATGTAAATGAATGCTTAGAGGACTGAATCCATCTCTTTAAAGGCTTCCTACACTGCCTGGTACATATTAAGTACTGAGTAAGTAGCAGTTTTTAGCTATAATAGTTTTGGGACTGGGATGGGGTCCAGCTGAAATTCTTTTTACCCACTAAGTGGGAATGTAGGCTAGATGATCCTAACCAGTGCACTGAAATTCAGGATTTAGCATCAGAAACTCAACTAAGTAAGGACAGAGAATGGATGGCTTAGGAAAGTCTCTATAATGTAAATACCGTCTACTCCTCCAGCCTTGTTTCTCACCATATTCCAGAACTCTACCTTGACCACAGGGAAAAATGATCAGTTCTTCCTAAGTGTCACCCCCTCTTTCACTGCAGGATCTTTGCACATACAGTCCCCACTGCCTGGAATTCTCTTTCCTGTCTTTTCTCCCAGTTTATTCCTTGTATCCTTTGAATCCCAGCCTCTCTGTTACTTCATTGAGTCATTCATTCCATCACTACAGTGCTTTCTTTTTTCTTATGGAGTCTTGTTTTGTTGTCCAGGCTGGAGTGCAATGGCACAATCTCAGCTCACTGCAACCTCTGCCTCCCGGGTTCAAGCGATTCTCCTGCCTCAGCCTCCTGAGTAGCTAGGATTACAGGCGCCCGCCACCATGCCCAGCTAATTTTTGTATTTTCAGTAGAGATGGGGTTTCACTGTGTTAGCCAGGATAGTCTCAATCTCTTGACCTCATGATCTGCCCGCCTCGGCTTCCCAAAGTGCTGGGATAACAGGAGTGACTACAGTGCTATTTAATGAGCATCTCTACTGGATCAAACATTATCCGAGGCACCAGAAATATAAACAAGTTATTTATACATGTGGTCCCTGTCTTGGAACTTGCATTGTAATGAAGATGACAGATATTAATAAAATAAATAAACCATTAAAAGTACAATTATACACCTAAACCATGAGAATGAGAGCACCAATTCCACTGAACCACTAGCAAAAGACCACATTGGTGTGCTATGTTTTTGCACATATGCAGACAATGAGGGGCATGGATTAAAGTGGAGTGTGTGGGCATGTCGGAGGAGATAGATAAGGAAAAGGAAAGGACTCACCTGTGGTCAAGTTTCTCCAATGGGTTGTGTGACTAGGGGCAAACTCATCATCTCTCTGTGCCTTGGTTTCCCTTTTTCTTCTTTTTGAGATGGAGTCTCACTCTGTCGCCTAGGCTGCAAGGCAGTGGCCTGATCTCAGCTCACTGCAACCTCTGCTTCCCGGGTTCAAGCAATTCTCCTGCCTCAGTCTCCTGAGTAGGTGGGACTACAGGCACACACCACCATGACCAGCTGATTTTTGTATTTTTATTAGAGACGGGGGTTTCACCATATTGGCCAGGCTGGTCTCGAACTCCTGACTTGTGATCTGCCCGCCTCAGCCTCCCAAAGTGCTGGGATTACAGGCGTGAGACACCACGCCCAGCCGGTTTCACATTTTTAAAATGGGAACTTGGACTTAATGATCTCTATGGTCTCTTCAGTTCTAAGATTTCTTGATCACATTGACGAGTTATTTAGCTGGGCCAAAAGCAGTCTATTTGGAGAAATCTCCCAAAAAGTATGAAAGCTGAGTCACTGTCTCAAGTTTGATGCAAATGGAACTTTCTATTACTAACCTGACCATTTTCAAGATCATCTTACCAACAGAATTTTGTATATATCTTCTAAAAGTTGTTTTCACTAAACAGCTCATGAAAACCACAGATCATTAATGTAGTCAAAGAATGGAAATGAATGAGCAGAATGAATTTGTGAATGTTGGGAGAGGAGACCTGGAGGAGATAGTGAGGTAAGATTTTCTTCTTCCAAAGATTGTCAGTTTATTTTTGCATCTTCATCAACACATGGAGGTACTTAGATGAGCAAAAATAACTGAAAATTATCACAAAATCAAGTCCATTGGATGCATGAGCCATACTTACGTTTTTCTTATGACAATACAAGCTCCCACATTGAGGTTTAGACACAGAGTCAGAAACAATTTTTTCAGATCACGCTGTCATTTGTCTGCTCGACAATTCAGGGACTCAATTATTGTAAGAAAAAATTCAAACTCCACTGTGTGGGCTGATCCATGTGACCTGCCACCAAAGGCAGCAAAGACTATTTTATGTTCTCACCGACAATGCTTCAAGCATCAGTTTTTCTTTTTCTTTGTCACTGCAAAGCTGTTGACCTACACGTGACACGCACTGTGACACACAGATGCTGAGAATTTCAATAGCAGGAAGTTACAGGGGTGCACAGCTGAGATAGGAGAGAGGGAAGAAAAATTGAAAAGGGTGGGACAGCCATTTTTTAATTTTAAATATCAAAATATAAGTATGGACAATTTTTTTTTTTTTTTTTTTTTTTTTGAGACAGTCTCGCTCTCTTGCTGAGGCTGGAGTGCAGTGGTGTGATCTTGGCTCACTGCAACCTCCACCTTCCGGGTTCAAGCGATTTTCCTGCCTCAGCCGCTCGAGCAGCTGGGACTACAGGCGCATGCCACCACACCTGGCTACTTTTTGTATTTTTAGTAAAGACGGGGTTTCACCTTGCTGACCAGGCTGGTCTTGAAATCCTGACCTCGTGATCTGCCCTCCTTGGCCTCCCAAAGTGCTAGGATTACAAGTGTGAGTCATGGCGCCCGGCCTAATTGTTTTTAATCGCCAAAAGAAGTAGACATATTCTTTGGGAAGACTTGGTGGACAGTGTCTTATTTTTTTCTCTTTTATTCATTGTACGGATCTGTGCTTCTCAGTGTGTGGTGCCAGAGCCGGAAGCCTCAACATCATGTGGGGACTTGCTGTAATGCAGATTCCCAGGCTCCACCTCAGACGTATGGAATCAGAAACTCCCAGGATGGGGCCCTGCAGCCTGAGTTTGGACAGGCCCTCTAGGGGATTCTGCTGCAACTCAAGCTGAGAACCACTGACGTAAATCATCACGGTAAATCATTGGCACATTCCCTGTGATTTAGAGGAGAAAGGTCCCATGATGCTCACCATATCTGACAATCAGATATTTTATTTAAAAGCTGGATGCAGCCTGACTATTCGTATGTAATTATACATTCCCTGGAGAATCCTAATGTGCTGACGGCGCTGAGATGCACTGCTCTATACAGGCATCCTTCTTCTAACGTGCTCAATTATGGCATTGTAACAATCCACTTCCTCTTTTCCTAGTTGAGGCTGACATCAGGGTCTATGGGTTTAGCGTGTGGGATCCTGTAGATCAGGGCATGACCATCACAGTCTACTGTGATCAGAGAAGCAGGAAGAGAAAATCAGCCCCCATCCCCATTAGCAGGGTCTGAGGCTTTTTGATGCTTGGCCACGGTGCACCGGGTTTTCCTAGCCCGTCACAGCTCTGTTCCAGCAAGTGACTGCGAAGATGACAATGTAAACCTTTTCCTCTGCTTAGACTGCTCTCAGCTCATTGCAAAGGTACTGGATTAAGAAGCAAATGAGGCAAAGTGGTGAAGCATATAGGTTGATTCATTCAACTCCAGCTGCACAGAGCTTACTGTGTGCCTGGCAGGGCTCAACATACCCTATAAATAATAGCTCATTCAATCCTCATCATAACCTTCATGAGGTAGGTACTAATTCATCCTCATTTCCTAGATAGAACAACTGAAGCACAGGGAAGTTAGATAACAGCCTAAAGTCACACAGCAATACGAGGTAGAAGATCTGAATCCAAGTAGTCTGGCTCCAGCTTCCACAGTTTCACCACTGCCCTATGCGACAGGACAGCTGTGGGTCTGTAGGCTAAAAGGAGAGAAGGAAGGGGAACCATCTCTTCCTGGTAAGTTACGCTTTGTCAAGCACTATGCTGGGTACTTTACACATCCCATTCTGTCCAGCCAACATCATATTGCCATCTGGAAGAAAGGCTCAGAAAGAGCAAGGGGATTTACTCAGAGTAATCTTGCCAGGATCGTTGGAAACTGAGGCTCAGGAAGTCTAAGTACTAGCAACTGCAAGTGATGAGGTTTAAAAGCAAGCCTCCTTATTGCTAAGCCCAAGTTCTTTGTGCTTTGTTACCGACATCTAAGGCAATGAAACAGAAAATGTGATGACGCAGAGGTTGTGTACCGAGGTAAACCTTCTGGATCTCATACCTGAGTCAGTCCTGGGCTCTCACAACCTGGTTGATCTCGGGCAAGGTGAGCCTAGCTGAGTCTCAGATTCCTCCTCTTTAGATTGAGGATGATAATGGCTACTCCACAAGGCCAGGTGTGGGTCAGTGTGGGTAACACATGTGATGTGTTCACCTGGGGATGGCCCAGAGCAGTTGCTCAATAAGCTGATTTCATCCCCTTTGTCCTCTAAGACAACCTCTTCTGGGAAGCCTTCCCAGAGTTCCCCAGAAGAGTTCATCTATTTCTGCTTCGCCCCAGACTCACTCACGTCACCACCCAACCATCCTTTACTCTGTACCCTAATTCTCCTCTCCTGTTTGCTTCTCTTCTCTAGTTTTTTGCCCTCCCATCTCCTCCCTTTCTTCTCCTCCCTTCTCTTCTCTGTCTCTCTCTTCTTTAAAAATTTTTTTGTATCTCCCATTAGGCTGTAAACTCCTTGTATTAGTCTGTTCTCACGCTGCTAATAAAGACATCCCTTAGACTGGGTAATTTATGAAGGAAAGAGGTTTAATTGACTCACAGTTCTACATGGCTGGGGGGGTCTCACAATCATGGCAGAAGACAAAGGAGGAGCAAAGGCATGTCTTACATGGCGGCAGGCAAGACAGTGTTTGCAGGGGAACTCCCTTATATAAAACCATCAGCTCTCGTGAGACTTATTCACTATCATGCGAACAGCACGGGAAAGACCCACCCCCATGATTCAATTACCTCCCACTGGGTCCCTCCCACGACATGTGGGGATTATGGGAGCTACAGTTCAAGATGAGATTTGGGTGTGTACACAGCCAAATCATTACTCCTTCAGGAAAGGACCACATTTTACTGCCTTTATATCCACAGCATTTATCTACTGCATAAGTCTCAGTAACTGCAGGAGAATGGAGGAAACAACAGAAGAATCAGAAGTGTGAGCAAAGACAAAGGCAATCAAAAGGACCCACAATGTAGGTCAGAGGGCAACTGAGGGCTAGGGCGGAGGATGTGTGTCCTTTCTAGGAAAGTGGAGGCTTGGAAGGAAGGTTCAGTGGCTGCACAGTCACCTCCCTTCCTTTATCTCTTGGTTGGAGGTGGACGAGGTCTGCCCACTGAGATACAACCTGTTGGTAGCACGGTTACAACTTTACATCAGTGATGGGGGAAATTTATGTGCATGCCAAGGGCAAATATTTTGTTCTTTTGCTTTTCAACCATGCACATGGAGTGGGGAGAAGGGTAAGATGAGGGTGACAATGGAGGGAGAAACATAGGAAGAACGTTAGGATAAAACAGATGTGGGTGTAGAAATGCATTCCACAAAGAGCCCCCAGAGCTGGACTGTAGCACTGGCTCTCCCTAGGGCAGTTTGCAGATGCTTCCTGAGCTGGACTGAGTGAACTTGGACCTGTCCCTCCCTTTGCTGCTCCCACCCCACACCCACCTGCAAGTGGAAGCCTGCTTCCGAGATTCAGGTCACCTGTGGGGACAGAAGGATGTGTTCAAGAAGGGATTTGGCAACAATGACTCCCACTCCACACATAAACTCAGCTGCCAGCCAGTGCCCGAGATGCCTGAACAGGAAACCCCTCAGCTGGGTTTCCTGACACCCAGTCCTCACGGAGCACAGCAGGCAGCTTCCGGATCAAGGGTGGGAGGGAGGTGACTGTTGCTTTCCCAAAGCTTCTCCTAGGAGGCAGCTCCATGAGCCCGGGCCTATGGGATGACGCATCAGCGATAGCCCCTCCTCTGCTCTAGCCGAGAAGGAGGTCAGTCCACTTTTCGACTGTTGACTTTTTGAGGGTCAAGCCAGCACAGAGTTTTGTTGTTTGAGCAATAAGGACGGGCAGCCCCGAGATAGGGAGTGGGAGAGGAGCACTAATATGGCCCTGGAGGAAGAGACTGTGGGAGATCCCTGCTTTCAGAACAAGACCCAAAGCAAGCTGGCTCTGAAGGGAATCTTGAACACGCAGGAGCAGAAAACCTGAGTTCTGATCCTGCTCTTGCCATTTCAGGGCTTTGTAGCTTACGTCCCTCAGATGTACAGGAAGGAAAGGAGCAGAGTCTCCGAGGGTCCTAGGTGATGGTAAACATGACAACATGGACTTTGGAGTCAGGCAAACCCGAGTTTGCAGCCTAGCTATGGCACTGACCGGCCATGTGACCCTGGAAAGCTACTTCATCTCTCTGAGCCTCAGCGAACTCACATGCAAACAGGTTAGAATGCTTAGTACAGTACCAAGCATAGTGGATGGTCGGTAGATTTTAGGACCCTGCTCTCTCTCTCTCTCTCTATTATTATTATGTTTTTAATACAGGTTTTCACTCTGTTGCCCAGCCTGATGTACAGTGGCATGATCATAGTTCACAGTAAACTCAAACTCTTGGGCTCAAGCAATCCTCCCACCTCAGCCTCTCATATAGCTGGGACTACAGGCACTTGCCACCATGTCTGGGTAATTTAAAACAATTTTTGTTTTTTTTTGTAGAGACACGGTCTCACTATGTTGCCCAGGCTGCTCTCAAGCTCCTGGCTTCAAGTAATCCTTTCACCTTGGCCTCCTGAAGCACTGGGATTACAGGCATGAGCCACCATGCCTGGCCAGCTCTGCTCTTCTTACTCTAAAGACTGTATCATTCCATGTTATGATCTTCAGTCTACTAATTTCAGGTTAAATTGCTTTTTTTTCAGGCCCTCTGGGATTTCTGATTGTCAATGGCAGGGCAGGGTTGGAAAGGTTCAATCTGTAACCATAGCTGCCCCTGCTCTACCCTACCACAGTTTTGTGTGAATTAGAAAGACAGGCTAGTATCTGTTGCCAGGCAGAACTGTGAGCCCTAGCAACTAGAGTGTGGCCATCTCTGCTTGCCCCATGGCTGGTGTTTTTGTGCAGTGTACAGCCTGTCCAACTGCACATGGTAACTCTGCTAATCAACCCTTGTAGAGACCATGTCAAGGCTCGTGTCTGTCATCAACAAAACTCTTCAAGTGAGGGACACCATGCACGGCCACAGGACAACCCATAGTCCACAGACTGACACATTGCTTGACAGTTGGACTCCAGCAACTGTGGAGCAGGCCAGTCCACCAGATGGCAAAGTCCCCTTCACAGGGCTCTAAATCAAGGAGTGTAGGAGTATTAGAGTCACTTCCAGGCTGGCTGCCTTCCATGTAGTGCATTTGGATAAATTTCCTGGATGCTTATATTTGCATAGTGGGATGCCGGATTCTCATTTCCAGCCCAATTACAATTTGTACCCACAGTTTGAAGTTGTGGTTTTGATGAATGCATCTCTTTCAACCAAAACAAAACAAAAAAACAACCAAACGACTGAAACTACTATTGTGTAGGGTGACCATATAATTTATTATCTAAATTGGGACTCTTTTTGAGAATGAAAGGGGATGCTATTATTAATTCCCCTTGATCAACAGGCACAAACTATGTCTTAGGCAAATTGGGTCATATAGTCATCCTAATATTAAGGCAAGGAAAATAATTAATAGGGTGGCCAGGACAGAAGGGCAGAGGGGCAGCATCAGTGGGACTTGGATTCTGATCCTTGGATCTACTGCTAAGCACTTGAGGGAACTTGACCTTGTTACTCTGAAGTGATGGCCTTAGCTATAAAGTTGGGATGATATTACCTACCTCACCAGGTCACCATGAGTGTGCAACAGGCAAGTGTGCATACAGCCTTGCACAGGATCAAACACAAAGTGGGGGCTTAGGAGTTGTAAGCTCATGTCCCCTACTCCTGTCTTTACCCATCTCCCACAATGCCTGTACCCTACACACAGGGATTTGTACACCAGCATGCAGCAGTGCCTGGCAGAAAGCAAACGCGCTTACTTCGGACGATCGTTTTCACAGCTCTGTAGCCTGCCTTCCTGCCTGGCTCGGGTGTCCGTATTTGCTGAAGGCACCTCATTAACAAGACCTCTCAACAGGAACAGGAGGCTGACCTTGGTTTCAGCAACTTCTGATGTGATCAAGAATTCCGTTTCAAAGTACCTGCCCTGAACATGAATGACTCAAATGCTCACATCATTGCTCTGTTTCTGCCAGTCCTCAGAGATCAGACATCGGGACTCTTTCTATGACTTTAGATCCTGTGGCTGAGGTTCTGTTCCAGGCGGGACAGGACCCATCGCAGCTGGAAGGTGACATCGGAGGCTTCTGGATCAGAGTACGTTTTAACTGTCAGTCCTGTAGGGAACTGGAATGCAGTGGCCAGGTCTCCAGATAGAAATTCCTACTGGGATGTTTAGTTCTATTCATTTCACCTTTGCCACCTTTCCATTCTCAGACCTGCCTTCTTTGTAGGACAGGACCCTTTTCAAAGCTCTTTGTCCTGCTGTTTCCTATCAATGACAAACTTTCAAAGTTAACGGGCTTTCTTTGCGAATGTAGTAAGAGTAAAATTATTTCACTCTTAATATTGTTTACCAAGCCATCCCCCTTGCTCAAAGAGCGGCATCACCAGGACCAATGCTGTCATCCGTCACCTCTTATCTGGAGCCCCTGGTACACAGACAAGCACATAGAATTTGTTCATAAAAACACGGAGATGAATGAGTGAATGGATGAACGAATGATGATTTCTTCACATTTTCCCCTCCTTTGATATCTTAGTAATGCAACGCCCTGTTCCTTTCATGCTATCGTCTCTGTCTCAGAAATTTTGCACGTTTGTGTCTTGTTTCATTCAGTGGACATCTATGTGCCATGTACCTAAGTGCCATGCGCTGTGCATCTACTTTTTTTATTATTATACTTTAAGTTCTGGGATACATGTGCAGAACGTACAGGTTTGTTACACAGGTATACACGTGCCATGGTGGCTTGCTGCACCCACCAACCCATCGTCTACATTAGATATTTCTCCTAATGCTATCCCTCCCCTAGCTCCCCACCCCCTGACAGGCCCTGGTGTGTGATATTCCCCTCCCTGTGTCCATGTGTTCTCATTGTTAAACTCTCACTTATGAATGAGAACACGTGGTGTTTGGTTTTCTGTTCTTGTGTTAGTTTGTCGAGAATGATGGTTTCCAACTTCATCCATGTCCGTACAAAGGACGTGAACTCCTCCATTTTATGGCTGCATAGTATTCCATGGCGTATATGTGCCACATTTTCTTTATCCAGTCTATCATTGATGGGTACTTGGGTGGGTTCCAAGTCTTTGCTATTGTGGACAGTGCCCTATGCTGGGTAGGTTCTAGGAACACGAGGTGGCATGTTCTAGAGGCAGACCACCTGCGGAAGTACTCCTGATCACATTTACTAGATAGCTGGCATTGGGCAAATCACATAAGCATTCAGAACTTTGGTTTTTGCCCATGTGCATGGTATTGGTGCCTCCTGAAGCTGGGTATAAGGAGTGAAGGAGATGGCCCCAGTAAGAGCTTAACACCCTGCCTGGTAGCAGCTCATATTAATAGTAAGGACGTCAGCTCCTTACCTGTCTCTCTAACAAGATCATGGACCAGGCATGGTCCCACATGGGGCAATCCCACATGGGGGACCAAGATGGAGGCCACATGAAGAGCATTGGAAACACAGCTCTGGAGACTCTGAGGACCTAAAATGTCCTTGAGTCATCCACTCCAACCTACTACCTGGTGCAGGAGGAGCTTCCTGACTCAGCTTCCTCCTGTAATATTTCCAGGATGAAAACTAATGAGGCGGAAATGGTGCACTAATTGCCTCTCCAGTCAGCCCATTCTATTTTGAGGTACCTCTAATTGTTAGAAGGTCTTATTTATAATATGCTATCCTCAGCCTTCCTGTAAATTTTGCTCTTAGGAAGCATGAGACACAAAACTATTGACTTCTATGTCTCATATCCCTTCTTACTCCCTGTTGATATTTCCACCATGCTCCTGCATCATGGATCTTCTCTTTTCCAATCTGAGCATGTTTAATCCCTTCAACTCTTCTCTTTGGCAAATGGCACTACATCCAGGGGACGGTGACCTGGAAGGTGATAACCCTCTTACACGTGGCACAGCAGAACCATCTCCTTCCATTTGAACATCAGCAGTTCCTGATATTTCTTTGTTCACAGCCTACTTTTGTATAACACAATTTTGAGTAGCACACTTGACTGATAAATTCAAATAACACTAAAAACTTAGGCGAGATTACATTGCCATTCGCAACCACAGCATAACAACATCTCACAGTCTCTACACTGACACTTAGACTTAGTTTTGCCACTTGACTTTAGAACTTCTTAGTCATCTGACTTGGCTCTTTTGATGCGTGTGTACAAGACGAATGTCTTACATGGTCCAGTAAAAGGGTGATCTTCCTCAGGCAACAGCCTCAATTTAGTACTCACAGCAATGGTATTGCACGTTACACTGCATCTTTGAGCTCTATCATGTCCACACTCTGAAGGACAGGCAGGACATGCAAACTCAGTTGTACCAAAAATGAAATGTACACATGGGTCAAAATATGGTGGTCCACTTTGCCGAAGTTTTGAAGTGCACAGTTAGCATAGGATGAGGGCAATACCTTTCCAGGACCACAGGTTTATACATCAGAAGCATGGGAAGACCGAGGGAGAGGGGATTGGTTTGGTTTCTGTCTCCCTTCCACCTCTCCTACATCCACTGCTTTTGGCCACTATTTAGTGGTTGCAGGTCACGATCCACAAAAGAAGTTAAAGGTACATAAGTCACAGTTTAAGAGGTTTCTTTTTCCTGCTTTCGCATTCTCAAAAAGCTCTTGGCATGACTGAAAGCAATTACTTCTCCAAGAGCAGCAAAAACTGTGAACATATTAGTAAGTTCTCCTGATACACGTAAACATCAGAGAATGAAATGCTGCATTTTGCATAAGGACCTACTCCGACCTCTAGTAAGCTCTTTATAAAAAATATTATTATGAAAGCAACCTGTTTATGCCATTGTAAATCATGAAATTTGGAAAATACAGAAAACTATAAAAATGTCAACTACAATGCCATATCTCAGAGATAAACACTCTAAATAATTTGGCTTATTCTGTTACAGTAGTTTTCTAATATGTATTATCAATATTTTTTTAATCCACAGAATTGGAATCACACTGAATACACTACTACGTACCCTGATTATCTTTTTCTTTCTAAGCTCACATTGTGAGCATTATTGTGGGCCATGACAAATTATTTAACACCCCCGTTTTGAATGGCTGTGGAATATTTTATTATATAGATAGACTACAATTCCTTTTAACCCACTATCTTACAAGAAATTATGGTGTTAAACTATCATACACTGTATTTCAGTGAAGATTTTTGTATACATATCTTTGATTCTAAGTTTCAGAAGACAGTCTAAGTCCATCTTACCTATGACGGTATACTTTGTGTCTAACTCATTGTTGCCAGAACTGCTGATGCTCAGTGTTTGCATAGTGACTGGCTGGCTGTTTGACTAACTCTCTGGTTATCTCTTTAGAAGATATTGCCAGTAGTGAAGGTTGCATCCTGTCTTTTATTAGTATATGGCAGCCCTACCAGTATGAAATCGTGAGGTCAAAGGGTTCAGTAAAATTCTAAAGAAAATATTTGGGGCAGCAAAGCAAGAATTTCTGTCATCGTGGTTCACAGAGGGATCAAGTGGAACCTGCTGGGACCGTTCCTGCTTTGGTATTGGGAAATCAAACATAGTCACTGGCATAATGGCTTACAAGCTGTTTTCAGTCTGAAAGTGTGTCTACGTGTAGCTCACATTTTGATGATAATGTACTCATTTATTCTACATACTAATGTATCCTCCCCCTGTGTAATTAAGAACGTCGTTATCACTACATAGGATAGGTAAAGTTCACCCATTTAATTTGATCCAACACTTGCCAAGCACCCACTCCATTCCAGACCCTGTGGTATGTGGTGGGAGCACAGAGATGCTAAGGCCCATTCTGATTTCAAGAAGACCCCTCTAGCACAGGAAGACCTGGGATAATTGCACATATTAGTGCCTGGGATATACAGGCAGTTAATGCATAGTTGCTGGATGGATGGATGCACAGATAGATGAATCTAATAAGGGTAATATCAGGAAGATAATGTAGACGGCATAGAGGCAGAAGAGTGGGAGCGGCTTCCAAGAGGAAGTGACGTTTAAATGGTGAATAGAAACTTGCCAGGCAGAGGAACAATGGGAGCTAGCGTGGCTCTCCGGCTGGAAGGTTGGACAGTGCAGAATTACATGGAGAGGATGAGAGGACAGGCTGGGCTGAAGAAAAAGCGACTAGGGGAGGGGATTATGAGGAGAGGTGTTTGTGTTCATCTTGGCTGATCATCAAAGACTTTTTCAGAGGGTTTGACTTTCCCCAAAAGTGGCCCCTAGAGTAAAAATGTGGGTGCATGTAGTTTAGTTGGGATGGGTCTCAGGCAGTAAGATGAACGAGTTAGGGTGGTGAGGCATCGAAGGGAGGAAAGCCTACAAAGTGGCTTAGCCCTGTCAACAACAAAGCTCTATTCTAGTGGGGTCCCTCTGAGAGGTGACATAGAACACCCCTCTTAACTGTCCCATGGAGGGGGAGCACGCTCAGGAATGTATCCCCCCACTCTCATCCCGCACCTGCTGAGGGATGCTCCTGCAGCATTCAGTCAGGGCTCTTGCAACCTGCCTGAGCGTGGGCCAAATTGCAAACCAGGAACCAACCTCAGGCAGAGCTGCTGGCATCTGCCTGTGTGAATGGACACTGTCAGCGCCGACCTCAGGGACGAGAATATGGCTGTCTGCTACACAGCCCAATGGCCAGCAGGCTACATCTTAGCAAGCAAGCTCTGTGACTAGGAAGAAAATCCTCTTCCAATGACTTAATCTTGATGGCAAGTCCTGCCTGGGATGTTTGCAATTTCCAAAAGCCTTGCAAAGTGCTTTCTTCCTGCTTTTCACATAACTGCCTCCTTGTCTCTGCCTAAATGTCACCCACTCAGTGAAGACATCTTTGATGATTTAATGAGCAGTAGGTCTCTCCACCTGATACTCGCTTTGATAGCATCTTGATCCTTTCATAGGTATGTGTTATATATATATACACACACACTTATATACACACACACACGCACACACAATTTATCACATGTGTATGTATATGTATATGTTTGTGTGTATAAACAGCCATCCCCGGTATCCTCGTGCGATTGGTTCCAGGAGCCCTGGATACCAAGATACCAAAATCTACAGGTGTTCAAGTCTCTGATATAAACTGGTAGGCCAGGCGCAGAGTCATCCCAGCACTTTGGGAGGCTAAGACGGCCGAATCACCTGAGGTCAGGAGTTTGAGACCACCCTGGCCAACATAGTGAAACCTCGTTTCTAATAAAAATACAAAAAGTAGCCAGGCGTGGTGGTGGGCACCTGTAGTCCCAGTTACTCGGGGGGGCTGAGGCATGAGAAGCACTTGAACCTGGGAGGCAGAGGTTTTAGGGAGCTGAGATCGCGCCACTGCACTCCAATCTGGGCGACAGAGCAAGACTCCATCTCAGAAAAAATAAAAAAAGTAAAAATAAACTTGTGTAATATTTCCATATAACCTATGCACATCTTCCTGTATACTTTAAATCATCCTAGATTATTGATAATACTTAGCACAATGTAAATGCTATATCCATAAGCTGCTATACTGCATTGTTTAGGGAATAATGACAAGGAAAAGTCTGTATCTGTTTAGTACAGATGCAACTACCCATTTTCAAAAATAGTTTTGACCTGTGGTTGGCTAAATACACAGATTTGAAACCCGTGATATAAGGGCTGGCTATATCTTATTTATACACACATACTATGTGTATAGTATGTATATGTGTGTGTGTATATATTTGTCTGCTGTATAGCTATGTGCCTCTCTCCCTTACAGATGGTTCTTGAGGACAGTGACTATTTTGTTTGCCGTCACATTCCAGATACCTAGCATGCCACCTGGCACATAGTACATGCTCAATAAAGATCTGCTGCGTGGCCCAATAAGGTCCACCACCTGTCTCCTGCTCTCTCTGGCAGAGGAAGGCAGAGGAACTTTGGTCTCCCTGCTGGTCCTCCTCCACAAGCCCAGACCTCCAGGCCTAAGTGTCTCCCCATGCTGAGGGGTCCTGTGGCTGGGGAGGGACCCTGAGTGAGCATAGGTTGTATGCAAATATTAGACCAGTTTTTATCAGGGACCAGTTTATATAAGGGACAGGGAGTAGACTGGCCTCTGTTTGGCCCCGTGAAGGGGGGTCCGGATCTGGCACTGAACACACAGCCTTTTTCTCATTGTGGGGATGGGCTTTAGAGAACAGGGCTCCTTTTAGCTGCTGCTCTTGAGGCTTAAAATATTTCCCGTTCTTAATGCATTCCTGACTGGACGTATCTCCTAATCAACTCAAATCCTGGCTTTCGGCCTCACTGGTGTGATTAATTCCCTGGAAGGTTTAGAACTTTCTGTGGGAGAACTCAGGGGTTCCTGGGAAGCAAGGTTTGCCAGATACAATTTGTATTTGCTAAATCCAGCATGTCTCCTGGGGGTCGACCTTCTGTTAGGGCTCTGGAGATCTGGGAGTAATGTGCTCACCTCTTTAAGCTGGGGCATCTTGGTGCATCCTCGCCACCCTGCCAGCCCCATGAGCTTCACCCCTGCCCTCCCACTGCCCAGCTGGCTTCTCAGAGGCCAACATGACCCTATATACGATTGAAACAGCCAGCCCATAGCAAGGTCACCTTGATGCTCCCAAAATAGTTAAGTGGGCAGAGGCAATGAGCAGATGGGTAGACTCATACCTGCTGTCTCCCTTCTCATTTCCTGACCTATCTTTGTGGCTTAAAACACAGGATTTGAGAAGGACCCATTTGAGTGTGAATTCTACCTCCACCTTTGCCAATCGTGTGACTTTGGGTGACTGGCTTTATTTCAGTAAGTTCTGAGTTTTTAAACCTCAAAATGAGTTGATGAGAATACACTATACCTCACAGAGTTGTGAGCAGAAATGGAGCAATGAATACAAGCACTGACAGCATGCTTGTCAAAAACAGAACGTGGAAAAATACATTTCCTTGCTTATTTTTACATATATATTATGCATACAAATTTACATGGTAAAGTTTGAAAAATTGCTAGTTGGTATTATCTTGGAATTCATTCCATCCATCAATTTATCCATCCAAGGAGTTACAAATAAAACTCAATCTGTGGAGCTGGGAGTAGGGAGAGTAGAGGTGTTTTAGAAAACTGACATTACAGGAAAAACCAGGGCCCTCGTGATTTATTTCTAGCTGCCTATCTCACTTATCACCACCTGTCCCTGGCTTTGGCCATACACAATACTTGCAGCTCTCTCAAAGGATCATGTTCTCCTGGGCTCTTGTGCCATGTTTCTTGGCTACCTGGAAAATTCCTATTTAAGAACTCTGCTAACCTATCATTCCCAACTCTGCACAGGAATTAATCATTTTTTTTCCTGTGAATTACTTTCGTTGGTTCTGTCATTGCAGACTCCACACTCCATGCACATATTTAGTTGCTTGTTGGTCTCCTCCAGAGAACTGGGAGCCCTCTCAATGTAAGCACTGTGTCTTACCCATTTCGTCTCTGCAGGGGCTTGTACAGGGCCAGACACAGAGTGGGCACCCATATATAGATCTATAGGAGTCTGTGTCAAACGACTCTCAGGTTCATTTGGGCCCAGGAAGAGATTTTAGACTTTCTCCTTGGAAAAGAGCAACCAGATTGATTTTGAAAGCCCTTGGTAGCCTCTCCCGATGGATACAGGCTTAGACGCCACTAAGTCTTTCAGAAAAAGTGAAGTCCAGGCTTTTCCTTGCATGAGTTGAGACTCGCATTTTGCCACCATGTTCCAACCCCTTGTAGAGCTCCAGTTTCCAGGCTTTTTCAAACGTGCAGGAAGCCCACACCTTTCTCCCTTTGTCAGAACAATGAAGCCCACTCTAAAAAGCAGTTTCCAGGAGACAGGGCGATATCTTGACGGAATTGTCAGCTCTTTGACACAGAGGACATTCCTGCAGCGTGGACAAAGTCTGACATTTGTGAGAGAGAAGAGGAGGTAGTAATTTATGCTTCCAGTGTCCCATGACTACCAGTAGGAGGGTGACGATCTGTCATGTGTAATGGGTCAACAAGGAGGAAATACACCTGGGCATTCCTGCCTGATGAGAGAGTTGTATATGAACATTTCTAAATGCTCATAAAAAAACATGTTATTGGCCAGGTATGGTGGCTCATGCCTTTAATTCCTGGCACTTTGGGAGGCCAAGGCAGGGATTGCATGAACTCAGGAGTTCAAGACCAGCCTGGACCAAATAGTGAGTTCCCATCTCACTAAAATGTTTTTAAAAATTACCAGGGATGGTGGTATGAGCCTGTAGTCTCGGTTACTTGGGAGGCTGAGGTGGGAGGATTGTTTGAGCCCAGAAGGCTGAGACTGCTGTGAGCCATGATTACACTACTACACTCCAGCCCGGGCAATACAGCAAGACTCTGCCTCAAACAAACAAAAAAATGACATGTTATTGGTGCATACAAGGCCATTTGATTTAATAGTTAACTTTTAAATCCATGTAGCTTGCTTAAGGTTTGAAGCTAAAGTTACTGTAACCCTTAAGATGAAGAGGACTGAAAAAAGTGTACAACAACCGTGCTTACGTAATTTGAATATCTGCCTTCTGAAATCCATGCTGGATTGTGTAATAAGATGATTTCCAATATTACAGTTAAAAATAGCTAAGTATGTATTACATTCTAGATCCTGTGCATTAAATGAGCACTTACAAATGAGGAAGCTGAGACTTCGAGAGGTGAAGGAATGTGCCCCAGGTCTCATAATCATCAAATAGCAGGGCCAGGAGTCAAACCCATATGTGCCAAGTCCAGAGCCCTGACCACTGCATTCTCCTACCACGGGAGTAAACATATTCATCACTAAGTTGTGGTGTATTTTACAAATACAACTGGTCTGTAGTATTTTCTTCTGAGATGCAAAACCAAATGAATGTTCCCAGGATGAGGAGCACAGATCTGAATGCCAGACAGATTTTATGGACACAAAAGAAAAAAGAAACTGAGGAAGATGAAGAGCATCTAGATACTCTTTATGGGTTGTTTTTCTTGTTATTTTACACCATGGACTGCTCCTGATACTCAAACTACTGGCTTTATGCTACAGAGAGGTCAGCCCTTCCACCAGCTGGGCCAGCATGCAGAGATGTTTAAAAGGGGAAGAGGTCATAGGTTTAGTTTTGAAAGATTTTGAAATAATCATTCACATGGGCCCTTTTACGAGGACTTCTCTGACTACCTGCTTCCCCACCTAATATGCTGGACTGCCCATCTGCTTGTATGAGCAAACACTAAAACGTGTACAAGATAATGATTCTGTTACCTATTATCTCTGATGTAGGGCATGGTATTGGCATAATCACAGGCACCATTCACTGCAGGCTCTCTTGGACAGCTAATGATTCCATAGATTATCTCATTAAACTTTACAGCAACCTTAGAGGGGAGATGTTTTGCCAGTTTTACACATGAGGAAACTGAGTCTTAGAGAGCTGAAGGAGCTGATTAAGATCACCCAGCAAGGTGCAGAAGCTAAGATGCAAATATAGGTCAGTCTCACCCCAAAGACTCTTACCTCTATGCCATCGTAGACATAAATGAACATACACTCATTCAGGGATTGAAATGCGTAACAACACATTCTATAAATCCATATTTAATGTGCTTTGCATGTTCTAAAGCACCTCCATGCAATGACGGTGATATTGAATTCTTATTGAACTGCTGAACATCAGGTTCTGTTCTAAGTGCTCTGCATCAGTGGTTCTCAAACTTGAGCATGCATTAGAGTCTCCTGGAGGGCTCACGACAACACAGATTGCTGACCCCGCCCCACGGTTGGGTACCACCCAATCACTTACTATCATTTTTCTCTATTCTCCTTCTCACTTGTCATACTCTGGTCAGTTTGTCAAATGCCCAGGTCTCATGTTGTTGCCCACTCTTTTATTGAGATGGAGTAACTCTCTGTCGCCCAGGCTGGAGTGCAGTGGCGCAATCTCAGCTCACTGAAAGCTCTGCCTCCCAGGTTCATGCCATTCTCCTGCCTCAGCCTCCCGAGTAGCTGGAACTACAGGCACCCGCCACCAGGCCTGGCTGATTTTTTTTTGTATTTTTAGTAGAGACGGGGTTTCACCATGTTGGCCAGGAAGGTCTTGATCTCCTGACCTCATGATCCGCCTGTCTCGGCCTCCCAAAGTGCTGGAATTACAGGTGTGAGCCACCGCACCCCGCCGTGTTATTGCCCATTCTTAAAACACTCTATCCTTTCCCCCTTCATTCCCTTCACCTCCCATTTCCTCCTCCTCCTTCAGACATCAGTCCTCAGTTTAGTCCCTGAGCACAGTCATCTTGGGTCCTCTAGACCAGGCGCTCACATCCTCATGTTCTGCGGCAGCTTTTACTCCTCCCTCTAGTACCATTCACCACTGCCATCGATGACTAATGTGCCTCTTTGTCAGTCTATATCATATCCACAGGACTGCAGGCTTCAGGAATATGGGATGAGACCTGAGTTTGCTCACTATGGAATACCCAAGACCAACACAGTTACCCCCAGGGCTTGTACTTGACAGATGCTGAAAGAAAGAGATGGGGGTGGGGGGTGGAGAGAAAGAGAATAAAAGGGAGAAAGAGGAGGAGGAAGGGAAGAAAGAGAGAAGGAAAAGAAGAAGGAAAGAAATAAGAGAAAAAGAAGAAAGGAAGGAAGGAGAGAAGGAAACAGAAAAGAGAGGAAGGGAGACAGAAACACAGAGAAAGAAAAAAGGGAGAGAGACATGGAAATGGACAGCAAGACAAAGGAACAGAGAGAGGCAGGGAGGCAAAGGAGGAGGGGGAAGGAGACAGGAAGTCTAGATCAGTTTGTTGGGGTGGGATGGGGAGAGGGACAAAGCTTGTCTGAGGGGCAGGGAGTGCTCAAGTTTCATCTCCCTATCCTGTCGTGGACTTGGATGCCCAGGCATGTTGAGAGCAGGGGACTGAGTACAAGGAAAAGAGAAACCGCCAAATTTGCCATGACGTGAGCTGCAAAATGAACACAAAGTGACCAGTGGTCAGCCTGGGTGATGGGGGGCCAGAGCCGAAAGCCTGGTGGGTGTCACTAAGCACAGAGACCACGCGCCTCAAAGGCAATGAGGCTGCTTCTTGCTACACACCTCCCTTGCCCAACTGAAGTGATTTTTCTTCTTAATAAAGGCAATAATAAAAGCAACTGTGGTCTTTTGGGTATGTCACTGGGAAAGTGGACGGGTCCCCAGAGTCATATAAACCCAGCCAAGAGAAGTCCCTGTGTTTGGAGTTCTCAGCATGTATCCAAGCAGCCAGAACTATAGAGCTAAATTTTCCCTAAAGTCCAATTATTTCATATGTGGTCAAGGAAAGCGATGTTTGGAAAGGGGCTTGAGACAATCTCACCAGTTCATGAAAGCATGGAGCAGCGGCTGTCAGGGAAGATAGACGAAGGGAGCTGAGATCAGCTTTCTTTGCCTCTACCTCTAGGTTTCAACTGTCAGCCTAACCTGCTTGCTTCTGGCTGTAAATGCCAAAGTATCATTGTGTAACATCATCTAATGAGACAATGATAATAATGATATAATAGGAACAATTCCAGATAACATTTGAATTTTCTATGTGCCAGGGAACCTCTAAGTCCATTACAAGATCCCCTTTTTAAAATGCCATTTAGTAAGGATACAATAGGTATAAGACTTGTTCTTTACAGATGAAAAAATAAAGTCCAAGGAAGTTAAAGTAGTTACTCAAGGTCTCTCACCTGGAAACCAGAGAAGTTGGCATGAAAACCAGCTCTGACTCCAGAATCTGGAACCTAAAGTTTCATACCATTTTTATAACGTACATACTGCTGGTTATGGCCCTTTTCTGCCTTCTTTCCCTTGATTCTTTCATTTCTTCTACAAACATTTCTGAAGCAGCGGCAATGTGCTGGGTACTGAGCTCAATGGTTGGGATACAGGAGATGAAGTGTTCACACCATCCCTGCTTTCATGAACACAATAGCCTGAGGTTTAATTTCATAGATGCAGCAGCCTGAGGTTTAATTTATGGACACAGGAGCCTGAGGTTTAATTTACAGACACAGCAGCCTGAGGTTTAATTGCATGGACACAGGAGCCCTGAGGTTTAATTTCAGAGATGCAGCAGCCTGAGGTTTAATTTATGAACATGGGAGCCTGGGGTTTAGTTTCAGCCAGATAGTTAATATCAAGGTAGTTCCAAGCACCAAATCTCCCTGACCCCTTGAGAGATCAGCTGTGTCAACTAAAGATCCTCCCCACTTCCTCAGCTCCTGGGAAACATCAGGCTGTCCTCAACTCATGGAGGAGAGAGTCCACCAACAAAACCCGTGGAGTGAAATCCATTCCATCTCACCCTAGGCAGAGGCATGGCTTCTTTCAGCACTGCCTACCTGTCAGCACAGCCTAGCACTTAAAAACATGGGCTCTGTATTCAAAGACCGTTCACACGCCAGCTCTTCCTCTCTATAGCTGTGTGACCTGGAATAAGTTACTTAACCTCTCTGTGTCTGTTTCCTCTGTTAAAATGAGATGCGATAGTCTCTTATAGACAATGTATGGAAATTATTGAGCTCAATCTACTTTAGTTCTTCTGTCTTCCTGAGCTTACATATTTATTCAATGAATATTGCATGAATGAATCCTGTCAGAGAGGCCAAATTCACCTGTACAATATTTATAATAAAATTAGTTCATTTGAGCCAATCATGATTTACTGTCGAGGAGATAAAACAATTAAAATAAAGAATGAGTGATGCTTTTTCAGCAATAGACACGGCTTGGAAAAGCTGTTTTTAGATCTATCTATCTCTCTCTATATATACATATATATATATTTTTTTCTTTTTCTTTTTTTTTTTGAGACGGAGTCTCGCTCTGTCGCCCAGGCTGGAGTGCAGTGGCTGGATCTCAGCTCACTGCAAGCTCCACCTCCCGGGTTTATGCCATTCTCCTGCCTCAGCCTCCTGAGTAGCTGGGACTACAGGCGCCCACCACCGCGCCTGGCTAGTTTTTTGTATTTTTTACTAGAGACGGGGTTTCACCATGTTAGCCAGGATGGTCTCGATCTCCCGACCTTGTGATCTGCCCGTCTCGGCCTCCTAAAGTGCCAGGATTACAGGCTTGAGCCACCGCACCCGGCCTAGATCTATATATTTTTTAACCTAAGGCATTTTGCTGATAGGAGGAATCCAGTCACGTGCTGTGGGCATCAGAGATTTCTGGGAACAGGGAGGTGGGGCCCTTGTTCCACAACATATCTCAGAAATGTCTTTGACATTTCAGAAGGCAAGGGCCTGTTTCCCAGGGTCAGCAGTTAGGGAAAGAGGGTCTTAATCACTGCAGTGAGTCCCCAGCCACAGCCCTTCCTGCTGATGTGCAGATGCAGTTAATCCTCATTGCTTTGATTATTCATGAAAGACCTGATAGAGCCATTTAGTTCTCTTTAAAGTTTCAGGCGTTCCATTTCCCATGATTGCAGGACCCTGGGGACCAGGTATCTGGCCATAGTGAAATCTCCCTTATCCTGGGGCTCACGGTGGGACAGGCCGAAGAAATGAGGGAGGTGCAGATGTTTCTGAGGCCACCGTGTGGTGTAGTGTCAAGAGCACTGAATTGGGAGTCTCTAGCTCTCCATATTTGAGTTCAAATTGGATCCTCCGACTAATTAACATTATAGCCTAGAAAATCACACTCAAACTCTTAATCTCAGAAATCAGCGGGTGTTTAGTCATGTGCCAAGCACTGCCCCAAGTTCATAAGTAATATCTAAGGCTGGCACTAAAATCATTCACACTGTACAGATGAAGAAACTGAGTGTGAGTGGGGTTAGGAAGATGGAGCTGGGACTAAACCCAAGCAGTCTGACTTTAGAGCTCATACTTTGTTCTCTTCTCTGTCACATACTATTCAACAGGGAGGATTTTAGGAGGGTTAAATGAACAGCATTTGGTTTTTCTTAAGACAGAGTTTTGCTCTTGTTGCCCAGGCTGGAGTGCAATGGCACTGTCTCGGCTCACTGTGTACTCCACCTCCCGGGTTCAAGTGATTCTCCTGCCTCAGGCTCCCGAGTAGCTGGGATTACAGGCATATACCACCACACCCGGCTAATTATTGTATTTTTAGTAGAGATGGGGTTTCGCCATGTTGGCTAGGCTGGTTTCAAACTCCTGACCTCAGATGATCCGCCTGCCTTGGCCTCCTAAAGTGCTGGGATTACAGGTATGAGCCACCACGCCCAGCCATGAACAGCATAGTTGAAGAGCCTGGTACATAGTACTTGACTGACAAAAGTGCGTATATGTCTTAATTGCCTTCCAGCTCTGAGATCCCACGCATTGCCTGCTAGTTGGGGCTTTGAAGGAAGTGGACTCAGCATACCTGGACCATGGGATGATGGATGGAGTGATGCTGGGACAGCCACAGGGGCCATGAAAAGGGGACCTCATTTAATGAATATTACATACCAGAGGCAGCCAAAAAATCTGGGAAGAATATTCAGACTGTTGGATAGCATGAGAAAGAACCCCAAAGACTGCTTAATAGATTTAAATTTACAAGGTCACTGGAAATGATTTTTCCTCCCCCTGCGTTTAACTCAGTTGACAGGGCTGTCCTTAGTTCAGCAAATAACTCTTCTAGAGTATAGGGAAAAAATGGCTTGTGACAGCTTTTTGATTCACAAGTATTTACTGCATTTACTATGTGGCAGGGAGCAGACACAAAAAGAGTAAGAACCAGTTCCGTTTCCCAGTTTGAATGACACTGGGAAATGCCTTATGCATAATGAATAGAATTTAATCATTGAATGGCTACCAAATTTAACTCCATCTGAAAGTTAAGCTCTGCTTTCCTTTCCAAGGTCTGTGGTCCAGCCCAGGCTGTGGTGATCAGAGAAGCTTCTCTCCGCCTGCTTAGTGTTTTCCCCAAATGTCTTAGCTGGATGCCTGTCGAGAAAACCTCATCTGAGCCCGGTGGAGATCCAGGGATGCTTCTTCCAGCCCTTCATGTGACTTGCAAATAGGGCCAGACTAGAGAAAGATACAGCTGTCTTTAGGTTGTCTCTAAACCGTCCTTATGGTAGGGAAAGCGAAGACGACATCATGGCAGAGGTGGATAATATGCTTAGAGGTGAAAGAATCTGGAAACTCATTTGCCTTCATGGAATCCCTTGGCTAAAATAGTCTGTCTTTCCGTGTTTCTCTGCAACTCTTTATCTTGGAATAACTTTAGTTTTACAGAGAAGTTGAAAAGACAGTACAGAGATTTACACGATACCCTTTGCCCATACTTCCTTAATGCCAACCTCACAGTGCTATGGTACACATCCAGACTAAAGAATCAACACTGGTACCAAATGGTTAACTAAACTCCAGACTTTATTCTGATTCCATCCGTTTTTCCATTAATGGCCCTTTTCAGTCCAGGAAACTACATTGTGCATGGATTTGTCATAGCTCCTTTGTCTCTTCCCGTCTGTGACGGTTTCTCAGTCTTCCTATGGTTTTCATTACCATGACAGGGTTGAGGAGTACTGGTCAGGTATTTTATAGATTTCCCTCAATTTGGGCTTGTACTATGTTTTATCATGATTAAATTGGGGTTATGGGTTTGGGGAAAGAATATCAGAAAGGTAAAAAAATGTCACTCTCATCATCTCAGGGAGTATGACACTTACATGGAAGCAGTACCTTTTTTGCATCAAATATTTGGACAGGAGTAATTCAATAAACATTTATTCAGCCACTGATATGTGCCCCTCTCCCTCCCTTCTGCTGTCTCTCTCCTCTGCCTCATCCTCTCTCCTTACCATTTATAGATTATATGTCAGGTATTCTGCTAAGCCCTTTGTTTCTTACTTAATCTTTATGTGAGGTAAATGTTACCATTTCCATTTTATAGAAACTAAGTTCTTTGCCTAGTGTCCCCCCGCACCCCTGCCCCCCCCCCCTGCCCCCCCCCCCCGCCATTAAATGACAGAGCTGAAGACTGTATTCAAGTTTGCCTGGCTTCTTCTTACCAAACAACACAGCCTTCAGTAGATAACTCTGCCCATGAAATGTTGCTGGGAGGATGAACCATGTATTATTCTGTTCTCACAGTGTTAATAAAGAAATACCCAAGACTGGGTAACTTATAAAGAGTAAGGGGTTTGGCTAGGTGCAGTGGCTTACACCTGTAATCCCAGCACTTTGGGAGGCTGAGGCACGTGGATCACCTGAGGTCAGGAGTTTGAGAACAGCCTCGCCAACATGGTGAAATCCCGTCTCTACTAAAAATACAACAATTAGCTGGGCGTGGTGGCACGCACCTGTAATCCCAGCTACTCAGGAGGCTGAGGCATGAGAATCCCTTGAACCTGGGAGGCGAAGGCTGCAGTGAGCTGAGATTGCACCACAGCACTCCAGCCTGAGTGACAGATTGAGACTCTGTCTCAACAACAACAGTAACAAAGAATTAGAGGTTTAATGGACTCACAGTTCCACACAGCTGAGGAGGCCTCATAATCATAGTGGAAGGCAAAGGAGGAGCAAAGTCATGTCTTACATGGTGGCAGGGAAGAGAGCTTGTTCAGGGGAACTCCCCTTTATAAAACCATCAGATCTTGTGAGACGTATTCAGTATCACAAGAACAACATGGGAAAGACTTGCCTCCATGATTCAGTTACCTCCCACTGGGTCCCTCCCACAACACGTGGGAAATATGGGAGCCATAGGTCAAAATGAGATTTGGGTGGGGACACAGCCAAACCATATCAAACCATAAACAAATAAAAGTCTGCAAGGATTCTCTTATAGCTTTTATTAAAGGCCTAAGTCTACCCAGACAAGAGAGGACAGTATGGCTTTCCAGAGGATCTGACATCTGAATTGGGAGAGAATACCATTTTGGAAAGAAAAAAACAGCACGTGAAAAGGCACAGAGTTCAGAGCTTCGAAGTTTGCTTACTTTGATGCTATTAGATTACATAGGAGCACACCATAAGATAAGGAGTGTTCTGAGTAGAGTGAGGTCGGAGTGGCTGGAGGGGAGCGTGCTAATCTTGCCTTATCTTCCCTCAGACAGTTTCTGAAAAGGCACAGAATAGAGGGGCATCTCATCTCCCTCGAGGGTCTGGCTGGGGGTGGTGGAGCAGTGACAGCATCAAATGGGGTCGGGAAGCCGGGGCACATGCTGGCACCTAGATTCACTTCATCTTCTCTAACATCAGCTTCCACTTCTGTAAAATGGGAACGATGCTTGCTCACTGCCTATAGTAATCTCTGCTCAGATGATGTGACGATAAAGGTAAGAGGACTCTGAAAACTACAAAGCATCAGATATCAGACACAAATGTAAATAACCTCACAGGAACAGTAATGCCACTCTCCAGAAACTCAGTACACCCGGATCAAGAGGCTCAGAGTCATAGCAGCTTCATCAACAAGGCTCATTAAACGGGATTGGCAACAAAACTCTTGAGGTCCCAACATGAGTCTCATTCTGTTACTTATTCTGTTATTTTTCCTTCAAAGGATTGTGAGCCAATTTTCAACCACTTTCTAAAGATCTTAGTAAGAGCATTGCCATTTGGGGCCATCTGGTCATGCTATTGTCAGAAGAAAACAATGTCCTCAAAGATACGACAGAGCATGGAGACAGCAGGCAATTCCAGTGAGACTGTAGCCTGCTCTGGACTGAATTATTTTTCCATGCTGTATTCAAGTTTCCTTGAAACCATAGCTAAGCTGGGTATTCCTCACATGCTGTCTGCAAATTCCCCATCCCAGCCTTTGATGAAACTCAGAAGTCTTGGTGCCATTAGGGCTACACACTTTACATAACCCTGTTTAGGAAATTTTTGCCCCAGCTATTACTAGTTTAATCTTCTTTGTCATCTTACTGACATCAGGTTAGGAAATGTGTACCTGGGCCAGTCTTTCGGATCTTGAAAACATCTATGCTGAGCCCTGGGTAGAGGCTGAGCAAGTATTTGTTAAATGACAGACTGAAGAATCTGGGCTGGCTCTCCCAACGTTTTGGGCTGTTGAATAGAAAGAGGTTTTGGAATCAGCCAAATTGGGGTAGGAATCCTAGTTCTGCAATTTGCTGCTTTTATTTTCTTCAGGCCTCTGCGGGCTGGCCATAATGAAAAGGGAGGGAGAGAGGCAGCCCCATGGGAAGTGGTAGTATCAGTTTCCCATAAGCAGTAACAAATTAACACACACTTAGTGGCTCAAAACACAGATTTAGGACATTAAAGTGCTAGAGGTCTGAAGGGCAAAATGGGTTTCACTGGGCTAAGAGGAAGGTCTTAGCAGGATTGTGTTCCTTCTGAAAGCTCCAGAGGAGAGTCCATTTCCTGCCTTTTCCAGGATCTAGAGGCCACCTGCGTGCTTGGTTCACAGCCTCCTCCTCCATCAGACTCAGCAGTGTAACTTCTCTCAATCTCTCTCTGATTCTTCAGATTCCCACTCCCACCTTTTTTATTTTTTGTTTTTATATTTTTTGAGATGGAGTTTTGCTCTTGTTATCCAGGCTGGAGTGCAATGGTGTGATTTCGGCTCGCTGCCACTTCTGCCTCCTGGGTTCAAGCGATTCTGCTGCCTCAGCCTCCTGAGTAGCTGGGATTACAGGCATGCGCCACCACACCCAGCTAATTTTGTATTTTTAGTAGAGACGGGGTTTCTCCATGTTGGTCAGGCTGGTCTCGAACTCCCGACCTCAGGTGATCCGCTCACCTTGGCCTCCCAAGGTGCTGGGATTAAAGGCGTGAGTCACAGTGCCCGGCCCCTACTCCCACCTTTAAGGACTCTTGTGATGACACTGGGTCATCCTGAATAATGCAGGATAACTTCCCTATCTCAATGTCCTTACTTTAGTCACACCTGTAAAGTTCCTTTTGTCAGGTAAGGTAACATGCAGGTGCCAGGGACTCACTGGTCTCTCCCTGTTGGGGAGTGTGACGGTGTGGGCTCTCTTCAGGACTCCTTAGATTTTGTAAGACAGTGCCCAACCCATCCCAGCTCAGTGGAGTGCACACATATGTGGATCCGCACTTGGCCAAAAGTCTCTTCTCTAACGGTAACCTTGAGCTGCCACACACCACCTATCAAATCTTGGTTGCGAGAAACGCTATTCAGAGAGACCAGCCCACCTAGAGATGGGTCCAACTGCGCTTTTCAACTCTGTCTGAAGATTAAACCAGACCACATCCTTTTGGCCCCAGAATATATGCTCTCACTACATTTTGCTTTACTTTGTTGCTCTTGCATTACATTAGGAGTGCACCCTAAGAAAAAACTTCATGGAAACAGTTGCATTTACTATAACAGCTTTGTTGAGCATGTTTATTGTATTTCAACATATATTTCTTATGAGAAACCACAGAGAAAGAAAGAGTCCTCTGGTCCCCAAAACCAGTGTTAGCTACGGTTACCCCTAGTAACTGCTTTATTTCAATCAAATGAACACGAGTTCACGTGGATGACCATTTCCCCCTATTTTCACTCACTATTAGAAAGCTAAGAGACGAAACTGTTGTTCATCTTCAGCAAAGCTTTAGGACAGCAGAGTCTGTGGTACGTGCATTGCCTTATTTTCCAACCCTCATTATCCACTTTCCCGGAGTTCCCTCACCTGTTTTATACTTCAGTTAGTATTGTTGGTAGCATCTGTAAGCCCAGAATAAAGCATGATAAAAACGTTTTTTATTTTCCAAGATTATTTTCTCTTTTGTAAGACACACGCCCCGATACATTCTTCTTTGTTCCAAGAACAAAATAAAAATAAAAACATGAAATGAAGTATCATAGGTGCCAATGTATAAACACGAATTCTCAGCAGAACTGAGTCCAGCATCATTGTAAAGACTGAAGCTTATGCTGATCGTATGAAAACAAGTCTGTAATGCTTTGTATGCTGAGCACACTAAGATCATAAATGCCAGCATTCTAAATGGCTCGCTTGCTGTTAGCAGATCCACTGGAACTGAAAGCCGTTTCTTTTCTACGGGCTGCTTAGTTTTTATTATGTCTTTATTCATGGTCAAAAGACATCAGCAAATTTGCTAAAGTGATTGAAGATATTTTTCTTAAGGCATTCCTAAAGTTTCCTATCTTTGCCTTCATGGTTCTGGATGTGAGCTTGTTTTCTTAGACAGAAACAACAGAAATGTGCTCCATACTATATAGCGTTTGGATAGTTATAGAAAGCCAAGTTTTCTTTTTTTAAATCAATGGTATGCTAGCAAAACCTCCAGTGAAATATCTCTGAGATACACCAAATCGTAAGAGTTTATTTCTGAGTCCATCAAACCACAGAATCAGTGACTCTGAGAACCTCTCAAAGCCTCTAAGATTGAGTATTAATTCTCTATATCCACAGAGTCTAGAACATACTATGTGTTTAATAAATACGTTTTAAACTAGTGGGTAGTACTTTCCACTCTCAGAAACACTAACGTTCCACCCAGACCCCAGTAGACCAATGACAGACATAGTGCTTGTCAGGTAGTGGGCATGCAGTATACACTGAATGACTGGCACTGAGACACAGACACACCATGGGAGAAATTTCTGCCATCCCTGAAATCCAGAGCAGAAGTTTTGATTTCCACCATTCTCCCCCTTGGCAGAGACACACCTGACTGATGACATTGACATGTGCACCCACTTTCATGAATGTACTCAGGTTTATGTATGATTTCTAGTGTGCTAGTACAATCTCTGCCCACCTTTCTCCAACTCAAGAAAATATAGTAGAATACAAATTAGTAAGAATGTCATTAATATGGGAACCATCTCCAGTCCACTGCAACTTATTGAAAAAACTAACTCACTGACAAAATGACCATTTTGTCATTTCAAATAATAGCAGTAGTAGATGACTTGTAAGACATCTTACAATGATTGACACAACCTTTCATCATGATACCAAGACTGTTGAGAATGCTTCTCAACAGAAACCATCTCTGAGAGCCACTGTTTCCTCACAGGTCATTTTGGCGACCTTCCAAAACTGCAGAGAAACTATCTCTCAGGCTTATCCTATCCCCAATGCAATCATCCATATGGGCTCTGTTGTCCAGGTGAACTCCACCAGAACCACAGTGATGATTCCTACTAAAGGACATAGCTCACATAAGACCTCACGGGGGTGTCACTCCACTTCCACCATCATGACCTTAAAGAAGAGAAGTTACAAAGAGCTGACTTACCACACCACCACCAGCTGAGTGCACGAGCACAGACATCCCTTCCCGGAGGTTGGCAACTTCAAACAGCATCACGTAGGCTGTGACGAAGTTCATGGGGAATGCAGCAGCCTCAGAGAAGCTCATGTCATCCGGGATCTTGTAGACAAACTCCACTGGTGTGCAGACCACCTCTGCCCAGGCATTGTAATTGACAAATGCCATGACACGGTCCCCAATCTGGGCATGGGGAAATACAGAGTTAGTGGAGGCTACCTCATGACAGAGGCTCAAGGAGAGAACAGAATTACTGGGAGCTGGCCGGGTGCTGTGGCTCATGCCTATAATCCTAGCACTTTGGGAGGCTGAGGCGGGTAAATTACTTGAGGTCAGGAGTTCAAGACCAGCCTGGCTGACATGGTGAAACCCCATCTCTACTAAAAATACAAAAATTCTCCAGGTGTGGTGGCACATGCCTGAAAATACAAAAATTCTCCAGCTACTCAGGAGGCTGAGGCAGGAGAACTGCTTGAATCCAGGAGGCGGAGGTTGCAGTGACCTGAGATCACGCCATTGTACTCCAGCCTGGGCAACAAAGCAAGACACTGTCTCCAAAAAAAAAAAAAAAAAAGTATTATTGTCCAAACACATTGTTTCTACTGACTCATACACTTTATCCAAATTTTTGAGTATCAAAATCATTTGTTTTTAAACTTCGACGAAACATATCTTTTAAAATAAATTTGCAGTGAAAAAGCTAATGTGTATATTTCACAAGTAATAGAACTGATTTAATGAACCACTGATAGTCTATGTTTCTTGTCCACCCATCTTCAGCCTCTACCCTCTCCTCTCCAGAACCAGCTAAGTTGTTTAGTTGAGAACCATTCCTTGAAACTCTGAACATTATTTAGGTGATAGCAAAAGTCCTGGGAAGTGTCAGTGCATCTAAGGAAGGTAGCAAAACGATGCAGAGCCCTCCTTCATGCTTTCACCTGGCAAACTTCTGTCCTTCCTTTAGGACTTCTCAAAAATGTAGTCCCCATAGCCAAGCATGAGGAACTTACAGCCTGGTTGGAGAATGGATTCCTCCTCATGACAGGTTTTTATTTTTTATTTTTCTTTACTTCTGAGATGGAGTTTTGCTCTTGTTTCCCAGGCTGGACTGCAATGATGCGATCTCAGCTCACTGCAGCCTCCGCCTCCCAGGTACAAGCGATTGTCCTGTCTCAGCCTCCCAAGTAGCTCGGATTACAGGCATGCACCACGACGCCTGGCTATTTTTTTTTTTTTTTTTTTTTTTTTGTATTTAGTAGAGACGGGGTTTCACCATGTTAGGCTGATTGCAAACTCCTGACCTCGGTGATCCTTCTGCCTTGGTCTCCCAAAGTGCTGGGATTACAGGCATGAGCCACTGTGTCCGGCCAAGAAGTTTTTCTATATGTACATTTGATCACTATAAAATCTATGATTTGCTAAACAATCATAATGTACTAGACTGTAATCTTCATTTTGTCAGTTATTTAATCTACATGAAAGCTTAATAGGATATTATTCTTATTATAATATGAAGAAACTGAGGCTAAGAATGGTTGAGTATCTTGCCTAATGACATATAGCGTGAAGCCTGTCTAATTCCAAATATTTTTCCATGACATCACAATGAGCCATGTTTGCACATGAAGCCCCTTCTTGATCTTAGGTTCCAGGCACTGGAGATATAACTGTCAATGAGATACAGCTCATGCTTTCAAATTATTCATACTCCCTGATATTTTCATATGGCAAGTGCTATGAGTGATAGGGCTTAGAGGCAAATCTACTTGGAAGGGATAATATTTCAGCAGAGAATGCAGTCTTAAGCCAAAAGCATGAAATTACGATGGCGATGTTTCAGATATTGGTCCAAAGATAACAGAGTTCATTTTTTGGGTGTGGGAATGGTGGGTGGGGTCAAGGGATGTCAGAGTAGCCTGGAGGTGAGCGCTCCCAAAACCTTGGGGATTTTCCAGGTGGGCCAGTTCTGTGTATTTTGGAATAGAGCTGCTTCAGCCTCAGTGTGTGTCTGGAACAGGATCCAGAGGACTTGATTGTCCATTTGGCTGTAGGATGCTATAGTATAAACACACAGACTTATCTTGGCGCCATTCAGACCTGGGTAATGAGGAGTTCAGGTGAATGAGACAGTTGGGGACAGCATCAACAATGTTCTAAGTGAGCCTGGCCACCTCTCTCCAGCTGCCAGGGCAACTCTGTCAGGGGCGGGGTTTTGGGTTACCTAATTCAGGAAAGATGCCTGAACCACAGAATCAAATTGCTCTGCCCCAGTGTGTCTTCTGGGGCTCTCGTGACAGCAACAAGAGCAAGGCAAAGTCTAGTCTGCTCGCTTTGAAAAAGAGGCAAGTAATTAATCAACATGACGATCTGACAGCTGGGCAAGGAGGACATTCTCACTGCCTCCTTGCATCTCCTTTCCTTATCCTTGGGTAGCCTGGCATAAATCTAAGCAGGTCTTCCCCTCTCTGAATCCTCCCCGGACTGCTGGAGAGGGAGAAGCCCTTGCCTAGACTTACCTGTATGTTATCTGTGGCTCACACCCCACATGCCTTCTCTCCCCTTCCCCAAGCCCCTAAATGACCCTAGACTTCTCGGATACTGGGAGTGACTCTCCACACTGGTGGTGACAGCAGTCTGTCCCAGAGAGAGTACAATTAAGAATAAAACATCAGCCAGGCCAGGCACGGGGGCTCACGCCTATAATCCTAGCACTTTGGGAGGCTGAGGCGAGTGGATCACCTGAGGTTGGGAGTTCGAAACCAGCCTGACCAATATGAAGAAACCCTGTCTCTACTAAAAATACAAAATTAGCCAGGCATAGTGGCGCATGTCTGTAATCCCAGCTACTCGGGAGGCTGAGGCAGGAGAATTGCTTGAACCTGGGAGACAGAAGCTGTAGTGAGCAAGATCGTGCCATTGCATGCCAGCCTGGGCAACAAGAGCAAAACTCCACCTCAAAAAATGAAAATAGAAATAAAAATAAAAAACATCAGCTAACAATAAGAAGTGGCAGCAGTGGGTGGGAGCTCAGACAATGTGAGCAAAGGAGAAAGGAAGACTCAGCCCCTGTGCCTGTTCAGTATTGACGCCTGTGTCTCCTTTATGGCCATGCTGGAAAAGCAGCAGGAAACGCAGGAAAGTGCATGCTCACACCCTCATGCTTTTGTATCTGCTATTTCTGCAGCTGGCACTCGCTTTCTTTTGGAAAGTATTGATTTTCCTTTAAAGCTCAGCTCAAATGTTTTCTCCAAAACTTTCCCTGATGACCAACCTTCCCTTACAAAAGCAGAACTGACATGTCTTCTTATTGCTGCTAGTATTTGTGTTTATTGAGTGCTGCTTGTGTGCTGGCACTGAGTACACAGCAAATTAAATTACTGCATTTAATTCTTATGACAACCCTATGTGGTAGCTTTTATTGTTGTTCCCATTTTATAGACTGAAACCTAAGGCTCAAAGCAGTTAATAAGTTGCCCAAGACCACACAGTTGTAAGTGGTAAAGACAAGATTTCAGGCTGGGCACAGTGGCTCACGCCTATAATCCCAGCACATTAGGAGGCCGAGGAAGGTAGATTATTTGAGGTCAGGGGTTTGAGACCAGCCTGGCCAACATGGCGAAATCCCTTCTCTACTAAAAAATACAAAGAATTAGCCCGGTGTGGTGGCGCTTGCCTGTAATCTCAGCTACTTGGGAGGCTGAGGCAGGAGAATCACTTGAACCTGTGAGATGGAGGTTGCAGTGCGCTGAGATCGTGCCAGTGCACCCTAGCCTGGACAACAGAGTGAGACTCCTGTCTCAAAAAAAAAAGACAAGATTTCAACAAAAGTCCACCTGATTCCTTATGTAATCCTTCATCATTGTGCAGATCCCATTACAATACTGGCTTATCCTTTTACATCAGTAGCCTCCCTCTAAATGGGAAGATCTCAGAGGGCAGAGGCTGGGTCTCATTGATTTATGGATTCTCAATGCATGACCCAACGCTTGGTGCATAGTGAGTGATGGGTTGATGGATAATTACAAGTAACTGAGCCTTGTCTAACTTCTCCATGGGTGGCAAATGGGAGAGAATAAGGGAAGAAATTCACTCCTGGAGAAGCTTTCAATAGTCTTACAGGAAACATCTCTAGGTCTAAAGGGGAAAACCAGTGTCTGCAATTGACTAGAATGCACTGCTAGGGCAGGGACTGCTGGGGCAGGGAAGCTCTGCTGGGGCAGGACTGCTGGGGCAGGGAAACTCTGCTGAGGCAGGGCTGCTAGGAGCTATTGTTATTGATAATGATAAATGGCATTTACCAAAACAAAAACTAATATGTTCCTGAATCTGGGCTAAGTGCCTTTATTTACATGACCTTACATAATTCCCACAAGAACTCCGTGATTCCCACAAGAACTCCATGAAGTTCTTGAAGTTGATGACTCATAATAAACTATTACTGTGCCCTTTATATAGATGGGAAAATTGAGGCTGGAAGGTGAAGGAGTCATTGAGGAGCAGAAGCAGAAGCAGAAGCAGAAGGCTTCTAGTTCAGATCTGTCTCTCTGCAGAGCTCTCCCTTGTTCTAGCTAGTTTCCACCTTCTTGGTGTTGCTAAGACAAGCGATAACTAAGAGGAGGCTATCCTGATTGATGGCTTGTGCTGGTTTGAGGGTCCTTCTTTTATTCTGCAGGAAAAGATACACAGACAATGGGAAACACCCCTACAGAGCTCGAGCTTGAGGATGTGAGTATCGATGAGCTTTCCTTTTCTTGGTAAGGGGTTTGGTCTTCAGCTAAATGTGTGTTTTTGCTGATTTTAGGGGGATTCTAAAGCAGCACTGGTTCATCTAGCTGGCAGTAGCCTCAACCAAGGCCATGGTGAGTTTTCTTAGTGCTAATATATTTGTAGAGGGAGAATCATGGAAACCCTGGGAATCACCATGACTACTGTCGTCTCCTCCTAGCGTTAGGTAAACGTTCAATCTGAGCAGGTGTGGGAACCCACCTCAACCCTCTTGAAACCATTAAAGAAATGGCCTCAGAGAGTCTGATTCCAGATACAAATAATTAATTCATTACACTTGAGATAAGTGCTCCAAAGGAAACAGAGAGGTGCTTAACAGGGGAACCTACAAAGTGTGGAAATATTAGTTGAACGTTTCAGGGCTCATTCTCCTCAGCTCCAAAATGGGTATAATATTAGTAAAAGGTCCTTATGAAAACTAAATGGCATAATACACACACAATGCACTTAACATGGTGCACGGAGAATGAGGAAAGAGCAATACATGTTCGCTCTTTAAAAGAACAGATTGGTTCGTGACCTGATGGAATTCACAGTTTAGCAATCAGCAGTTAAATACTGACTCATTATACTTCAGGAAGCAGGAGGAACAGCTGTCTAAGGAGGAAACTGAGGGGAAAGAGAGGCTGTCCCACTGTCAGTGAGTGTCCTAATCCCTGGAAGGGGTGAAGACCAATTGATGAATGTGAAGAATATCGTCTTCAGGCCAGGGGCGATGGCTCACGCCTATAATCCCAGCACTTTGGGAGGCTGAGATGGATGGATCACCTGAGGTCAGGAGTTTGAGACCAGCCTGGCCAACATGGTGAAACCCTGTCTCTACTAAAAACACAAAAAATTAGCCAGGCGTCGTGGAAGGCACCTGTAATCCCAGCTACTCAGGAGACTGAGGTAGGAGAATCACTTGAACACGGGAGGCAGAGGTTGCAGTGAGCTGAGATTGCGCCATTGCACTCCAGCCTGGGTGACAGAGTGAGACTCCATCTAAAAAGAAAAAAAACAAAAAAAAGAAAAGAATATCATCTTCAGTGCATCAGAAGCTAACTAGGGTCTAACACTAGCATCCTGTTCTTCACAGAATCACAAAAACTCAAAGACACAGCCTCAGTCCCACAGAGTAACTGATGGCCTCCAGGGTCAGCACAGAGTATAATGAACAGAATATTTCAACCACCTTGACAGTGGTCTCATGGTCATCGCTGAAGGGCTGGCTGCTCACACATCTCTTCTTCGACTTTGCTGCATCACTTCCATTTCATTATCAAAATAGCAAATATGTCCAAGCCATAGGTTCAGCTCCAGCCTCAGAGTGCAGAGGCAGGCACATTTAAAACATATCCACTTCATCTCATTATTTGATTCTGCTAAGAAAAAAAAATAATTTGGGTGCAGCCAAAATGCACCCAAATTATTCCTTTATTACTGGGCCTCCGGTGATGGCTTTTCATCATCCCTTGCAATCTATCAAACCGAGAGAGCTATTCAGTGTGCTGCTGCAAGGAATTCCATCTCCAATATGACTGAAGATCTTAAGTCAAAATTATAGGAGGAATATTCGTGCCAGTTTTCTCCCATATGGCACCCTGACTGGAAACGCGTAGGTGACTTACTTTTTTGGTGCAGCCACAAGTTATGGGAAGGGACAGAGTTTAAAGGGTGGGCTTGGTAGTAAACAAGCCAGGGCAAATTAGCAAAAGATAAGTCATACTGAAAGGAAAAATATACATAATCAAGTATAGTAAGTTCTCCCTCTAAACCAAGTCCAACAATGCCCCTGTTTCCTGTTATATTCTAAAATAATTGGTTATTTATTCAGTGCTCGGGGTTAACGGAGTGAGCTGCATGATTTTTTTCTTTGGGGACCATGTGGAGGATTGAAGAGAAGATAGTATTTCTTATGTGCAGCACTTTCGGGGTGAGATAGTGTGCCTCTGGTGATATTGCTTACCTGGGGACAGAAACATGTAAATTCGTATATAAAAAAAGAAAAGGCTCATTCACTGCCTCTTTCTCAACGTGTATCTGCTGTCTTATCTGGAAACCATTGGCAAAAATACTGATAAGTGGGATGAGATTTCCAGACGTTTTCCGTAATGAATTTGGAGCATATTGATATTTTCACAGGATACTGAGGCTCAGACACACTGAGACTGAGAACCAGGCTCCAATTCAATTTCAAGGGCATTTTGGCACTGCATTTTGTAGAATTCTTCTTTAGTTCTCCTGTCCTGCATTTATTATTGCAGTATTTGGGGGCTGGGAGTAGGGAATGAAGATCATGAGACTGTAAGAAGGATAAACAAGCGCTGGTGATTTAAATCTGGGTTCTGCTAGTACTAACTACCCTTCTGACCTCACAGAAAATTACTGAACCCTCTCAAACCTCATCTGCAAGAGGATAACAATCTTTGCTTTGCAGGGCTACGGTGGAGGCTTAAAAAAGATAACTTCTCCATGGTTCTGATTATAGTGGGTTCTCAAATGTTCATTCCTCCCTAGGGGAGCACTTAGTTATGAGTAAGAGCTCTTGTACCTGATTTGCATTGGTTTTTCTGACTCCAAACTACTGCAATTTTGTGCAATTGACTTGCGCACAGGTTCTAAGTTTTTATAGATTGGTTTCTATTTGATTTGCGTTATAATAGTAGGAACGGTCATACATCTTTTTACAAATTAAAAAAGGTTTTATTATGGAGAATTTTGAACACGTACAAGAGTAGTCAGTATAATAGAATAAACCTTTTTGCCCATTTCCCTACTTCCAAAGCCATCAATCCATGGCCAATTCTGTTCTACTTATCAGGTACCTCCACTCTTTAAGATCTTCTGCATCCAAAATGCTACTTTCCCAATCCCTGAAATAGTTAGGGATTAAAAATGATCACTTAAATGTACCAGTTAAGTGACTATCTGAAGGAGCCAAGTTATATAATAGAGAGTCCATTTCCTCCAAACTTCTGTGTTTTGTAGTTGCATTTTGAGCTGAAGATGATGAGAAAATGAGAGTTCTGGATATGGGAAGGGGCTATGCACACTTAGTTAATCCAACACCAAATACTTTTGTTTAATAGCTGCATGACATGAATAAATGGGGAGACAAGCTTTGTCCTGCTCACTGCACCAGAATGCTTCCGGGAGCAACCAAGATAGTCCATAAGAAAGGCATGAGACCTTAATGACTATAAACATTGTCAATAGTCCAGATAAGAAGACAATAATAATAATGCACGCCATAGGTTATTTCAAACACTTCTGTCTGCATCATCTTTTGTTGTCTCAATGGATTCCAAATGAATATTACTCTTCAAGTGAGAGTAAAAACATTACCTCATATCCTTTCACGCTGTCTCCCAGAGCTTCAACAATCCCAGAACACTCAAATCCTGGCACCAGGGGAGTCTTGGGAGGGTTGTCAATATTCCCTTGTCGCACCATCAAGTCAATGAAGTTTAATCCACTGTGAAAAGTAAACGTGAAAGGAGAGAAATTCAACATGAGATCCAACAGAAAGCACCGACCTGGTTTTCTTTTCTTCCTTTTCTTCTCCTCCTTTCCTCCCTCCCTTCTTCACTCCTTCCTCTCTTTTTTTTTTTCTCTTTGGCAAAGTATCACTAAGAGTAATGCCACTTAGCTAGATGTCACCAATAAAGCAAAATTCAATTACCTCTATGCAGACAAGTAATACATTTGTGGCAATGAAAGCAGTAGTTGCAGAGTTTACACTGATTCAAGAGATGGCCCCTTTGTCTTCTCTCAGAACCTGTTTATGCTTACTCTAAAAACATATTGACTAGCCTGGCTATTAGAATTCCTAGTACTTAATCAAAGGTAAAAAATTTACCAGGAAGAGGTTATAAACAGACACATGGAAAGCAGCCAGACCCAATGGCAAGCAGCCAGTGCCTGAGAAAAAGAAAGAAGACCTAACTAAAAAGGTCTCAAACCAACCAACCATCTCTCCTCAATCATCACGCACACTTACACCAGCACTGTGCATAAACAGCTCCCATAATAAAGAATATGAGCCATCAGGAGATTACATTATGTTCCACTGGAGGAGACGGGACTCAAAGAGAGATCAAAGGAACGCCCCAATAGATATGGAAATACTCGAGTGTTTCAAAAATCTAAGTTATTTCCAGATGAGAGATATTACTGGAAATTTCTGATTAACACATTACTTTTGGAATAAGAAAGTTATTAAAATATATCAAAGTCATCATAATGGAAAACCATACACTTGATTCCAATGATGCTATTAGCAATGCTCCTGGACTCTTTTTATTTTATCAGAACTACTCTTGGGAATTTCATTTAACACCCATTTGCTAATCACATGGGAAAACACATCTCATTAAACATGGATTTTTTTCCCAACAGATGTGGTTGTAATGTACTTTTTTTTTTTTTTTGAGACAGAGTGTTGCTCTTGTTGCCCAGGCTGGAGTGCAATGGCTCAATCTCAGCCCACTGCAACCTCCACCTCCCAGGTTCAAGCAATTCTCCTGCCTCAGCCTCCTGAGTAGCTGGGATTACAGGCGCCTGCCACCACGACCGGCTATTTTTTGTATTTTTAATAGAGACAGGGTTTCACCGTATTGGCCAGGCTGGTCTTGAACTCCTGACCTCAGGTGATCCACCCGCCTCGGCCTCCCAAAGGGCTGGGATTATAGGCGTGAGCTGCTGTGCCCAGCCTGTACTTTCTGTTTTTAGAAGCCACCATCTCAGAAAGACTCGGACTATAGAAAGTACACTCTTTAGTGTGACCCAACATCCATTAGCATCCAACCACAGCTTCTTTTCCAAGCTAGATGACTTAAACTAGTTCTTTTTTTTCTTTTTGAGATGGAGTTTCGCTTCGCTCTTGTCGCCCAGGCTGCAGTGCAATGGTGTGGTTTTGATTCACTGCAACCTCTGCCTCCCGGGTTCAAGCAATTCTCCTGCCTCAGCCTCCCAAGTAGCTGGGATTACAGGTGCACATCAACATGCCTGGCTAATTTTTGTATTTTTAGTAGAGATGGGGTTTCGCCAAGTTGGCCAGGCTAGTCTCGAACTCCTGACCTCAGGTGATCCGCCCACCTCGGCTTCCCAAAGTGCTGGGATTACAGGCATGATCCACTGTGCCTGGCCGACTTGAACTAGTTCTTAAGCACATCTTTCCTATTTCTTCTCTGATCTCTTTGGACCCAAGGAAGCATCTAA
This sequence comes from Piliocolobus tephrosceles, assembly GCF_002776525.5. Taxonomy (NCBI): domain Eukaryota; kingdom Metazoa; phylum Chordata; class Mammalia; order Primates; family Cercopithecidae; genus Piliocolobus; species Piliocolobus tephrosceles. The sequence continues at coordinate 62,533,651 of NC_045450.1, read as the reverse complement.
CTCCACCTGTGTCCACTGGTCTCACTTATGAGTCTCATACAAAGGGACTGAATAAAGGTGAGTAAAATGACTTCTTTGAAGTGTGGGCTCAAAACTCACCACCTTCTCAAAGTTTTCCCAACCACAAATTAGAGAAGCTTCACATACTGTCCCAGCCGGTGATTCTCTAAAGTGCACCCTCCTTGAAGGCAGTCGTATGCCTCATATTTCTCTGCTTCCAGTGTGCCTGGCATGCATCGGACCCAAAGAAATATAGTAGAGATTCAAGTAGCATCTGCTGAATGAAGAAATAGTCATGGATATTCAAAAATATGTGCTGCCAGTTTGAGTACTAATTCCTTTTAAAAAGCAGTCAAAGAATGTTTGGAGTAAGGGATACGTTTCTGAATGATATGTGTAGACTCCCAAAGGTCCTACTTTAATGGTTAGCAGTTATCCAGGTCAGTTATTAACTGAAATGTTACCGAATAACATGGCCAATTCCTTAAGAGCTTGGGGAGCGTGGGGTACAAATCCCAGTTCTACCACTTCTACCTCTATAACCTGGGAAATGTTACTGAACTTCTCCATGCCTCAGTTTCCACATCTGTAAAGTGGGAGTTATGGCAGTACCTACTTCACGGGGCTGTCATTGAAAATTAATGCACATAAAGCACTGACATGTGGTGCCAGGTACGTAGTCAGTATTCCATACATGTTAGCCTTAAAATTTACATCTTCAGTTAAGAAGGCAGAAGTATGTGATAAAAAAGGTTAAAAACACTTTCAGAACTGACATGGAAAAACTTCAGCTATCTCTGAACTTCACTTGTATAAAACGGCCGATTTTCTGACACAACCAAATAAATAAAACATCACTGTATAACAGTAAAGGAAATTTCTACATCCTGAATCAAGCACTCCATCTCATTTAATGTATATTTTAGCTCAGTGTGTTTTTCTTTGCGTGAAAACCAATGATTTCCCAAGACCCTGTTGGAAAAATGCTGGAAGAAATTAGTTGCCATTTCTGCAAACATGGCAGCCCCCTGGAGAAGGCCTGCCTCATCTTTGACACTTATTACGCTGCTCAACTGGGCTGCCTGCATTCGCCATCCAGCATGAACTGGGCCCAGTGATGGTAAACTGAGAGTTAGCTACTTAAATTCCAGTGAGAAGAGCCTAACACTGACTTTTCAAAAGCCTGTAGCACCCTGTTTCCTCAATGAGGCATTAGGTGAGTCTGTCAGGTCATGAAGAATGCCCCCTATTTTTAGGATGTGGGTGTATTTTGGAGACGGAGACTAGGACAGGTCAGTATTGTTTATCTCCACACAAAGCGGATGTAAATAATTGTTAATAGAGTACTCCCAAGTGTTGGATCAGACCTGTTTCTCCTGATGTGGATATAGCTAGCTTTTGCTGAGGGTTTAGTTTGCGTCAAGAACTGTGCTAAGTGCTTGACTTTTGTTATTTAAGACTTATCAATACTCCTCCTATGAGGTATGAACTATCACACCAATTTTTCAGATCAGAAAACTGAGACCCAGAGAGCTTAAGTAACTTGCTTGCCATGACATCTTTTCAAAGTGTCAAAGTCAGGATTTGAATTCATGCCAAGTCTAGAACCTGACCCCTTAGGCAACACACTCTACCTCTTTATGGGGAACCTCTCTATGCCCCGCCCTTGCACATACAAGAGCCATGTTTATAGCTCTTTATATCTTCCTCTTTGCAGAGAGTTGATTGCACCAATGTGGGCCCAATAGTGGAGCAGTGGCCATTCATAATCTAGACAGGAACCTATTCCTTAAACTGAATAAATGAGCTGGTCCAAGAACTGGGTGTTCTCTGTAAAACTATGAATTGGGAAACACACATCAAGAGAACGACTTAGCAACAGAAAGGATGTCAAAAGACAGAAATGAGTGAGAGAGACCTAGTTGACCGGCACTTTGGAGAAGCATACGTGGAAAAGCCAATATATGGAAGAATTAAAAGAAAAAACATGAAGAGCAACAGAGTCAACCCAACTCCCTGCACCAGGGTGAGGCTTTGTAGACTTCCATTGCTGAGTTCCCTAGAATGAGCAGAGGTCCAGTCTCTGGGCTTGGGGAGGTCCAGCTCCATCACACCTCCTGCTCTCTGATTTCCATGAGTTCCTTCATTACTTCACACATGTGTTTATAGCAGAAGCTCTTTGTTTGGATTACCTGTGTGGTCCCTGTCACATGAAACCAAAAGATACAAACTCAAACGAATACCATAATCAATCACTCCCAATCACCCACTGGGACAGACATTGTTGACTCTATTTTTTTTTCCTCAGACAAAACAAATAACTTTGTTTGTTTAGAGATAATAAGCTATTTGCCGAAGGCCACACAGATGGTAAATAGTGAAATCTATGAACTTAAAAACTTGAGTCTAATCCTTTTCTTTTTCCACCACAACAGAAAAACAAACAAACAAACAAACAAAAAACAAGGGGCATGTCAATGCCCCTGTTTTGCACAGTTACAGTTTCCAGTATTCTCTAAGGTAATATGATTCTTAGTTAGAATGTTTTTGGGGGTGGCAATGCCTACACCTGATTACTCAGGCCCACAAAGGGAGTAAAATTTTTATACAGCTCTTAAATATTTGAGATCGTTGCAAAAAAAAGAAATAGTGTTGGAAAGTGCCTGACATAAAGTTCTGCCCGGGTAATCCTGTTTTTCTCAAAGATTGGTATAATTTTAATAAATAATATAAGACTGTCTCAGTTTTCTTCTCATACTAAATTATTAGTCAGAGGCTAAGTTTAAAGAGTTATTATTGAGACATAGCATCTTGAAGGAATGAAGGTAGAAGTTTGAAAAAGAGACCCTGAAAAGCTCAAAACATAGAATGAGGGATCTGAAGACATGTGAGGGAAGATACAGGAAAATTGGGGGACAGTTCCTTAAAATAATAACACTTTCTTCTATTTGTATAGTACAGCACAGTTTGTCATGTGCTTTCATACACATCTCATTAAACTTCGTAACAAGCTGAGAAAAGCAAGAAGCGCAGATACCATTAATCCCATTAAATAGATGTGAACATTGAGCCTCAGATAAGAAAACTGACTTGTTAAAGGCAGCACAACAACACTGACAGCACATGACAGAGGCAGAGTTGAGACCTGAGTAAAAGTCTTCCAACTCCTTGCTTTTTGTGTATCCCATAACACCATGAAATCTCAAGTAAATCAAATGTTACTAAAATAAAGAATTTTAAGATTCAGGAAAGCCGGGGCATGGTGGCTCACATCTGTAATCCCAGCACTTTGGGAGGCTGAGACAGGTGCATTACCTGAGGTAAGGGGTTCGAAATCAGCCTGGCCAACACGGTGAAACCCCATGTCTACTAAAAATACAAAAATTAGCCAGGCGTGGTGGTGCATGCCTATAGTCCCAACTACTCAGGAGGCTGAGGCAGGAGAATCGCTTGAACTTGGAAGACAGTGAGTGGAGATCACTCCACTGCACTCCAGTCTGGGCGGCAGAGCGAGACTGTCAAAAAAAAAAAAAAGAGTCAGGGACAAGAAGACTGAAAGGAAGCAGTGAAAGGAAACAGATGCAGTGGCTTCAGTTTTAGTCTCTGTACTGCCATCAATTAGTGGTGGAGTTTGGCTGAGTCTCTGAAGCCTTCCCCAGATCTCATACTCTGTTTGTTAGATGGTCCTTTATCCTGTGGGCTCTGTTTCAAACATTATCAAAATCAAAGCTTAGGTAGAGAGGGAGAGACACTTGGTGGTCTTGAGAAAAAAGACATTGACTTGTATGCTTAGACTCAGAGCTAAAAGCTAGCCTTGGCCCCTACACTTTCTTTTCTGTTATCTAGTAAGTGAGGAATATCACCCTGTAAAGTCTCCTGAGAGACATTTAGCTGCCTTTATTTTTGTCCTATCAAAGTCAACAAACATTGCTCCCGCGATGATACTGCTACATGTTAGGTATTAAGGGATGGAGTGTTTTAATCTCCACTTTGTGCAAAAGGGAGGTGAGGCCAAGAGAGAATAAAGGACCTTGTCCAAGGTTATATAGTTGGTACCAGAACTGGGAATATGAACCCTTTTTATATGACTGCCAAGCTTGAGTTCTGACCGTCAGGCTGTCATTGCGTGATGGTAGGCTTCTATGTCTTCTTGTCCCCAAAGCTTATCGTTCGGAATATTTTTTTGAATATGCTAACAATATCAAATGAAGACACATTTGATTTCTTAAAAGACATCACTAAGTGGATGACAAAAGAATCAGCCCAGCTATAGTTTATTAATGTTCCAATTTGAGGTGAAAAGTGACTCAAAAGAAGGAGTTTAGCAAAGAAGATACAGGTAGCATGGAGATGCTCCCTTGTCTTCTACTCTCCTGGTGAAAGGAAGGCAGGGGTTGCTCATATGAAAAGATCTTAGGCCTCTTGAGATCCTGTTCCTTCCTCAGGTTGTCGGTATCCTCAGCACCAATCATGAAAATCCAAATAGCGTCAGATCAGTAAACAAACCTCCCTCTTCCGAAACCTACTTCTCTATTGATGCAGATTATAGAGCCCCATCCTATATTTTCATATTACACTCAATAGAAATCCCAAGTCTTGCTCTGTCATTAGCTCAATTAAGAGATAGACTGCCAAAGAATCTTCAGAAACCCACTGTTTTATTAGGTTGGTGCAGAAGTAATTGTGATTTGTGCCATTACTTTTAATACTTACTGTAGGGATTTTGTTAAGTATATAATTTGCTACAATATATATTCACGACTTTATGAAGACAGTATTTTTTCCTCAAATCTCAGCACAAGGATTGGCTTTATGGATCTTACAGGCTCAGTACAGTATATACATTGGTTATGTTTATTTCTTGGCATTGGTTGTTAGGAAGCTCTGAGCCAAACTGATCACATTCATTCTCTATATCACTTTTCTTGTTGTTGTTTTTGAGACAGAGTCTAGCTCTGTCACCCAGGCGGGAGTGCAGTGGTGCGAACATGGCTCATTGCAGTCTTGACCTCCTGGGCTCAGGTCATGCTCCCACTTTGGCTTCCCAAAGTGCTGGGAAGTGTGGGAAGTGCTGGGCCACCGTGCCTGGCCTCTATATCATCTTAATACTCAACTTCATCTTAATCTCTGAGTACTTTGGAGTTTCTACTTTTTAAACCCTTATACTCCATTACCAGTATTACTAGTATTGTGAATGGTTCTCAAACTTTATTGTTCATCAGAATTTCCAGGAGGGCTGGTTAAAACACAGATTATTAGACCCCACCTCTGAGTTCTGGACTCAAGTAGGTCTGCGGTGAGGTCTTAAGTTTTTCATTTCTAAGTTTCTAAGTCATGCTGATGCTGCTGATCTGGGAACCACACTTAGAGAATCACTGATTTTTAAAAAAATTTTTTTAAAGCTAATTCCAGTCTTTTTCTAAATGAGACAGAGTAAAAATTAAATGGTTAAATAGAAAGTAGATGAAAGTTCTCACTGTCCTCCAGGGCAGTTGAATTTCTGATCTTAGTCCAGAGGATTATAGTTATCCTTGCTAGATTTGGTGTTATTAGATTAAGTTCATCATTCTCATTTGTCTGTCTCTTTCTTGAATCTTAATTCTTTCATCAAAAAAAATTAATTCTCTCTCCTGGATTTGTATCCTGTGAAAATGTGGTTATCATGACACAAGCTTCTACATCCAAGTTGCTGATAAAAATATCAGACAGGCTGCCCCGTTCCTGGTTACTAAGGCTGTTTGTGAAGACCATGAAGGATGTCATGGAGGAAATTTAAAACACAAGACTAGCTGACACCCTTTCTTCAAATCTGGAGCTCTCATGATTCTATGAAATAGCTCCAAGACACCTTGAAGTCATGTGTGGTAAACTCGATAAAGACTATGAACCCTCTCTTTTTGTGAGCAATGGCAGTAGATCCCCTCCCTCCACCCATAGCTGCAATTACTGAGAAGAGGGGGTGAGCCTTGAATACAACCACTTTTTTAAATGCAAGTCAGGATCATCATGACATTCATTTTTTTCTGAATGTGCACATCCTGGCCCCAGCTCTGAGAGTCTCTTTAGTGAAAGCACATACTCTCATGTGCTGTTAGGGTTGCAAAGGACCACTTGAGTACCCCAATGTCAGTTGTTCCCATGGAAAAAAAATGATCAAAAAAGGATGGACTCTTTCTGAGAGGGCTCTATTTCCTATAGGGCTTTGTGACTGTTGGAGACATCCCCAAGAAGCTAACAGAAATCTGACCATTCTAATTTATCTGATGATGGAGGATGGGAAGGAAAAGAATTGATCTGTGGCTAGTAATTGTAATAGGAAACTTTCATGGGGTGCTTGCTATGTGTCAGGCATAGTGTTGAGTGTCATTTCATTTTTTACAACAATGATAAACGATGCTAAGAGATCAACAATATTACCCCCATTTTACAGAGAACAAAACCAAGGCACACTGAGGTTTACAAAATGTTGGTTTTACCTGGTTTACATTGCTTGCGAAAGCAAACGATGTAAATCCAGGGCCTCTGCTCTTGACTAACATACTTGGCTCTCCTAGAGAAAAATCATCGCTCAGTTTTCCCAGTTACAAAGACAAGACCTTTCCACTCAACTAGCACATTGAGCACTCACTGTATACTATGCTGTATACTAGGTAGTGGATGCCCAAAGTTAACAAGGGGTTCCAAATTCTCATGGGGAAACAATAATAAAAACAGATCACGGCTGGGTGCGATGGCTCACACCTGTAATCTCAGCACTTTGGGAGGCTGAGGCGGGTGGATCACCTGAGGTTGGGAGTTCAAGACCAGCCTGACCAACATGGGAAAACACCATCTCTACTGAAAATACAAAATATTAGCCAGGTGTGGCGGCACATGCCTGTAATCCCAGCTACGCGGGGAGGCTGAGGCAGGAGAATTGCTTGAACCCGGTGGGTAGAGGTTGCAGTGAGCCAAGATCGCACCATTGTACTCCAGCCTGGGCAATAAGAGTGAAACTCCATCAGAAAAAAAAAAAACTGATCACAATGCGATGATGAGCGGTCTTCTAGAGCAATGGTCCCAAACTTTTTGGCACCAGGGACCAGTTTAACAGAAGACTTTTTTTTCCATGGAACAGGGGTGGAGGGATGGTTTCCGGATGATTCAAGCACATGACATTTACTGTGCATTGTATTTCTATTATTATTATTACATTGTAATACATAATGAAATAATTATACAACTCAGCATAATGTAGAATCAAGTGGGAACCCTGAGGTTGTTTTCCTGCAACTTGATGGTCACATCTCGGGGTGACAGGAGATAGTGACAGATCATCGGGCATTAGATTCTCATAAGAAGTGCACAACCAGCCGGGCGCGGTGGCTCACACCTGTAATCCCAGCACTTTGGGAGGCCGAGGCGGGCGGATCACGAGGTCAGGAGATTGAGACCATCCTGGCTAACATAGTGAAACCCTGTCTCTACTAAAAATTAGCCGGGTGTGGTCGTGGGCGCCTGTAGTCCCAGCTACTTGGGAGTCTGAGGCAGGAGGATGTGTGAATCTGGGAGGCAGAGCTTGCAGTGAGCCGAGATAGCACCACTGCACTCCAGCCTGGGAGACAGCGAGACTCCGTCTCAAAAAAACAAAACAAAACAAAACAAAAAAACAACCTAGATCACTCACATGCACAGCTCACAATAGGGTTCATGCTCCTATGAGACCAGTACTGGTCTGTGGCCCGGGGACCCCTGTTCTAGAGCGTAGGCAAAGTGCTCATATAGCCACCAGGGCACATGCTAATATACAATATAACCATGAAGTCAAAACATCAACCTCCAGAATGTTCTCCCCAAAGAATTATTCCAAGTAGTCCTCTGCAATCACCAAAGCTAAGTTTAGATCTTTAGCGTTAGCTTTCTGGCTCCTCCTCAAGTGGGTTGCTTGACTTTGGGCCTTAGTTTTTCCATCTCAACAATGGGATAGTAACATACCCACCTTATGGGCTATTGTGTGGACTGCATGTGACAGTAAATGTAAAACAGAGTACCTCGTACACAGTAAATGCTCAATAAATATGAGCTGCTATCCGCATCACTGTCATCACTATGACACAAAGAAAATGCCATAGGTCAGGTTCCCTTGGGAAACAGACTCCGAGACTGAGATTTGCAGCAAGAGGTCTGATAGGGAGTGTTCTAGAAGACAACTCCTGGATGGGCAGGAGGGAAGCTGGACTGGGAATGGGGAGAAGTTGAACTCTGATATACCAGTAAAGTGGTCTCAGTTCATCCTTGCAACGTTCCAGACATAGCATGGTTCCTTGGGTAATACTGAATCAAGGCAAGGGAACTGAGCCTTTGCACCCCTGAATCGACCAGTCAGGAATGAGGGCTGCCCCCAGGGAGGGGGTGCAGCCTTGGGGAAAGAGACTTCCTTTGGCTGAGAACAATTTCTCAGGAGAAACCAGCTATGAGCTGTCAGCTGCCATCACTCCTGGTAGCTGGGGAAGTGAGCACTGAGATTCTAAAAGGATGCTTTGGGGTGGTGCACACCAGCACCCACTACGAGGAGAATGGTGTGATCTCCCCTTTCAGGGTTTATTCCCTTGTGATCACAGAGCAGCTGTCACTGATGGTGAATTTTTATGAGGCTCCTTTGCACAGCGGTCCCTGAGGAGGAAAGATCTAGTGGTTTCTAAAACAAATGGTGCAAAGGCAGGAAAGAGAAAGATCTTTAAATAAAAACCTGAAAGAATGAGAGGAGGGGGAAGAACCTGCTGGGATCAGGTGCTTCTCACAGAAAGCATCCCTTAGGAGTGGGCATGCCCCTTGCTCCCATTCTAAGCCCCTCTGTGGCCCCACCCCACCTTCCCATGGAAGGGAGCAGACAGCACAGAGTGGCCACGGCTTGATTTCTCCCTGAAGCCACCAAGGACTAGCGTCCCCATGGAGAAACAGTCCATTTTTGCTATGACATGACAGCTGTTTCCTAAGGTATGGCTGCTGATAAAAGTAATGTTTAATAAAAACAGTTGTTTCCATAGAAAAAAAGGAAGTGAAGATTAGAAAAATAAAGAGATCAGGCCCGGCACGGTGGCTCACGCCTGTAATCCCAGCACTTTGGGAGGCTGAGACGGGCAGATCATGAGGTCAGCAAATCGAGACCATCCTGGCTAACACGGTGAAACCCCGTCTCTACTAAAAATACAAAAAATTAGCCAGGTGTGGTGGCGGGCACCTGTAGTTCCAGCTACTCGGGAGGCTGAGGCAGGATAATGGCGTGAACCTGGGAGGCGGAGCTTGCAGTGAGCAGAGATCATGCCACTGCACTCCAGCCTGGGTGACAGAGCAAGACTCCGCCTCAAAAAAAAAAAAAAAAAAAAAAAAACGAGAAAAAAGAAAAAGATAAAGAAAGAGATCAAGGAATTTAAAAAAGGGGCAGAGGCTGGGCGCAGTGACTCACACGTTTATTCCCAGCACTTTGGGAGGCCGAGGCGGCCAAATCACCTGAGGTCAGGAGTTTGAGACCAGCCTGACCAATGTAGTGAAATTTCGCCTCTACTGAAAATACAAAAATTAGCTACGTGTGGTGGCTCAAGCTTGTAATCCCAGCTACTCAGGAGGCTGAGGCAGGAGAATTGCTTGAACCCAGGAGGCAGACGATGCAGTGAGCCAAGATCTTTCCATTGTACTCCAGCCTGGGCAACAGGGCAAGACTCTGTCAAAAAAAAAAAAAAAAAAAAGGCAGATACTAAGGAAACAATAACAGAAAAAGGAACAAGCAGATAAATACACGCAGGATTGGTAAACTGCTTGAGGAAAATATATGAAAAAATCACACTTCAGGGCTTTCTATGTATCTGTGCGAAGTCAGAGATAACAACACTGGCAGAGAGGCAGACATCAGATAAAACACCATCAAATTCTCAACAAGAAGCTTTTACCAGCCCTCTGCATGGGAACCTTAACCAGCGCTGCATGTGTGGCAGCCTTTGCCAGCTCTAGGCAGAGCCAAGTGGACCTCAAGCGAGGCTTTGTGCCAAGCAGGCGCAGCAAGGGAAGGTATTCTCTTTGCTTATTCTGCTCTCGTCTTGCTGATAATATGTTCATCAAAGCACTTAACTCCCAATCCATGCGGGGTCAAAGAAGCAGATGTTTGATTCATTTTCTCATTGCCCTAGAACTGAAGCTTTTGTTTTTGTTTCTTAATCTCAACTGAAAACTTGAAAATGCCTAAGAAAATAGGCATTGATGTCAGAAGATCTTGGGCATAAATCTTTTTTCTTTTTTGATTTGCTCAAGTGCCGGTTTTGTTATCTCAAGACTGTGAGAACAGACTGACACAAATTTGCTGGGGAAGAAAAAGCTCACAGTGACCAAAGCAAGGACACTGTTTATGCAAATCTCAGGTGGCAGCTCTAATTTGAGAATAGCCAGAATTGTGTCGGAGAGGTCTTAGGAGTCACCTGCAGAATCCACCTGTGTTCAATCAGAGGCTGGAAAAGGTACACTGGGATGCTCAGACTCCCCTCCCACACTGCTGGCCCGTAGCTCTTGACACCAGTCCCACATAACCCTGTCCACCCTCTCTAACCACTATTTTAAGAAAAACAAGCCACTGCAGCCACGGGAGACATACGGAGTTTTCCGACCCATCTGATTTTATTCATCATCTACCACTTTACATTAGTAGTGCTGTCGTTGCCCCACTGAGATCCCTTTCTCCATAACGTATGCTTGGGAGAAAAAAGTTCTCTTTGCACTGGGACTTGCTAAATTTGTACTCCGCTGCTGGAGCTGAAGACCACCACCTTTTCCAGCCTCAAGAAGGAAGCTCATTGTAGCAGGAGCACAAGATGCTAACTCATGAGGAGAGAGAGGATAAAAGATGGAAGGGACAGGAGAGGGGAAAGGCCAGAATCCCAGGCACAAACTCATCACGATGGCCAGCATGACTGAAATAAGGACAGACAGGAGGGAGGAAGTGACTTGGCAGTGACGATGAGGGTAATATAGCTTGGGGATACAGTGGTACGAGTTCTTTGTTTCTACTGTGTCTGAGAAAAGAAATACATTCAGATCATACGTCCAAATTGGTATTCAAAACACACCTCAGTAGTATTTCCAACATAGAACAAAACAGCCAAGGAGACACATTGAGAATCTAAATGTCTAGAGCCAGTTTTCAGCAGAAACAGAAAAGCCGGGTCCGAAAGTATCCAAAACAAGCACTCCTGGATGCTGAGACTAACTCTTTTGACTTTGAGACCTGGAGTTATTTACTCTCAGCACCTCCTCAGGACACAGCAGGAGGTATTTATTCCTAAGGTCCCTGGAAAGGTTAACGTCTTTATGTTCCACGTTTGATGTTGACCAAGGCATTGACTTCAAACAGGTGCTCGGCAGTGACTGGTTGCACAGAACATTTAATGTCCTTCAATTTAAATTCTACAGACCCCTCTGTGTTTTGGGGCTTGGCTAGGCACTAATGTCACAACAGTGACAATGACATCTCTGCTTTCCAGGACTCAGAGATCAACAAAGGAATGACTATACAGCATGACAGTTCCACAAGAGGAGGCTGTACAAGAGTCACAGCTAGTGCATAGAGGGTAGTTCTTAAATCACGTGACTGGGATCAGGTTCTTCTCAAAGAAAGTGTCACTGAATGGGTGTGCCCTTGCTCCTGTTCTCTCAGCCTCTCCAGCCCCATCTCACCTCTCCACAGAGGGGAGAAGATAGAGTGGTGATGGCTTGATTTCTCCTCAGAGCCAAAGATGGACAGGGTCCCTATGGAGAAATAGTTCATTTTCGCTACAACATGACAGCTATTTCCTAAGACATTGCTGCTGATAAAAAGAATGTCTAGCTGGGCGCGGTGGCTCATGCCTGTAACCCGAGCACTTCAGGAGGCCGAAGCGGGCGGATCATGAGGTCAGGAGATTGAGCCCATCCTGGTTAACATGGTGAAACCCTGTCTCTACTAAAAATGCAAAAATTTAGCCAGGCATGGGGGCGGGCACCTGTAGTCCCAGCTACTTGGGAAGCTGAGGCAGGAGAATGGCGTGAACCCAGGAAGCAGAGCTAACAGTGAGCTGAGATCACGCCACTGCGCTCTAGCCTGGGTGACAGAGCGACACTCCGTCTCAAAAAAAAAAAGGATTGTCTAGTCAAATGGTTGTTTCAATAGGAACAAAAAGGAGATGAAGACTTGAACAGACATGTCCAAGAGAATGTTCTGGAATTATGGAAATGTTCTGTGTCTGCTGCTCTCCAATATGGTTGCCACTTGGCCATGTGGTATTGAACACTTGAAATGTAACTAGTGTGACTAAGGAACTGAACTTTTGGTTAAGTAATATTTAAGTCTAATGGATCGTAAGGAGAGGACAGGAGCAGCACCTCTACCCTATTATCTTCCCTATAGACTTTGAGCAACTTTAGGGCACAGGGCTTGTCTTAAAATCCACCTTTCAATGTTCAGTGCTTAGCACAGGGCACATTAAAGGCTGGCAAACAATAATTTCTCTACTGAAGGTGTAAGTAGGAAAATACCTACAAATGATTTGAGCCCTCTTCTTTCTTTTTGCAAAAGAAATAATCTCTTAGCCGTGCTCGGCTGGCGGCCCTTCTGCATCCACTGCTGTGATGGTGAGAAGGAAACTGAGAAGATCAAAGACTTGCTTGATTGATGCGCTTCAAAAAAAAGCAAGAATTTACTCCTGGAAGATTAAAGACTAGATATGAAAGGTGAATAAAGATTGCCAAGAAATAGCAAGGGCAAGGTTTCAAAATCTGGAAGAGTTTGAAGAGAGCAGAGGAGAGTTTGGAGGGAGCAGCGGCACTCGTGGAAAAGAAAATGTTTGAGAAGTCTTGTCCGTGCCATGAATGGATGCAACTTTAGTGTGTGTGTGTGTGTGTTTTTTTTGAGGTGGGGTCTCGCTCTGTTGCCCAGACTGGAGTGCAGTGGCACGATCTTGGCTCACTGCAACCTTTGCCTCCCGGGTTCAAACACTTCCCTGCCTCAGCCTCCCAAGTAGCTGGGATTACAGGCGCCTGCCACTATGCCCGGCTAATTTTTGTATTTTTAGTAGAGACGGGATTTTACCATCTTGGCCAGGCTGGTCTTGAACTCCTGACCTCATGCTCCACCGTCCTCAGCCTCCGAAAGTGCTGGGATTACAGGCGTGCGCCACCGTGCCCGGGCAACTTTAGTGTTTTCTAAGGGACTCAAGACTTTGACAGTGCTTTTCAATTATTTTGGAAGCTGGGTCTCCATTGAAGAGCAAACAGGCCCAGCTATCTTAAGGACACAAATGGAAAAAAGATGACTAGGAAAGAAGCTTGCTAAAACTGCAAAAGGAAGTTGTGGCGTCTCCCACATGCGCTGCTGGCTGAGGACAGAGATGCTGAGGCTCAAAGCGGTGGGAGGGTGAAAATTCCCTTTGCCATTCATTTCCTATGAAGTAGTAGTCCCGGAGACATGGACCGTCCGTCTCTCCTCCGGGGTCAGTCAGAAAAGGCCTTCAAATCTGAAAGGACTGTTTCAGGAAGGTGGGCGCATCGGTGGCTGCGTCATGCATCCTCGATTCTGGCTGCAAAACGTTGAGTCACAGTTTATTACGAGGTCCCCAGTCGGAACAATTTTAGTGAGTTTAACTGAGCGGATAAAGGGAAACCAATTCGAAAATCATTCAGATCAATCACAGGTATGGTAGGTTTAATAGCTCCCCATTAGCTGATTGAAGTAGGTATGGCATAGATAAATGAAAAGCATTTCTTTCTGATCCTAGATGAGGGATGCTTTTTTTTTTTTTTTTAATAAAAGTGTGTACTTTGATGGACAGTCCACTCAGAGATACAAGTGTGCCTGTGTTGGGAGGAGGGGCAGGAGTACAGAGAGTGCAGTTGAACGTCTCATCAGGGCTCTCTTGAATCATAGGGCTCAGACTATCTGGGCCAGTGGGGCTGCCCCACAATGTGTTCATTTGCATGAAGAGCAGCTGTGTATTCTGGGAGCAATAACAAACCTCATCCTAAGGGAAAAGTGAGTTGGAGAGTACAGGCCTGGATGAAGCAGGCTAGAACACCACTAATAATAGGCAGATTTCTGCGTGTGGATGTTTCCTACCATTCAAGGTCCTTTTTGGCTCCAGGCGTTCCTGTCTAGGACAGAACACTATAAAGGTATGGGCAAGGAGTGGGAAAAGTGTGGGCCGTGGAGAGGGACAAACCGTGATTTGAAGGCAAGTTTTCTGTGGTTTATGTGTGTGATGGTTAGCGAGTTCCTTCATCTTCTTGATCCTGCTTCTTCATGGGTACGATGCTTGGTGTCACAGAGATCAACATAAAACACAGTATATAGAGCTTGTGGTACATGAGAAGTACCCAGTAAAGTATATTATGGGGCCAGGGGCAGTGGTTCACACCTGTAATCCCAGCCATTTGGGAGGTCAAGACAGGCAGATCACCTGAGGTCAGGAGTTCGAAACCAGCCTGGACAACATGGCAAAATCCCATCTCTACTAAAAATACAAAAATTAGCCAGGTATGGTGGCACATGCCTGTAATCCCAGCTACTCGGGAAGCTGAGGCAGGAGAATCGCTTGAACCCGGCAGGCGGAGGTTGCAGTGAACCGAGATTGGGCCACTGCACTCTAGCCTGGGCAACAGAGTGAGACTCTGTCTGGAAAAAAAAAAAAAAAAAGGCTATTATGATAATAGTGAAATATAATTAATGTATCTTTCCTATTAACTCCAAACAGTGGGAGCATTAAATATACAAGGTAGCATGTGCTGCTTTGTAACCTGCGTTGGGGGGAAAATGTGCCACAGCCCAAGCAGGGTGCCTGAATTTCTACCTGGAACAGGGAGAAAATGGGGACATATTCTGGGTAGCTTTAGTGTATGGCAGTGGGAAAAGAACAAGACCATAGAAAAGGTTCAGGATCATTTGGGGAACCAGGAGAACTGTGTTTCTGAGCACCTACGCAATACCTCTTAGGCAACCCTTGAAACTCTCTGTGGGTATTGAAAGGTGCAGTTTGGGGGGCCTGATACCTACGGAGGGTAGGGACAGAATCGTAGAAATACGGTTTTATGATTTTAACATCCAGGTTGGTCAGCCTTAGAGTCCCCAGGCATACATGATAATCCCATGTATTGCAGGGATGCTTGAGTGATTGCTCATGGAATAAGTGTCATTGGCGCTGCATGGCAGGTTCTCTCTAAGAGCTTTGGTCTGCGGCACTCGATGGAGCCAGATGTCAACAAGGAGAAAATTACAGGGCATCTTGAGAAGTCAAAGACCCACATTTCCCAGGCTACAGAAAGTAGTTATTAGCACAAAAAGTGCATTTCGCTTCCAAGAGAATAGACTGTGTTAAGGAGAAGTAAAACTCCTGAAAACATAGTTCCTTTGGTATTCTTCCAGGTTCTCACTCAGAGATCTGCACGTGAGAGGCCTCAGGAGAGATTTAGGTTCTTGTTGGAGAAAGCTGAGATGAAAAAGGGAAGCTTGAGCCCCACTCACCAGGA
The DNA here is from genome assembly GCF_002776525.5 of Piliocolobus tephrosceles. Lineage (NCBI taxonomy): Eukaryota > Metazoa > Chordata > Mammalia > Primates > Cercopithecidae > Piliocolobus > Piliocolobus tephrosceles. Next base: position 62,518,132 of record NC_045450.1, on the reverse strand, counting down.
ATGACCACTGTTTGTATTAGGAAGGTCATGTTTACTAGAAAGTCAGTAATACATGTACACATTCTCCAGGCTTATTGAGTGCCTACTGTGAAGCAAGCACCATGCTTGGCATTCAACAGTTAACTGATCACAGAGAAAATTCTTAGAATTTCCAAGATTACTAAAAAGATTTACAACACGATGGGTCTCAAATTTGAACATATATGTTATTTAATGTGACTTAATAACTGCTGAGAAAGGTACAATCACAGAAGAGGGAATGGACCTGACTTCTCCAGTTCCCCTTGGATTCTTCACTTTTTACTGGATGAAGAAGAGTCTCACATCCACCCATGATGGCTACCATTTAAATTAGTCCCATGTGCTTCTTATCCCCCACCTTCTGGTAATTGCTCTCCAATCCTTTCGGAGTATTTACCCTCTCCTTTTCACCCAACACACACACACACACACCCCATGTATTCCAGCGGGGCTGTCAGACATGATGCTCGTATTCTTTTAGACCAAGGTAAGACAGCATGAGGCACAGGTGTGGTCAATCACAGCTCCTTATTTTCTTAAGCCAGAGAGAGAAAGAGGAGAGAGAGGGAGACAGTGGAGAGGGGAAGAGATGGAGAAAGTGAAAGGGGGAAAGACAGAAGGAGGGAAAAGAAGGGAGGGAGAGAGAGAAAGAGAGGGAGAGAAGAGGGAGAGAGAGACAAGGAGAGGAGGAGCAGGACCGGGAGAGGAAGAGAGGGATAGAAATCTCCAGGGCCTGGAATGTGATTTGCAAAGGACCAATCAAATTCATTCCTTAATACATGACAACTGGGAGAGAAAAAAAGTTCTCTTTGCACTGGGGCTTGCTAAATTTTTACACGGCAGCTGCAGCTAAAGGCCACCACCTTTACCAGCCTCGGGAAGGAAGCTCATTGCAGCAGGAGCACATGAAGCTAACTTATGAGGAGAGAGGATAAAAGATAGAAGGGGAAGGAGAGGAGAAAGTCTAGAAACCCAGGAACAAATTCATTGTGATGGCCAGCAGGGCTGAAATAGAGAAGGGAAGGAGGAAGGGAGTGGCCTTCCTGCCCTCTGAAGATCTCTAAGCTTGGTCCAGTTTCTAGCGCACAGTAGGAGCACAGTATATTTTGATTCCATTTCCTCTCTTGTCCCTTCAGGAATTAATCTTGATCTTCTTGTATATGTCATGACACAGTGGCACATCCTGCTTGAGCTACTTTTGATGTCAGGGCTTTGTACTCTTTGGGGGATACAGGTGGAGTCTGAATGAGGGACTCTATTCACAAAACTTTATGAAGCTTGGAGGGACTCTTTAATGTTCTATTTCTTTGTATCTCCTCCCCACCATTAATATCTATCAGACACATCTTATATGACACACACACTTCATTTATTCATTCATTCAACAAATATGAAATGTATCAACATCCTCGCTAGGCACTTTAGCTGCATTTTTTTTTTCTATCCCCACACAAAAACTTTTACCCCATACATACTATTATTATATCCGTATTACAGATGAGCAAACTGAGGTTTCAAAAGACTAAATCATTTTTCCAATATTATACAAGTTGCTAAAATTGTTAGAGCCAGGATTTGAATCCAGGTTTGTTTTAATTCATACATTAACTATTTTATAACCAAGAAGCATACTGCCTCTCATCTGGCTTGGGTGTATGGCTAGTGCCAGGTTAAGAAAGGAATCATTGTCATCCCTTGCTCAGAAGATAATTATCCTGCATTAGGCTCTGGGAACCACAGTTATTTAGAGAAGTCAGGATTGAGAGGACCCAATGCTTTGACTTCGGGTTCTGTTTGGTGAGGCATTGTTTAGCATGTCCCTGGCTCCAGGAAAATTCTGGGGACGAGGCATCAGGGTCATTGACAGGAGTCTGAGGACAGACGCTGACTGCATGTTCTCATCAAGAAAATACGACGTTCAAAGATAAAACTGCTTCTTTCACTGGAACATCTATTTTGTCTCCTGGGCCTTCAGACATAAAACTCCCTCATTTTCATACCATGCCTCCAACCGATGTTCTGTATGAGATCACACACAGAGGAATGAAACTAATTTGAGATTACATGCTCGCCGCCTTTTCCTGTGAAGAGTGTCTTCTTCCTTCTAATTACACTTTTTCTTCTGTGACAAATGCCAAGATGTCCAAAAGGCTCTCTCTTAGGAAGAGAAAGTCCCAGGAGCTTGGGGGTCATTGGGGTACTCTTTCTTCATGCCTGGGTGAGCTCTGCTGTCAGTGTTCAGTGTCAGTGATGGGTCCGAAGTGTGGGATTTGACTCCTTTGAATGAGAGTGAACCAAGCTCCAGAGGCTGGATTGTCTATATACATCCAGCTAGCAAAGAAATCCCTGCAGCAACCCATGAGTGGGGATGCAGGGGGCTGGTGGGAGGGCAGCAATAGATCAGTCCGAATCTATTCCCAAGCCTGGAAGCTGGGTGACTTTGAAAGCCAGCATCCAAAAAAAAAAAAAGAAAAGAAAAGGAAAAAGAAAAATTGCTGGGCTTAGTGGCTTAAACCTATAATCCCAACACTATGGGAGGCTGAAGCAGGCGGATCACCTGAGGTCAGAAGTTTGAGACCAACCTGGCCAACATGGTGAAATCTGTCACTGCTAAAAATACAAAAAGTAGCCGGCTGTTGCATGCCTGTAATCCCAGCTACTCAGGAGGCTGAGGCAGGAGAATCACCTGAACCTGGGAGGCGCAGGTTGCAGTGAGGTGAGATGGTGCCATTGTACTCCAGCCTGGGTGACAGAGCAAGACTCCATCTCAAAATCAAAATAGATTTAAGGGGTACAAGTGCAGTTTTGTTGCGTGGATATACTGTGTAATGGTCAAATCCGGGCCTTTAGTGCACCCACTGCACCAGTAGTGACCACTGTACCATTAGGCAATTTTCAACCTTCATCTTCCTCCTACCCTCACACCTTTTAGAGCCTCCAATGTCTATTATTCTACTCATGTGTACCATGTCCATGGGTACCCACTTCTAAGTGAGAAGGTGCCAGGTTGGACTTTCTGTTTCTGAGTTATTTCTCTTGGGATAACAGCCTTCATCTCCATCTATGTTGCTGCAAAAGACATGATTTCATTCCATTTTATGGAAAAGCCAGCATCCTACTCCCTGCTGGCAATGTAGTTTAGTGTGAGAACCACTAGGCAAGAAACCAGGAGATGGCAATTCATGTCCCAGTTCTGTATGTAAAAGCCCAAGTCATTTGGGAAGACACACAACATTTACTGAGTACCCACCATGTGCAAGCCACCATCAAGACTTCTACAGACACTCAGCTAGTCTTTGTAACAATACGTAAAATGCATGTCATTAACAAAGTGAGGAAGTAGACAAGTTGAAAGTGCTATTTGCTTAAGATCACACAGCCACAGTGAGGTAGAGTTAGGATCTGAACCCAAATCGGTTGTAGCTTCTCACTATTTCTATTCCATCTCTGAGTCCCAGCTTCCTCTCCTAGAAAACATGGATGATAATTTTGATGACACCTACCCCATGGGGTGGTGAGGATCAGATGAAAAGCTGAGGTACATAGTAGGTTTTGTCCCTGCAAAGATGCTGCAGATAGATGGTAGGGTGGGTGCAATGATCAGTTGCCATTCCCTTTGCCCATCATCAGCCACCTGCCATTGGTTTCTCACTAGTCCCTGCACAGTTGAGCTCTGGCTGCTGTTCATAGAAACCTAGTATACGTTGGATGTTCTATAAGGTTGTATCTCCATTTTACAAGTAAAGCAAATAACACTTAGAGAGCTAAGCAACTGGCCGGGCGTGGAGCCTCATGCCTGTAATCCCAGCACTTTGGGAGGCTGAGGCGGGCAGATCACCTGAGGTCAGGAATTCGAGACCAGCCTGGCCAACATGGTGAAACCCTGTCTCTACTAAAAATATAAAAATTAGCTGGGCGTGGTGGTGGGTGCCTGTAATCCCAGCTACTTGGGAGGCTGAGGCAAGAGAATCTCTTGAACTTGGTAGGCAGAGGTTGCGGTGAGCTGAAATTGCACCACTGCGCTCCAGCCTGGGCAACAGGGCAAAACTCTGTCTCAAACAAACAAACAAACAAACAAACAAAAAAAAAACAAAATAAAAAAAGGAGAAAAAGGGAGCTAAGCGATTTGCTCAAACACAAATGGTTAATAAAGGGCAAAGCAAAATTTTAACCCATGTCTGCCTGAAACCAGAGCCCCAGCACTTTTCAAAGAATAAGCACCTTCCTCCCCATCTGCACTGAGTCCCTACCAATGCTAGTTGACCAAATAGATGGAATAAATAAATCTTTTCTGAGTGGACCCATCCGCCTTCGTTCCTGGTCTTCCTTCAGGCTCTTCCTTTTGATCCCAGGTTATTTTTAATTCCATACTTTCAACCCCCCAAAAGGTTTAATCCTGAGGAAATACCTACCACAAACAAGTCATCAGAATTATGACAACAGTGTTGATTTTTAGCAAATTAAAACGTTCTAAATGGCACAGTTTAGCTATTTGTTGTTAAGCTGTTCATAAGCTGTTAAGCTATTTGCCATTTACTTCACTTTTATTTTCTGAAATTATTTCTACTTGGATGAATCCTATTTCATGTAAAATATTATTATAATAAATCTCAGCTTCTCAACCTTTTTCCCACTCCACTGTATATTCTACCAATTATTGCTTCTGCTAGTGAGGTTATTCTTTGGTGGCTATATTTTTTTTAGCAGCAGAATGGAAAAATTGGAAGACAGGAATATGTGAAGATACAGATTGAGGGAGAGGGGACATAAAACGGAGAGAAAAGACAAAGGCTTCTCTATTTATAGTGAGATCAAAATGTTCTCAGGGGGCAAGATGGCTAAGTATAAACAGTGTGTTCAAATGATGGGGTCAAAACATATTTCTTTGTTCTCATGAGCTAGAAGAATCACTGATTCTAGGTTTCCTTTCATCTTCAAATTGCCAGAAAAGCAAGAAGTCCATTTCATTATTAGATAAAGAGCGGATATTGTCACCATCCCCAGTCATCATCAGCAAGGACTCAGTTGATGAGAGAATGCAAATTTCATTAAATAAAAGTGACCCCTGAGCTAGCACTTCCATGTTCTCATCATCAAATGACGTTTAAACATGACTCAGCATGGAGTCATCCTTTGCTGTCAAATCCTGATGCTTCCATCCAATACAGAGTGACTCAGAACACATTATTTCAATCTCCATGTCGGAGTGGCTCCTGACTTGGCATTAGAAACCCTCTGAGCAATTTCTTAGTTTTACAAACATCTGTGTCACTTAACCTCATGGACGCCACTTGTTTATTTGAATAAACATAGGGAATATCATGTTGGCCACATTTCATTGCATCAACCTTACTAGTGACAGTTTAATACTCGGTTGTTTGGGGATAATTATACTAGTTTGCCAATGTAGCAATGGCCTGATCAATGTAAAGGAGGCAGAGGGAGGAACTCCGATATTTTGAGTGGTTCAAGGAGTGGTGATTGTGATTGTGTTTAATCAGCATGTGTGTTCTGGGTCAACAGTCATAGTAACTCCATCTAGATGGATCCCCCAAAGCATCCCACATACTATATCTCACAAGTGTAGACAAAATGGATGTAGTACAGAAACATAATGGCTGTTTTGGAGTGGGAGGCAGGATACTACTGTGCAAATCTGAGACTTAGCAGTTGTACTTCAAATCAGTCAAATACATTCATGGCTCTTCCTCTGTATATTCCTGTCTCTGTGCCTGTCTGCCTCTCTGTGTCTCTTGGTCTCTCATGATTTGTGTGTGTCTCTCTCTGTCTCTTTTTCTTTTATGTCTTTGTCACTGTGTCTCTCTGATTCTCCAAAATGTAAAGAGCCATATGGATTTTAGGCACACTTGGGTTTTCACGCGGCTCTTCCACGTAGCAGTCTGTGATCCTGATATGTCTGTGAATGTCAGTTTCCTCATCTTTAATTGGAGATGGCGATACTGATTTTGTTGAGTTGTCGTTAGGATGAAATGAAACAGAGTGTATCGCAGGTAACTCAGTTCCTGCCTCATAACAACTGGTCAATATATGTTTGTTCCTTCCCCCATCTCCAATTTACTATACCCTCGTGACATATTAGAATCCCACCAATCTGGTAGCTTTCTTCTGATGTGGCCTGCCCTCAGCCCATTTTCAGATCAGCCAATGGAACCATGACTGGCTGGAACCATTTTTCATCCAATTGGTCTCTTTCCAGCAGTTTCATGTAGCCTCTTGCTGTAAATCACTCTGGGAAAATAAATGTCCCTAATCCATTAGTGCCCTTCCACTGCAAGCCAATTGGAGCAACAAACCAGACAAGGTTTGTTAATAGCCACTTAAATACATTCCTGCAGCCCAACGTGGAGACCCTCTGCCAGCCTAAAATCCTAGCAGCCCATGTCTCAGAGACACTCAACTGTGACAAGACTGATAGCAGCAAAGGCACAGTTCTGACTCGTATCAGTTAGGGGAGAACCATACACCTTGGTTTGCTTAAGACAGTTGCAGTTTATGATTGTAGCTTCTCCTATGTAGGAGTAATTATAAACAGTGCCCCTTTTGCTTTTAGAAGAGGTTCAGTTTGTTTGAGGCCAGCCTGAGCAACACAGTGAGACTCTGTCTCTATAAAAAATAAATTTTTAAAAAATTAGCTGGGCACGGTGGCACATGCCTGTGGTCCCAGCTACACAGGGAGATCAAGATGGCAGTGAACCATGATCAATCACACCACTGCACTTCAGCTTGGGTGACAGAGCAAGGCCCTGTCTCAAAATATAAGAGTTCCAGTTTGAATAATAAACGATATAAGTATCTACAGCAATGAAACGTAAAAGTTTAGATAATAATGGTTATCATTTTTTGACTACTTGCTATGCCTGTCTCAAAATATAAGAGTTCCAGTTTGAATAATAAACTATATAAAGTATCTATGGCAACCAAAAGTAAAAGTTTAGATAATAATGGTTATCATTTTTTGACTACTTGCTATGCCTGTCTCAAAATATGAGAGTTCCAGTTTGAATAATAAACTATATAAAGTATCTATGGCAACCAAAAGTAAAAGTTTAGATAATAATGGTTATCATTTTTTGACTACTTGCTAAGCACCAGGCATCCTTATAAAGGTCTTTGTATATGGCATGTCATTTAAGCTTCATTACAACACTATGAAGGGGGATGCTATTATGAAATGGATGCTCTGTTTTATAGCCCAGGAAACAGAAGCTTGTTAACATGTTCTTAACAACAACATGGCCAAGGCCAACCAGAAGGCAGGGTTTGTACCTCACCCAGATCGCATCTATGAGCAGCACGCCCATCCCCAAACTGCTGGAAGTGTTGGCTGCTCAAACCTCAGTCATCCCTTTCCCTAGAGAATTTTGCTCAAATAGAAGCCACTTCTGCTTGAGAGGCTCGATGTCCCCACTTAGGAAGCAGCCCACAGCCAATGACACACAAGGCTCCGTCTGTTCCTTGCTTCAAGGTGGGACTGACTCTGCAGTGGGATCCAGCTAAGACCACATCCTTGCCTAACACCTTCCTCTTCCCTAGCCTGCTTCCCTTGTTCCCATAGTTCTAAAAGCACGCTTTCAATAAATCACCTGGAAAAGGATACCTGTGTCAGGCTCTGCCTCCAAGGAGCCAGACCTAAGATGTCCAGTTAGCAAGTATCAGAGCTGGGACTCATGTCTAGGAAACTCTCTTAATCACTAAGCAAATGTGACATGATGTTGCCTATATTACATACATGATTAAAATGATGGCCTCCAAGTTGTCAGGTCACCAAGCAGCATATGTCACATTGGTCTATATATGGCAACAACGGCAGTCACAATGAATGCTACTTATTGAAAGCTGACAACAGCCAGTGTCTTTCTTGCATCGGATCCTCTCAACAATACCATGAGGTTCATTTTATCATCCCCACTTTGCAGATAATGTATGGGAAGTTTGGAGACATTGAGACACATCCCCCAAGGGCATATGGATAGGAAGAGAAGAGACTTAAGCTTATATCCAAGTCCATCTTTCTTCAAGGACCACATGCTTTTTCCACCTGATCACTTAAACCTCTTGTTGCATAAAGAATTCCATGAATAATTGGTGAAATCGATCTGCCATCAAAACTGACATTTTAAAAAATAATTTAGACAGAAGACTCTGCTATCACTCCAACCTTGACCCCAGCAACAGTTCTTTTTGAGCTGCATTTGACCAAAATGTCTCTACTTTCTGGAGAAAGCCATACTACTTTGGCAATAGCTAGAGAATATTCTCTTAAGCCAGACATAAAAAGAGCAAAGGAAACATCTTTGGTGGACAAAAGAAAGTGAGACTTCATGCTAAGAGGGGAATCACATGTCCTATGGCTTTTCCACCAAGGGAGATAAAATGGAATAAACAGCAAAAATTTAAGGAGAAGCAGATTCAAATCCTAACTCTACTATTGTGTGATGTATTTGGCAAATTAGTCAATGTTTCCAAGCCTCAATTTGCTCTTCTGTTTTACAGGAAAAATACTCATGCCATTGGCCCATGAATGAAAGAGGGTAAATGATATAAAATAGATATTCCTTCCTGCCTCATCTCTTCCATTTTCATAAAATTTATAGCCAGCTTGGAACGTCATTCCAGGTCTAACTAATACTGGTTCAAATGGACTATGCTTTATTCCAAGCAAAAAGCATATCCTATTATGACAAAAAGGTTTCTATTAAAAATAGAGAGCAGATAAAAGGGAGGCCTTCATCCAGGAAGCCATCGGCTGATTCATAAAAATACAGAATGAGTCATCCTGGATCCCAAGGCTAAAACTTATAATCAATGGGCATGTCTGACCAGCCAATCCCAGCCCACTGGAGAAGGAGCTGCCCAGTGGGCCATCTTTACAACCCTATTACAATCCTTCCTTGTAAAACCATTAACTCTGTTTCCAGCTTGGTGAAAGGAAAATCAATCTGGGCTGTTTGCAATACTGTATCCTAAATGTACCTGCAGCCTGGTTGGCTTTCTGAACAACCGGGGTGGGGGAAGTGCAGTGATTTCTGTGTGTATGTGCGCGCTTGTGTGTTGAGCTCCACTGAAGAACAGGCTTGCACATCTGGCTTTGAAAATCAATGTCTTGGCCTTCATCTTGACACTTATTATTTCAAAATGCTTCAGTTCCTATTAGCAATTATGCAGTTAGCATAAGACTGGAAAACACAGAACTATGTGTATGTACTACAGATGATGCTCTTTCCTTTAAAAAGTAGTTTTATCATTTTCACTCTCTGAATAGATACCCTGACAGAATTCTAGAATCCCATCCTCAATTTGGATGAAGGGTCATAAATTACATACACATATATATGTAACTGTATATATAATTGTATATATGTATATACACATATATGTATACGTGTGTCTATGCAGGTAATATTTTTTGATGAAGTGGTTAAGGAAGGAGAGTTCTAAATGCATGGTTTTAATTGTACTAAGCAAAAGCTCTTCCACGAGCAAGTAAAGAAAAATAATGACACAACAATCCTCCTTCGAGCTCTTTCCTCAATCCATTCATTCAGCGATAAGTTATTTAGGGTGTGCAGTGTGCCAAACAGTGTACTAGGCATTGTGGGGTGGGGGAGTGGGCTGGTCTTTGGGGATTTACCTGCGAAAGGGCAGGTATAAGCTCTCTTTCTGGGATCAAACAACTTGATTCAATAAGAGTTCATTGTACAGGATCCCCCGGTTTGCAAAAACCTCTTCCCTTCCCCTGAATTCCTCACCAGAGGCCCACGAGTAGTGTTCAGAGTCAAACCTGACCAGCTGCATATATGAGCAGCAAGGCAGGGATCATCGCCTGCTTCTCCCACTAGCTGCCTTCTAATCTGGCAGATGAAACCTGCGTCTGTTCTCAAGGTGGTGAAGGGGAGGGGACGCTCCTTTGCATTTCTCTTGCCTCCAGATCAGGTCCAGATCTTGGGTTTCTGATCTAACCTAGGAGCTTGTGAGCTGGCTGTTGCTTTGGAGAGCAGTATGTACTGGGAGGCTCTAAAAAACAGATGGGAAGGAATAGGCTCGTCTCACCGTGATAATAGCAAGTTCCCCTTACAAGTTTAACATGCAAACCTAGTGTTGGGTCCAGTCCGCCTCTGCCGGGTAAGCCCTTCCCAGAACTTCAGGGAAATGATCTTACAGTGCCCGCACAAAGAGAGGCTTAAACTCTCCCAGGGAATCTCAGCTGAGCCTGAGGGCCTGGAGAAGTTCCCCCAGGGGGAATGGGGAATAGAGGGCAGCTTAGAGAGATGAGCTCCTTCTGAGATGGGAGCAGGAATTCCGGGGAGACTGATCAGCGTTTTTTCCCTTCTTGGAGAAACAGAGGGGTTGCGCTGCAGCCCTGGCCTCCACCCTCACCAAGCTTGGGTGCAAGGTACCGACCCTCTTGCTTCCTAGTTCTTTTTCCCGTCAGGCTACGGGGAAGAAAGTATGCAGGAGGCGGGACCCAGCCCTGCACCCTGTCCCAGGCCCTTCAGACAACAGCCTAGAGGTGAGAAAAAGATCAGGTATCAAATTCCCGGCCAAGCCACTTAGTGGCAGCTGAGTGATCTTGGGCAAATCACTCACTCTCTCTGAGCGGCGGCTTTCTTACCTGTAAAGGGATCATGATGGCACCTGACTCATGAGGTCCTAGGAAGTATTAAATAGGATGGCACATGTAAAACTACCAACGGCAGCTGGCACACAGTGGGCTTGCGGTTCTTAATACATATATTTTTAATTCTGTTAAGCATCAACCCCCCTGTGCAGAAGCTGAGTTGTCCTCTCAGACGGAGAACTCCCGTAGCGCAATCTTCCAGACCCTGGGTGCTTGGGCGCCAGCATTCTCCCCGCGCTCAGGAGCTCCCATTTTCCTCCCGTCACCCCTAGATCTGGCTTGGGGAGGCCACCCCTCTAAATCCTCCCCAGCTTTGGCCAGGGGAGGCTCTGAGACCCGGGTGAGCGCGGGGAGGGGGTGCGCGCGGCGGCTCTACCCGGGCAGCATCCCAGTTGCAGCTTTCCCACCCCCTCCCCAGCGCCCAGCGCGCAAAAAGAGAGAAAGCGAGAAAGGCGCGGATACTGGACCAGGCTTTGACGCGAATCTTGAGCTCGCCGTCCTGAGGCTCGGGCATGGTCTTCCTGGAGAGCCGCAGCTTGTTGAGACCCCCGAAGCCGGCCAGCACCACCGCGCGCATCTCCTGGGCGTCCCCGAGGCGGTGCGAGCCGTCGCCACCGCCGCCCTCCGCAGGCTCCTTGCCTGCCTCCTTCTCGATCATTTGCTCCGTCTCCTCCGCCTTCTCCACTCCTTCCTTGGCCATGGCGCTCGAGGGCGCGGGGCGCACGGGCTGCGGTGGCTGCGGCGCTGGGGGATTGGGGATCCTCTCCCGCGGGTTCCTCCTGTTGAATGTGGGATGCTCGGCTGTGCAATGGCTGCAGCCTCCGCGAGCGCCGCCGCGGTCCTCAGTCTCCGCCGTAATCCTCACAAGAGCCGTGCCCTAAGCGCTCCACCCCCGCCCCACCCTTCTTTCCTGTCCAAACGAAGCCTCAACTCCAGTTCCTGAAATAGTCCCAAATTAGGCTCGGGATCGCGACCCCAAACCCAGATTTGCCGAAGATCTGTGACTAAAAAGAACCTAGAGAGGCCACCTTGTCATCCGCCTATCCGTGGGCCCAGTACTTGGTTATATACGGCACAGGCTCGGGTGCCTTGAAATGGACCCAGACGAATGTCTGGGCCTGGAGGATGCCTTCCCGCTACAAGGTTGCCCTGTCTCCCTCCCATCTGCGAGGTTGGGCGGGATAGTCGGGAAATTGGATGATTCCTCAAACAGCCAGTGGAAGGGCGGAGAGATTTGGGAAGCAGGAAACTAGAGATCCCGCTCACTGCCCTGAAGAGTCCAGTCCGGGGTCTTCTCACTCCAGACCTGCAGGGTCAGCCGGGATGCTCTTTTCTGGATATCACCAGGGGCTTCCTTACGACGGCGAATTCTCACCACTCACACCATTTCGGGCTATTAAAGAGGCTAGACAAGAATCCTGTACCAGAAAGGATCCTGCTCGTGTTCTGATTCCCAGAAGACCAATGTGTACCCGCTCCCCAACATGCACGCACATACACAGAGTACTAACTGGCGTTTTGTTTTGTTATCAGGCTCTTTGAGAAAAAGAGCTCATAGAAAAACTTGGATTTTCTTAAATAAAATGATGGGAGAGGAGTTGGTTTTCCTAGGGGTAGTTTAAGGAAAGAGATGCAGTTGAGGAACTAGGTCTATATTCTATTATAGTTGCTATGCCATCGCCAGCCTTGAGATCTTGGACAACTCATTCAACCTTCCTGAGCCTCAACACCCTCATCTATAAATTGGGTACATTGATTTTATTTTTCTGTATGGTGTGAAGTGCTGGGGTGGATATGATTTCAGTGAGACATGGTCCTTATATTGGAAAAGGTCAATTTCAGAGCATGAGGCAGGAAGGGCACAGTCAACAAATGTGGTACAATGAATAATCTAAGTGCTACCTCTTCTCTCCCCCCAGTCGTCCTGTGCCTCACTGCTTTAAATGCCCTGGTCTTCTATTCCTTAAAAAAAAAAAGATTATTTTCCCTCCTTCCACAGGGTTCTGCATCTGCTGTCCCCTTGGCCTGGGGTATGTATTCCATCTCCTTTATCTGGTGTCGACTCCTACTTCATTCTCACCTCAAGGGTCCATTCCTTTTGGGAGACACTCCAACCTCCAGATTGGTATCCTCCATGACTAGAGACACTTATGTCCCTTTGTAGCTAACTTTTATATGTTTACCTGATAATATCTGTTTCCTTTATCCAACTGTGAAATTCATGTGAGCAGGAGCTATTTCTACTTTTATCCAGCGTGATTTTCCCAGGGCTTAATACGTGATTGGTACATAGTAGAATACGCAGAGAAAAACTGGTCCAGAGAGTTGGACCAGTCCAGAGAGTTGGAGAAGTTCTCATGGAGGAGGGAACATTTGAGCTAGATCTTGAAGGATGAGGCAGGTTCTTCTGGCAGAAAAGGTCACAGGCTCATTCAAATACACCAAAAGGTAACAGGTAAAAGGGCTTTTGAGATGCTGGTTTGTTCTATGTAGGCAGAACATTGGCTGTATTTATCAGTCGTTGGAGATGAGTTTGAAGGGTTGATTGGGACCAGCTTTTGAAAGTTCTCACATACCAGGTTATAAAATTTAAGACATAATCACAGAGGCAATTGGTGCCATAAAGGCTTAAAAAACAAAAACATAGGAAGAGCACTACCAGAACTGCATTTTAGGATAATAACTTTGACAGTAAGTGGGTGATGGATTAGATGATAGAGTTACTGGAAGCATGGAGATCAGTAAGAGACTAAGTGCAGGCAAAAAAAAAAAAAAAAAAAAAATCACCCCCCCCAAAAAAAAAACAAAATAAATGAGAGTGGTCCCAACTGAGGCAATAGCCATGGAATGGAAGGAAGAGGGCTAAAAGAAGACTGAATAGACAGGGCTTGGTTAGTGAATTGGACATTTTATTGTGAATCCAATTGTCCAAATTGTTTGTCTTGTTTACATTGTGAGATATAGTGTTTAGGCTGGATTCTATCCTGAAACAAGAATTTGAACACCCGTGGTTTATTTTGGAAGTAATCCCAGGAAACTCTGGCTGGGAAGTAGGAAAGTGAGACAGAAAATTGATGGTACCCAATATGAGATGTATTAATAAGCAGATTACCGCAGTGGACAATTGGAGCTCAAACCCGCGGGGGACATTTGAGAGACAGTGTAGAACAAGTCTCAGGGTTGTCTCACCCAAGGAGTGAGGACATAGGTATTTATTCACTAAAGTCTATGCTTGACTGGCCAAGAACTGTTCCTGGAATTGTTAACACACATTTCCATCCTGTCCCATGTACTTGGGCTGAGAGAATCGCCAGGCAGAGAATTGTGTATGCTCTTTGCAGGAAGCTATCATTTTATACATGGAATGATGAATTCCAACGAGACATAGCTTTGGCACCAATAATATCTGCAATATATGTTATTGTTTTGGAGGTGTCTACTGTTCTAGACACTTTAGGTATATTTCTTAATTTGATTCTGAAAACAATCTCATAAGAACTCCTATTCCCATTTTGTGGAAGAGGAAAATGAAAATGAATCCTAACATGATGAGTTATTGTGCTCAAAGGAACATGCTAGTTATAATGGGATAGAAGACCAACTCCAGATCCATGCTCTTAACATCTCATCATGCGTGTTTATACAGACAGGCCAAACCAGTTCTTCCCCGATTGACAATACTCCACGGCATTTTTTAATGTTCCCTGCTCTTTTTTTCACTGCCTACTATCTCTGTACCACCAAGGTCCCTTGCCTTGGTTCTGAGTGTTTTCCTTTGGCATTAGTAAAGTAAATCTACTTTGTAGTCAGCACACAGCATGTTTAAGAGAAAGTGTTTGTCTTACAGTGTGTTAAAGGGAATATAATTACTCCCTCCAAGGAAATCTTCTGGCTGTTTACAAACCCCAGATTATAATTGGTAGGAAGCTGATGATCACAACAACCCAGAAAGAACCCACCACAGTCTGTGCCGCTGGTGGGGGGAGATACCCTCCTCTGAGTCCTATGTACCACTATTGTTAAGTATTCCCAACTCTGATCCTCCCTGGTGGAATGTGGAAAGAGCCAATGTGCATGGCATATCTCCAAATAAACACAATAAATCAATTTTTAATTTGTATAATTGATTCCTTGGACATTCACTCAGAGCCTCAGTTGTGAAATTTCTTACATTATTGTAGAACAATGTCAAACAGTGGCCACTGATGGTAAAACATAGTATTACAGCTCAGCTCTGTTAACTTGCAAGTGGCCTGGGGCAGGGTGTGTGCACATGGCGGGGGTGGGGGAGATGTTGAAGGCCAGATATAGGAACCCCTAATAGAGGTAAAGTCTTTGAGTACGAAAATATGGGAAACAATCTTAGTATTATTTTAGAAATGGTTTTCTAAATAACTTGGAATGGTTCAGCAGCTTCCCAGAGAAATATTATTTGAGGAAGATGGTCAATGTCTTCAACCATATGCTTTAATAATAATACTTGTTGCATTGTATTCTCTTCAATACAATTAGAATCATTTGCTGTACATACATTATATTATTTCATCTTTAAAATAATCCTATGCTATCGCACTATTATCCCTACTTTACAGAGGAGAAAATTTAATATAAACTGAGTAACTTTTCTAGGATTGCCTACTAAACAAATTACAGAGTTGAGATTTGAAATGGGAGCTATTTGACTTTGAAATGCATGTTCTTAACCACTACATTTCAATGCTTATGGTTTTATTTGTTGCTCTCTTTTACTCACAAAAATGCCATCAAATAGGTCAAGAAAAAGGAGACAAATTTAGGAGGTCAATAATGGAGAGGGGTAGAAGATTCTGGCCATTGAAATATCCTTAAAAAATCTAGGGACTTATATTAGAGGATATGTGCCATCATTTCTTACCGTTTTTCTTTAAGTCATTTAAAAAATAATGAAACACCATTGCCAATGAGCACAACATTATTTTTCAGAGACACGCTATAGAAGTGTGCAGCCCTTCCTGATGGTGGCAGGATAAGCTTCCTATCTATACCTTATAGGACCAGTCTTACATGGTAAACTCTAGTTGTGTCAGAGGGGAAAAAAAGTGCACTGATAACTTACTTACCACTTTTTGAGTGGTTCCCTTGAGCTATTGCTAAATGCTGGTGGTAAAATGGTGAATAAGGTGAATAAAACAAATATATTCTCAGTCCTAAAGGAGTTATCAGTCCTGTTGAGGAGGTATATATCGGTTTAGATTGGGTTGCCCAGAAGCAAACCTTTCTTAATTTGAAGATTTGCATACAAATGGCTTCAGAAGTGATCCCAGGGAGCACTGGTAGAGGTCTGTGAAAGTGAGACAGGGTAGGAAAAGAAGCCAATATGAGGTGTATTACCTAGCAGGTTATCACTGTTATAACTCTGATTAAATCCTGCTGGGGAACTCTAGGAGACAGTGTAGACCACACCTCAGAGGTATCCCCATCAAGAGGCAAAGAAAATGGAGAATCCACCAACTTCTGTTAGTCCTTAGTTGAGGACTGTTTCTGTGGGGCACTAACCATCTGCCACTTGTAGCCTGCCATGCACATGGGCTGTTTGGGAATAGGCAGCCAGACAAAGCTGTCCTGAAAGAGTTGCAGGTGTTTGTACTTGGAAGCCATCGGGTCATTGTGCATGGCAATGGTGAGCTCCAAGAGGTTGTAGGTTGGGCACTGACCATCTCTGCTACATATATTAAACCAAAAAAAAAAAAAAATGTAAGTAATTAGTCATTTACCAGTCAATAAGTGCTGTAAAGGAGAAATACAAGGGGCTATCTGCACAGTCGGGAAAAGCTTCTCTATGAAAGCGATGGTTATGTATTAGGTTCAGCTACAGGCAACAAAATATAATAATAAAATAAAAATTGGCCTAAAGAATATGAAATACATTAGGGTGGGATGGAGGCTGTACATTATCATCAAGGATCAATGTTCCTTCCTGCTCTGTACTCCAGGTCATGAATCATTGGCCTCCATTCTCATAGTTTAAGATATAGCCATCACATTTATGTGCTGGTAGGCAGGACAGAGATGTGTGAGAGGGGAAGAAAGACCCACATCTTTCATCTTAGGGACACTTCAGGACTCCTCCATAATACGGGTACTTACCTCGTATTAGCCAGAGCCTAGTCACATGGCCACATCGCACTGCAAAGGATGCTGGGAAAGCCAATTTTTTCTTAGCTAAGTAACAATGTCCAAGTAAAAGTTAAGGTTCCACAATTAGGAAAGGGACAAATAATATTAGGAGGTGTAGCAGTCTCTTCCACAGATGCCACTGAAGGGCTTTAAATAAACGAATGATAGACTGTGTGGAGTATTAAGAAGAGTCTCCATGGCCTCCCTACAACACAACATTCCGCAAGGATCCCAGTCCCTGGGATTCAGTGCTGCCCTCTCACAACTCCTCTGTAAGATATGTTTTCACCCTATTGGAGTTTTCTCTCCATGGGGATCCAGCTGCAATTTTATAATGGATGTTAACAGGAAAACCCTAACCAAAAGTGCTACTCACAAGACCCTGA
The DNA here is from genome assembly GCF_002776525.5 of Piliocolobus tephrosceles. Classification (NCBI taxonomy): domain Eukaryota; kingdom Metazoa; phylum Chordata; class Mammalia; order Primates; family Cercopithecidae; genus Piliocolobus; species Piliocolobus tephrosceles. The sequence goes on along the minus strand of NC_045450.1, from coordinate 62,500,930 downwards.
ACACCATTTTAGCTCTCTATTAATCTGCTCATGTATGAATAGAATTAGAAACATTTCACCTGCTCTTACTCGTCTCCATAAGTAGCTGTTATCCATGTGGAGACGATCTTATCAATTGTTGAGTATCACTTGGTAAACACGGTTGGTCAATAAAGAGGAAAATCTACAACATAGGACTTGTTGTATATGCAACATAGGAAAATATACAACTAAATCATGTAGTTTTTGTTTTTGAAATCTCATTCATGCTGAAAGATAATTTCTGAGTGATTTCTTGTACCCCTCCCCTTGAATATTATCTAGGGTCCTCTCCCTAGTGTGATGCTGTATGATTTTTTTCTCTTCTTCTTCTTCTTTTCTTCCTCTTCCTCTTCCATGTCTTCTTCTCCTTCTTCTCCTCCCCCTCTCCCTCTTCTTCAGATGGAGTCTGGCTTTGTCACCCCAGGCTGCAGTGCAGTGGCAGAATCTCAACTCACTGCAGCCTCCATTTCCCAGGTTCAAGTGATTCTCCTAAATTAGCCTCCTGAGTAGCTGGGACTACAGGCGTGCACCACAACACCTGGCTAACTTTTGTTTTTAGTGGAAATGTGGTTTCACTATGTTGGCCAGGCTCATCTTGAACTCCTGACTTCAGGTGATCCGCCCACCTTGGCCTCCCAAAGTGCTGGGATTGCAGGTGTGAGCCACTGTGTCCGGCCCCTGTATGATTTCCTATGTGAATCACCACACAATAATGCTTCCTGCTTCTTCCAAGCACTACAGAGAGCTGTGTTTTCCCTGAAGTACTTTGCTATAGATCATGGTGAGTAATGGTAATGGGATAGGGATGTAAAATTCAGGTTCAGAAGTAAACAAAGCATTTACTCCTCAAATAGTGTCCAACAGAAACCAGAAAGGGGGCGAATTCCTCCCCTGCACCGTTTTTCCCACCTTACAAGCTGAGATCATCACACTATAAATCAGGATGAACTAGCCCTCCAGATAATTCACTCTCTTGTTTCCCTGATGTCTCTGGTTGAGGCTAAGAGCTGACGTCCCTGAAAGTTTTGTTGCTTTTATTATTGGATTGGCCCATATCCAGTTGGTTGGGGCTTCCTTGGAGTAATGACTGTGTGAAGCTACAAGACCTCAATGTAACTGAAAATGCACACTATGAAAAGGGCACATTTTGCCTTTCCTGTTCTGAGGTTAGCAGGCTTAAATCCCAGGAAATGGGGAAATGTTCTTCAGAAATCCTGTCCTGTTCCTTTTAGTATATCCCTCCTCTTTACAGAGCTTAAAGGGGTGCTTTCCACAAAGCAAATGAGAAGAAGTCCATCCATCACCCAATCATCCAGTCATCCGTCCACTCGTTCATCCAATTTTACATTCTTTGTTGTTGTTGTTTTGTTTTTTGTTTGTTTGTTTTGTGAGACAGAGTCTTGCTCTGTCACCCAGGCTGGAGTTCAGTGGCATAATCTTGGCTCACTGCAACCTCTGCCTCCGCGGTTCAAGTGATTCTCCTGCCTCAACCTCTCAAGTAGCTGGGATTACCTGCACCTGCCACCACACCCAACTGATTTTTGTATTTTTAATAGAGACAATGTTTCCTCATGTTGGTCAGGCTGGTATCGAACTCCTAACTTCAGGTGATCTGCCCACCTTGGCCTCCCAAAGTGCTGGGATTACAGGCTTGAGCCACCATGTCTGGTCCAATTCTACATTCTTGATATGCACTAAGGAAGGTAGAAGGAATGCATACCTTGTTTCCAGGACTTGTTCAGAACCCAGTTTTCCTATTTCCTACCTATGTGAATTTTAGGCTCTGAAAGGTTAAGAGAACTGCCCAATAAGTGAGTATTAGAATATCTAATTCTGCATGAGGTACCATGCGTAACCATGAACAAGCTCCTTAATCTTCTATTGCTTCTTTTTTTTTTTGAGATGGAGTCTTTCTCTCGCCCAGGCTGGAGTGTGTGGTGAGATATTGGCTCACTGCAACCTCCGCCTCCCGGGTTCAGGTGATTCTCCCTCCTCAGCCTCCCGAGTAGCTGGGATTACGGGAACCCGCCACTGCACCTGGCTAATTTTTGTATTTTTAGCAGAGACGGGATTTCACCATCTTGGCCAGGCTGATCTCAAACTGCTGACCTCGTGATCCACCCTCCTGAGCCCTGCAAAGTGTTGAGATTACAGGTGTGAGCCACCGTGCCCGGCCTGTTGCTTCATTTTCTAATCTGTGAGGTGTAAACATTGATCACATTGTCTTCACAAGTGTGTGGAGAAATTTAAAAGAGCTGATTGAAATAAAAGTCTAGGCTTAGAAAAAAACTCTTTACATGTTAGTGCTTTGTTACTGCCTTTGTCGTATCACTTAATATTAAACACCTGTGTTTAAAATTAAACACCTGTGTCTAATTTGAAATGGTCAGAGTTCTAGCTCAGTGTTTTCCACAGTCTGTTCGATGGAACAGTGGTTTCCTAAATGTTGATGGATGCCAGGGTAAAAGGAGGGTCTGTGGTCAAATTAGCCTGGGACACTCTGGGTCAAATACAGCTAAGCAGCTTTCTTTAATGTAGATTTACAGTCTTAGCATAACTCTTCAGTGTCTACACAGGGATGCAGAATACAGCTTTACCCAAACTTACTTGACTTCCAGCCCTTTGCCGTTGAAGTTAACAAGATTAGCATTCTGCAGGATATCTTTTGGGGAAAACTGCTGTAGATAAATGGATAACTATTTTTAAGTGTCTGCTCAAGGTTAGGCACTGTAGAAGGAGCAAAAGGGAAAAATAACATGACTCTGACCTCAAGGAACTGAGGGGCTTACCTAAGAAAAGATATACCACAAATCGTTTTAAGAAAACGTAAACTCTAAATCCAGGCCCAAGAACATCATGAAGTAAATGAAGTGGGCCTGTTGTGGGGCATAATAGAGAGTGGTGGGGACTGTGACAAACCAGAGTGCAGACAGCATTCTAAAAGGGATAGTGACTGGGCCCAGTGGCTTAAGCCTGTAATCCCAGCGCTTCGGAAGGCCAAGACAGGTGTATCACTTGAGCCCAGATGTTTGAAACCAGCCTGGGCAGCACAGTGAGACCCCATCTCTGCAAAAAAATACAAACATTAGCTGGGCACATGCTACTCAGGAGGGGAGGCTGCAGCAGGAGAACTGCTTGAGACTGGGAGGTTGAGGCTGCGGTGAACCATGATCACACCATCGTACTCCAGCCTGGGCGACAAAGCAAGACTCTGTCTCAAAAAACAAACAAACAAAAAACTCAATTTTGATCCATTATTGTAACGTGAAAATGTGAGCTTAGAGTTGCTGGGGCTTCCAGGTGTTTCTCATCAGCCAAAAGTCTGAATTTTGATGTGAAATATACCAAATTTATAAAATTTTGATTAAATATTAGATAGGCTAAACGAAACATGCCTGTGAACCAGATTTAGCCCACATGGCTCAAATTTGCAATCTTTTCTCTAGGTCAGAGGTGATTTTACCCCTTGGGGGACATCGACAGTGTCTGGGGACATTTTTGGTTGTTACCAGTGGTGCTACAGGCATCTAATGGATACAGGCCAGGGATGCTGCTAAACATCCTGCAACGCACAGGACAGCCTTATAACAAAGAATGATCCAGCCTAAAATGCTAAAATGTTAATCGTGCCAAAGTTGAACCACCCTGTTTTTTTTATTTGTTTGTTTTTTGACAGAGTCTTGCACTGTCACCCAGGCTGGTGTGCAGTGGCACGATCTCGGCTTGCTGCGACCTTTGCTCCCCAGGTTCAAGTGATTCTCCTGCCTCTGCCTCCTGAGTAGCTGGGACTACAGGTGTGGTAGAGATGGGGTTTCACTACACTGGCCAGGCTGGTTTCGAACTTCTGACCTCGTTATCTACCCACCTCGGCCTCCCAAAGTGCTGGGATTACAGGCATGAGCCACTGTGCCTGGCCTTTTTTTTTTTGAGATGGAGTCTTGCTCTGTTGCCCAAGCTGGAGTGCAGTGGTGCAATATCTGCTCATTGCATCCTCCACCTTCCGGGCTCGAACACTCGAACAATTCTCCTGCCTCATTCTCCCAAGTAGCTGGCATTACAGGCATCCATCACCACGCCTGACTAGTTTTTGTGTTTTTAGTACAGATGGGGATTTCAGCATGTTGGCCCTGCCGGTTTCAAACTCCTGACCTCAAATGATCCACCCACCTCAGCCTCCCAAAGAGCTGGGATTACAGGCATGAGCCATTGCCCCGGGCCTGAACCACCCTGTTCTAAGCCATGGGTGGGTCCTTGGCTTCTGGGAGCAAGGTAGCCTGTCGTTTTGACTTGCTGCCTGTGTGATTTTGGAAATGTCCTTATTTTGGTTGGTAAAAGAAGGTCCTTGGACTAATTGATGCTCAAGGGACTTTCCAGCCCAGAGGCTGAGGTCATATTAGTCCTCTCTATTGGCAGTGGCCTGGCACACAAGGGCTGTCTTTGCAGAAACGACATTGATCGGAAATGATAGCTATTGATGTGACAACACACACCAGGGGAATGTTCCCAAACTGGAATACTGTTTGTCCTTTGGACGAGCTCAGAGGCCTGTTTCATGCAGGTCTCATTGCAGATACTTGAATACATTTGAAGCTGATGTTAGAAGGTTACTAAATCATTCTGGGCAGTTTTGTTTTAGAGACTGCCATATTTTGTTGAGGGAAAAATCAAAGGACACACTTTAATTTAATATACCTCTCCTTTTCCAAATAGAGACAGTCTCCCAGATATTGATTTTGAGTTTTGGCATTGCATGTGCCTGTTTATCTAGTTGGTCATCGTGAGCAAAGTTTATTTTGTATCTTAAGGATTTAACTCAATCATTTCCACAGTGGAACTGAGCAGGCAGGAAGATGAGGTGCATGGGGAGATGTGGTGATACTTGGATCAGGAGAATCAGGGATGGGGGGACACAGACTACCTGTACATGCAGGTACTGAAGACCGGAGTCTCCAATACATACACCCAGGACATTACTGCTAATGCCCATTCCCAGGCAGTGTGAGTCACCCAGGCTGTTCTCTCACTCTGTGTGGGCTGCTATCACAAAACACCATGAACAGAGTGGCTTATAAACAACAGAGATTTATTTCTCACAGTTCTGGAGGCTGAAGTCCAAGATCCAGGTACCAGCAGTTTTGATGTCTGGTGAGGATCTGTTACCTGGTTCATAGAATGGTGCCTTCTAGCTGTGTCCTTACATGGTGGAAGGAGTGAGGGGGTCTCCCTCAGGCCTTATTTATTTTTTTTTTAATTTTTTAGTTTTTTTTCTTTTGAGACACAGCATCACTCTGTTGCCCAACTTAAAGTGCAGTGGCGCCATCTAGGCTCACTGAAACTTCTGCCTCCGGGATTCAAGCAATTCTCCTGCCTCAGCCTCCTGAGTAGCTGGGATTACAGGCACATGGCACCACACCCAGCTAATTTTTGTATTTTTAGTAGAGATGGGTTTTCACCATGTTGGCCAGGCTGGTCTCGAACTCCCGACCTCAGATGATCCATCTGTTTTGGCCTCCCAGAGTGCTGAGATTATAGGCATGAGCCACCACGCCCAGTCTTCAGGTCTCTTTTATAAGGGCACTAATCCCACTCAGGAGAGCTCTGCCCTCTTGACCTAATCATCTCCCAAAGGCCCCACCTCGTGATACCATCACCTTGGGAATGAAGATTTCAACATATAAATTTGGAGAGGGGGACAAATTTAATCTATTGCACTTCCCTCTCATGGTATCATTGCTTCTTTCTTCAACACGCTGCAGAGCTTCTCAAGCAGGTACATTTCTGGGGCGAAGGGCCTTGTTTTCTATGATCCTGGAGAGACAGAGACAGAAGTGTTGTTGAGTGATTTTTGGGTGCTGACCCTATCCCCCTAGGCCTCTCAAAGAGGAGGTATGGCCTTTAATGGTGCTGCATTTCATTCAAGAACCACAAAACAGGGTGCTTGCAACATTTACTTTAATAGCAGCATGTCAATTGTTAGGGTAAGTTCTTCTGGGATGGTGAGACAAGCTTGAGGCTGTAATAGCTGCAGCAAAATGAAACCCTATGTGGAGAGTGCCATCTACATCTGTCCTCCTGTTAGGGGCTTTGGGGCCCAGAGGAACTGCACCAAACCATGCTATATCCGCCCCTTTTCTGGGTAGCAATTGCTCTTCTAATAGGTTCTTATACCCTTAGTTTATTAGGCTGGGAAATCAATTCACTTGTGTGGTAGGTGTAAGAGCAAATTCAGGCAAATCTGCCAATCCCCTAACACACTCGAAATGCAACATGTAAAGATTCACTTTACCAGTGAAGGGGCAATGATGCCTGATGTGCAGCTGTCTCCGTTTAGAATAAAGTAAGTTTAGGAACCCGCAACTCGGATTTGAGGCCAAGCAGGAGAGGATCCCAGGAAGCACTGGTAGTGGAGTCAAAAAGTTAGACAAGGAATGAAAAGAAACAGGAAAGCGGTGCATTTTCAAGCAAGTAGGCATCTGGGGCTCATCCCCACTGGTAAATTCTGGAAGGTGGTGTGAAAATGTGTATTTTGAGTTATTCTAAATAGCCACTGGTGAAGCTGGGGTATTTATGCACCAATAATTTCCCTTCTATCATGGGTTGAGGGCTGCTTTCAGGGGAATTAACTTTTCAGAACCTCTGGCTTGCTCTACTTCCAGGCCAACCAGGCTCTCATAGCAAAAGCCCTCAGGCAAGAAGTAGCAGATATTCACAGTGAGCATCTTTAGCAGTAGAGAGTCGAGAGACGGGGCTATGGGTGGAGAAGTGATGGCACCTGCTGTTTGTAGCGCATTGATTTAAATTGTAATTATCATCATACAACTTGTCTGAGTGTAAGCCAGCTATAATATCCTCATGCTTATGGCTCTTATAAATAACTCTAAAAAGCAAGGCATGCTTACACACTACATTTGTAAAGCAGTAAAAAGCAATACAGGTGAAAATAACAACAATAACGCAATGTGAGGCACAGTGGTGTTTGGTCAAACAAAATCAAGGTTTGCAACACAAATATGGTACCGACTACTAGGGGTCAGGTTCTTTTGACTCTACCCTGCCTGTAATATTCTGCAATAACTACACTCCCTCCCACTTTTCTATCTTTTGGCTGCTGCAAAAAAAGTGAATCCTGGAGCTCATTTGGTCTTCACTTGACATAAATGTTTCCTTTGGTATTAATTTTTTTTTTTTTTTGTATCAGTGAAGGTTCTTATTTGAAACTGATTTAACATATTAGGGAAAGGGATCAATTGAAAGAATGTTGGGTAGCTCACAGATGACTGGGAAGTCTGCTTTGGATGCCTGCTGGAACAATGGCGGTTGAGAAACAGCTAGGACCCCAGCTGAAATCATACCTGTCTGGTAAGGACGTTGCTTTCACCATTTCTGCTAACAGGAGACACTTGTTTGTGCAATCACTGCCACCACCAAACTTGGGGTACCATTGCTGCTTCATTGCCACATTGCTACTAAAATCTCAACCATGAGGTTGGGTGTGAATCTACAGTAGAATCTGAACCATAAACCTGTATCCCAACTTGGTGGAGGCTGGCAAAGCCAATGCCTCATGTCATCCATATTAGGATGGGACATGGGCCTTCCTACCTCTGGGACTCAAGGTGCGGCACACCCCAGACATAGTAAAGAGGTTCTATTGCTAGGCAGCCAAAAGATGCGACTAATGTCTACCAAAGTGTCTCTCATGTTGGTGCGCACAGTTAAAGAAGCAAAGGAAAAGCTTGGTGGACAGGTCCTAAAAAATTACTGAAATGTTCAAATAAAAAATTTTTAACATTTCAAATATAGGGAAATGAGAACTGCTCAGTACATGAGGACAGTAGCATCTTGTCTCTATGTACCTGTGACCATGTCTTGTCCTAGAAGGCAGAAGTTATGCCTATACATTTCTTTTTTTCTTTAGAGATAGGGTTTCGCTCTGTCACCTAGGATGGAGTGCAGTGATGTGATCTCAGCTCACTGGAGCCTCGATCTCCCAGGCTCAAGCGATCCTCCCAGTCTCCTGAGGAGCTAGGACTACAGGCATACACCACCACACCTGGCTAATTAAAAAAAAAAATTAGCCGGGCACGGTGGCTCACACCTATAATCCCAGCACTTTGGGAGGCCAAGGCGGGCGGATCACGAGGTCAGGAGATCGAGACCATCCTGGCTAACATGGTGAAAACCCTGTCTCTACTGAAAAATACAAAAAAAAAAAAAAAAAAAAAAAAAAAAAAAAAAATTAGCCAGGCCTGGTGGCTCATGCCTGTAGTCCCAGCTGCTTAGGAGGCTGAGGCAGGAGAATGGCATGAACCTGGGAGGTGGAGCTTGTAGTGAGCCAAGATTGCACCAGTGCACTCCAGCCTGGGCAACAGAGCAAGACTCCCTCTCAAAAAAAAAAAAATTGAAGTAGGGACAGGGTCTCATTATGTTGCCCAGGCTGGTCTCAAGCAATCCTACCTCTCTGGCCTCTCAAAGTGCTGGGATTACAGGCGTGAGCACCTTGCCCAGTCTATGCCTATACATTTCTTAATGGATAAGAGTAGGTATCAAATGTGTATGTGTAAAGAAGGGGAATGAGCTGGCAAGAAAGGGAAGGAAACAGTTTATATTGAGCCTTCAACTCCCAACACATGAATAGATTGGGGACATTGAGTTAACAAGAACCAGAAGAGAAGGTAATTTTTGGAATAGAACAGAAAATAATTCTACTTGGTAGGAGAAAGGAAATCAGTAAAAGGTATAGTGAAGCCCTGGGAACTTCTGCTATGAAGAAAGAACACATGGGTATAAAACTAAGAAAGACCAAGGTATTTAAGAGAATACCAAAGATTCTACAGAAAAAAGGTACTAAAGGAATATTCAAGGACAATCTGGCTGTCTACGACCCTTGCTCTGGAAATAAAACTCAAAGGAAGTTAACCACGACCTCCTGAGCAGAGGCTTTTCCTGACCTTGGTTAACACACTAGAGCTTCCTGGGGGGGAGATGAAGATTTTATTATTTTTTTAAAAAAATTATGGGGTCCCAGGTAAATTTATCTTACCAACTTTTCTCTAATTATGCAAAAAATAAAATTATTCCCATAAGAAGAATACTGGAACAGATGGGCTGCATAATCTATTTGAAATTTTTTCCCACCTGTATTTTTGGGTATCTGGGTATTAACCTGGGATTTCACAGGAAGGCATATGCTCAGAAGTGAAAGTCATTTGGAGATAGACACAGCTCAGTTGAGAAGACCATCATCATTCCTAGAAAAGGCCCAAGACAGGGCAGCAATTTAAGAGTGTTCCAGTTGGTGAGCAAGAAGTGTCTGAAAAAATAAGCTTCGATAAATGAAAGTTTAAGTGCTGACCTTTCTGCTGTTGCCAGCAGATTGCAAAATTGTGTGAGAGTATGTTTGTGTGTCTTTGAATGCTACAATGCAGTTTGGTTCTACCTATGGGGTAAAGGACCTGCATGGAGTAATTTTGGAAGTGTACAGTGGTACAAACATGTGAGAGAGTGATTTGGGTATATGAGACAAAAGCCTCAACAAGATAAAACTTTGAACCCCTTTTAGTAAACCTATTCTTAGTAAACAATTAAATGCATGTGCAAATATTTTAGTTCTAAGTACTTCCATTGCAGCATTAATTAAAATACTCCAAACCTGGAAATCTAAACGTCTGATAGCGGGGGTCAAGATAACAGATTTATTTTTTTGTATCCATACAATTGAAAACTGTGGGATCTTTGAAAATATTACACATGGAAGACTATTTTGATCAGGTTTAAAAAGCACCCCAAATAATATGATAAAAAAATAAGTAAAATAATGTATCTTTTTTGAGGTATGTACATATGCACATGTATTGAGTATTAAGATTTGGAAAGATCAGCGTCTTCATGGTGATTATCTCTGGTTGATGTTTTTATGGGTGTCCTGAAATTTTTATTTTTTTTTGCATTTCTACAATTTTTCTGCAATTAACATACATTGCTTTTATAATTAGACATTTTTTAATGATCATGTTTTAAGGGGGAAAAAAATCCAGCATAGTTCTTTGTTTCCAGCTTTATCGATGAGAGAAGCGAGACATAATTTTTAATAAGTGAATAGCTGTGTGGTTTGCAATGTTTAATATATATCTCATGAATGGACACAATATCCTGTGAAGTATAAAATCCTTTTATCTTAATTTTACCCTTATTTATAAGAAGCTGAGAGGTAAAGGGATTATATACTGCTTGAGAATAGAAAAGCTGAATTCAACCCAGGTGGGCTGGTACCAAAACCCATATTATTTTCACCACACCAGCTGTCACCCAGTTTCCAAATGATCTTCCAGAGAAGTCCCTTACCCCTGCTTTTGATTTCCCAGAGTTCTTGCCTCAAATTGGCTTTGAGAAGCCAAGACTGCCTTTTAGGGGGGGAAAAAACTCACAAGAGTTTATAGTCTATCTGATTTTAAATACCCAACAAATATTAACCCTTGGAGAAGGATTATTTCTGCCCTTGCTCCTCTTTCTGGGACAGAGAGTGTACTGAGCCTAGGATAATAGTATCTAGTAATAGGACACAGGCTGAAGAAAGAGGCAGGCTCTTCTGTGACAGCACAGAGGGAGCGTTAGACTTGGTGCTGTAGAATCCGGTAGCCTTGTAAATGCGTCACTGGCGGGGTCCAAGGTGAACTTGCGTCCCCATTCCCAGTGGCCCACCCAGAAGAAATTCAATGAATTAACAAATAAATGAGAAGTGAGTGAACCTTCCTCCAAGAGTGGGGTAATCTGAAGGATGAAATCTGCCAAGGGCAGTGGAGGAGGGAGTAGAGAGAATGTCCAAAGGGAGAAAATAGCTTTTACTTTCTAACTGCAAAATAGGCAATGGTAAGGCATAACGTTAAACACTTAGACAAAAGGTCCTATCTCTATTCACTTGCTGGGAGAGTTGATGCTAAACTGAAGACATAGGGGAGCCGTTGGCCCTGGGCTTGGTCTGAGTTGGAATGTACAACTCAAACCCAAAGTATAGGATTGTTTGACACATGTCAAGTCCGGTTTCACACTGATCCCTAGTGTGTAAGTGACTGACTGATACTAAGTTACCAATAGATTTCACCACTCCTCTCTTCTCATCCTGGTTGATTTTGTTTTATTTTCTGAACAGATGGAGCATTAACATGTTTCTAGAAGTCAAAACTATATAAAAGGTATACACTGAGAAGTATTCCTCCCGTCTGTACCCGCTCCATCTTGTTCCTCCTAGCCAGCTCTTGAAGGTAAACAATTTAATAGCTTTCTAGCTCTTCCTTTGTGTTTCTGTTTGGAAAGATGAGTGCATGTATATGCATTTCATCTTTTTTTCCTCTTCTAACACAAAAGGTAGCATTCTATATATTCCTTTTTGCACTTTGCTTTATTTTTAACCTGACGCTATCTCCTAGAAATCACTCTATAATCATTTTATACAAATCTTCCTTCTTTCTTTCCTTCTTTTTTCCTTTTTTTTTTTTTTTTTTTTTTTTTTTAGACAGAGTCTTGCTCTTGTCACCCAGGCTAAGTGCAATAGTGCGATTTTGGCTCACTCCAACCTCTGCCTCCAGTAGCTGGGATAACAGGCACCCACCACCATGCCCAGTTGATTTTTATATTTTTGTTAGAGACAGAGTTTCACCAAGTTGGCCAGGCCTGGTCTCGAACTCCTGACCTTGGGTGATCTGCCCGCCTTGGCCTCTCAAAGTGATGGGACTACAGGCGTGAGCCACTGCACCTGGCCAAATCTTCCTTATTTCTTTTACAGCTGCCTAGTAATCCACTGTGTGTATGTACTCAAGGTTATTTCCACCCAGTTTTTAACTCTTGACAACTATTAAAAATTCTTTTTTTTTTTTTTTTGAAGTAGAATAAAACACACCAGTGGCCTGTGAGATCGTCATCGCCAGCCTGCACATTTGCATAGAGTTGAACATGTGCCCAAGGGAAGGAGAGGGCTCTGGGGTTGGGATATTGGGATGCAGAAGCAACCAGTTCATGGTTGGGTGTTGAGAACAATTCCTAAGACTGAGAAAGGGTCACGGGTACATGAATGGTTGAGACACACCTCCCACTCATTCACAGTGCACCAGGGAGGAGACAGATATCAGAGGAAAGTGGCTGTGGGGAGGACGCTCATAAGGAGGCAGAGCCCCAGGTACCAGGACCCTCAGCTTCACAAAGCACCTGCACTCAAGCTATGCATGGAAGCAGCAGAGAAATCCTCCTTCAAGGAGCACATCAGTGAGAACCAGGAGCCTCCTGAACAAAAGTTCTGCTCTTGGAAAGACCTCTAGTGCCTTCACAAGTTGGAGGGAGATCCATTATTGTATTTTCTGCCATCCCAGTGGAATTGGGAAGACCAACATAGGCTATTCCTTTATGTATTTGTTTATAGCTGAGATGCAGAAGACTGTTAGCAGATTAAATTTTATTCAGGGAAACAAATGCGACATTTCTTATATCCTGTGTATTGAAGTTAGATTCATTCCTCCTTCCTATGTACTATCTTATTTGATTCTTACAAAACTATTGCTGGGAATATATTACTCCAACTTTATAAGTTTTGACTCTAAGATCCTGAGAGACTAAGCTTCTTGTCCAAGACCACACAGCATATAAGTGGCAGCACTGGAGCTTGTACCCTATGTCTGACTCCAAACTCCTCAATTCATCTTTTCCAAAGAGTAGCACTTTCCAAAGTAACGGAACCCATAGTGAGTTCATTGTCACAGAAATCACACTCCTTCAGAGTGTTAAAAAATATACTCCGGTGTGTTTTGTTCCTTCCATTCAAACTCAGAAAACTCAGGAATTGCACAGAAGTGCAAAGTATTATGTGTTTAAAGTCTATGTAAGGAAATCTGCAAGTGTCCAGGAGTATTTTTGAACAATCGGATGAAGGAGTCATGGATATTTATTTGTCATGTTTTGTGAGTGACACAATTCATTTTCACTTTTTGCTTAGGAGAGGGGGAGTTTACTCCAAATAGGAGAAGCAGCAATGAGAACTTCAAGAAGAGATATAAAAGTAAACCAATTCAATTGACTATTAAAGTAGCTTGCTTGCTTTCTTTTCTTTCTTTCTTTCTTTCTTTCTTTCTTTCTTTCTTTCTTTCTTTCTTTCTTTCTTTCTTCTTTCTTTCTTTTCTTTCTTTTTTCTTT
>NC_045450.1:62462195-62487630 GCF_002776525.5 Piliocolobus tephrosceles | reverse complement strand
TTTCTTTCTTTCTTTCTTTCTTTCTTTCTTTCTTTCTTTTCTTTCTTTTTTCTTTCTCTTTCTTTTTCTTCTTTCCTTTCTTTCTTTTTTTTTTTTGAGACAGTCTTTCTCTGTCACTCATGCTGGAGTACAGTGGCAGGATCTCGGCTCACTGCAACCACTGCCTCCTAGGTCCAAGTAATTCTCTTGCCTCAGCCTCCTGAGTAGCTGGGATTACAGGCACCCACCACCACACCTGGCTAATTTTTGTATTTTTGTATTTTCAGTAGAGATGGGTTTCATCAAGTTGGCCAGGCTGGTCTTGAACTCCCGACCTCAAGTATTCTATGCGCCTTGGTCTCCCAAAGTGCTGAGATTACAGGCATGAGCCACTGTGCCTAACCTCTTTTTTATTACTGTCTTTGATTAAAAATAAAAGAAAACCTTTCACAATGAGCTTAAAAGCGAGGTGGTGTTTGGAAGGAAGCCAAGGGCAGACAGGGGCGCAGAACAGGGAAGACGTCTGAAACCCAGCCTGCCATTTTTTCAGTCTCTCTGGGACAATGTGGTTTTTTGTCTTTGCTTGTCTCTGAAAATCTGCTTTTATCTTCCCTTTTTTCTTTGCTTCTCTGTGCATATGTTGGAAAAGTATTGTTTTGGCCTTTAGCATGTCTCCTCTTGGCTTCTTTCACGGACAAGAAAGGAAATAAATCATCCACCATGAATGAGAACAAATGAGATTAGTAGAAAATGCAGAATCTAAAAGACTTTCTTCTCCCAAGTTCTAAATGACCTTTCAGTGGGTGCAGACTGGCTCTTCAGTGGAGGGGAGTTCACGAGGCAATGGGGCAGATAGAGGCCTGGAAGTTCAGGGAAGGTACATTTGCAAATTGCCCAAGGTCGTGCTCTTCTAAAAAGCAGATACAGGGTTTGAACCCAGATGTCTCTGATTTAAAACCATTACACTAGGACTGTACTACAGGAGTTATTTTCCTATTCCTGACTCCCTCATGGGTTATTGGGAACTTCCAATAAGGTAAACAGTTGGTAATAATATCTTGGGAATTAAGGAGTACCCACCATATGTGACAAGTTTGTTACTGACAGATCTAGCAAGCGCTCGACACACCTACAGCAGCAGAACCCAGAGTCAGAAGACAAATGAGGCTGAGTTGTGCAATGCAGGGATGGGGCCTCTCTTGATTGAAAATATTGCTATTTCATTCATCATGGATTTTTTGCATCAATTTTCATTTTTTAGAAACAATGCATTTAGACCATTACTTATCTTGATTACTAAGCTTTTTGATGCCCCCTGAAATTTTGCATCTGAGGTGAGTTCCTCACTCTCCTGACCCTACTTTTCCTCCTTGAGTGGTTTATCTTAGCAGGTTTCCCAAAGTGTGGGACACATACAATTAGTAGTGCACACATAATTTTAGGTGCTACCTTGCCATGATGTTATGTAACACGGGCATTTTATGAGAAAGTTACTTTTCCTTTTCCTTTCCCCCTTCTTTTTCACCTTCTCACCAAGTGGAAAAGTCTCAAGTTGAGTGCTAGCAAGTATTCTGACACCTTTCTGACATGTGCTCATCTACTCTTTATACAGTAAGAGATTGGACTTCAGGCTCAAATCCCCAGGAGATGTCCTAGGTATCTTTCTGTTTGCCCTCTAGATCCTTGCTCTTCCTTTTCTCATGCCGTCCTCAATGCCCTGGAAAACCTATTTCCATGGAAACCACTGGAGTGGGGTATCTTTCTGTTTGCCCTCTAGATCCTTGCTCTTCCTTTTCCCATGCCGTCCTCAATGTCCTGGAAAACCTATCTCCATGGAAACCATTGGAGTGGGTCAATAGGCTGATCTGGCCTCTGGTTTCTGGATTGTTCTAATAATCAGACATGCCAGCAGACAATTGGAAGACGGCCAGAGGAGAGCAAGTTCAGAACCCTTATTTCTCCAGCTCATCCCTTGTCCCATTTGCCTTTGTTCCTGTAAGGGAGGCTGTAACTCCAACTAGGCTGGAGTTTTCAAATATCCCCGACCCTGTGTGTTCCAATAACCACCCTCCTTCCTACACTGTCATGCCTAGTGTTGCCAGAAAAATACAGAACATTCGGCTAAATTTGAATTTTAGATCAATGACAAATCACTTTTAGTATAAATAGGTACCATACATTGCAAGAGACATAATTATACTAAAAAAATTATTTATTGTTTTCTGAAATTCAAATGTCACTGGACATCCTGTGTCTTTATTTACTAAATCTGGCAAACCTGGCCTTGTGGATAATTGCCCTCTACTGTTGCCAGCTCTTTTTTGTGATTTTCCTCAACTTTGCCCACATCGTTGTTAATAGTTTCTCCATTAAACTCTCCTCCGATTCCCCATTTGACAGCGTCATCTATTTTCTGACGTGCACCAGACTCGTCACACTTGTGTTAGTAGCCATCAATACTGTATTTGGCTAGAATTTTCTGACATTGTTTTGTTTCTCATTTTTAGTTTACCTTCTCTTTATAGCAAGTGATGTTTGTTTTCCTTTCATGGTAGTGAAATATATTTTCTTTTAAAAATAATTGACTGGGTGTGGTGGCTCATGCCTATAATCCCAGCACTTCGGGAGGCTGAGGCAGGTGGATCACTTGAGACCAGGAGTTTGAGACTAGCCTGGTCAACATGGTGGAACACTGTCTCTGCTAACAATACAAAATAATAATAATAATAAATTAGCTGGGCATGGTGGTGCAGGCCTGTAATCCCAGCTACTCAGGAGGCTGAGGCAGGAGAGTTGCTCGAGCCCAGGAGGCAGAGGTTGCAGTGAGCAGAGATTGTAACACTGCACTTCAGCCTGGATGACAGAGCAAGACTCCCTCTTAAAAAAGAAAAGTTTGAAAATAACATAGAGATAGAACATAACTATGGCAAAATTCATAGAGAAGATTTACACGTGGACTTGCTTTTGAGAAATACTCAGAGACAAAAACCATGGTCTCTGGAGGCAGACCAACACTGGTTCAAATCCCAGCTCCATCACATACGGCTGTTGCAAAGATGGAAGGAGATCCTGAATGCAAGGCCCTCAGTAGGGTGTTGGGACTGGTATCATAGCAGGGCCGTATTTAAGTAAATACTCACGCACACACACACATACCATCACCCACCCCAAACAAATAAAGTGTTTCACCCAAGGACACACAGCAAATGTGAGGACTGAGGCTGGAGTGCAGGAACTTGGCCCTGAGCCCAGTGTTTTTCTATAAGACCACAGG
Organism: Piliocolobus tephrosceles; assembly: GCF_002776525.5. Taxonomy (NCBI): domain Eukaryota; kingdom Metazoa; phylum Chordata; class Mammalia; order Primates; family Cercopithecidae; genus Piliocolobus; species Piliocolobus tephrosceles. Next base: position 62,484,377 of record NC_045450.1, on the reverse strand, counting down.
CCCCATTGCCTGGTGTGCCAGGGAACTTCCACATCAGCTGGCCCTGCTCCTTGCCCTGCAGCCTATCTGGAGAGAGTGGTCAGTCCCCATGATGTGGTGTTTTGGGAGGCTAGAGTCAAGGCATTTGAGTCATGCCAAGTTGGTGTTTGAGAGGGAGGTTTTAAAGACAAAAATTTTTCACTGGGCTTAGTAAGCTCAGAGAAGAAAAGAAGAAGTCTTGCTTCACTAGTGAGTGAATGAATGAATGAATGTCTTTATTTACTAAATCTGGCAAACCTGGCCTTGTGGATAATTGCCCTCTACTGTTGCCAGCTCTTTTTTGTGATAAATAAATTCAGGGAGGCGTGAGGTGAATCTCAACCTGCCAAACCCTGGCTGCAGGGCCCTATCCCCATGCCTCCTGTAAACTCCCTACCAGGTGCGAGTTGACTTCGTGGGGCATCTTCTCCCCTTCTGGGACCTACTTCAGGAAATTAGGTCTGGCCTGGGCCCCTCAGCTCTCTGGAATGTTGGTTAACCTGCTTCTGAAGTGGTGTTCTGATGTGATCTAACTAAAAATCTACTATGCAGAGCACAGAGATGGTGCCCAAGAATGAGCAAGAAGGACTGAGGATCCATAAATGTGATCTCTAGCCAAGGAGAGGACTCACATTTATGGAGCCACTCATGCTGCCGTGGACAGTCCTAGAAAGCTCACACACAGCCTTTCCCTCAGTCCCCATGACAGTCCTGAGATAGGGAAACCTCACCTCAGATACCAGTGGTGTTACCATCCAGTGTGCCCATCCTGTTAACTCACTGATCCTTACAGCTGCTCCCGAAAGAAGACACTGTTATTGCCTCAACTTACAGGTATGGATGTGGAGGCTTAGAGAGGTTAGTGACATGTCCAAAATCACACAGATGCTACGTGTTAGAGCCAGGATTAAAACCCACCACTGCAGCCCCAAATCTCAGCCTCTTCATGTCAGATTCTGCATGGCATGTGGTAAAGGAATTTGCTCACACAGCTGGTGAGAAGCAAAGCAGGATATGAGTCCATGCACTTTCCTCTATATAATTATCCATCTCAAGGGATTTATTGTGTTGTAATCTTGGAATCCACATTTCTATTGAATTCGGTTGAAGTACCATAAAAGTGCTGTGGGACCAAAATCGGGGTGGGAGAGGGAAGGAGGAAGGAAAAAGAAAGATGGCAGATTGGTATCATAGGAGTTTATACAGAAGGCAGCATTGAAGGATGGCCTGGATTTGATGAGAAGGTCATATGGACTGGACATTAACTGGGAAGGGACAGTGTGAATAGAGATTGGAGGTAAGGACAATGTGGGGACACAGCTGAAGAACAATCTAGATTGTCTGCATCTTCGGTGCATGCCCATATTGGCTGTCTCTGTAGGCAAAGTTTCTGAGGCGTGTTCGTTGGGGTCCACTCTGTAGAGGTCTTCCTTCTGATATTGGACTCCAGATCTCTCACTCATAGGCACCAACCACATGAATCTTCTGCCATTTTGTCCTTAAGTTTTCATGAGCCAAGGGTTTGCCAGGAAAGCTAAGAGCAGGCAGAACTGGCATGAATAGAGACTCAAACTTTCTCAGCCAAGAGCACTTTCTATCAAACGTTCCTATCTTTCCTGGGTAGGTGGTGGTAGGAATGGGCTTCTCAGGCTTGGCACTGATATCTCAAGTGCCTCTGGAAGGGACAAACTCTGCTTAAAGATGCATGTCTCTTCGGTGGCCAGACAGCTTCACACGTTGGCTTCTTTGGAAAGAAATAAGTTTGTTTGTTTTTTGGCACAAAGCCTTGTTGTGTCAGGTCCTTTTTTCTGAAGCAAGGAATGTGATGACTTTCATATTTGTCTTCTTTGATGAAAGAACAAAGCTGAGAGCTTTACATTTTTCCAACCTCTTTGCCAAGTGTGCCTTTCCAGAATTGCAAACAATTAAGTAACTGGTATCTGTCCAGTTTGCAAAGGGCTTTAGCACTTTTGATCCTTAATATAACTATCAGGAAAAATGAGTGTTAGTGTCCAGAGAGTCATTGATATCTGCAGACAGTTGACTAAACTGAGGCTGGAACTGGTTTGTAGAAATCAGGGATGAGAATCCAGCAAATGTAAAACTTGCAGTGCTTGGTTCAGTACAAGTGTCATTGCAAGATGGTGTCTCTCAGGTGCTATTTCTCCATCATTTAAATTTGGTAGCACATTACACTTCCACTTAGCACAATGGCAAATGTAGTAAGGGTTTAAGAAGTGTTAGCTACACAAGACAACATGTGTTGACAAGGATATGGAGAAATTGGAGCCCTTGTGCACTATTGGGGGAAATGAAAAATGGTGAAGCCACTGTGGAAAAGAATATGGAGGTTACTCATAAATTTAAAAATAGAACTACCAGGCTGGCCGCGGTGACTCTCGCCTGTAATCCCAGCACTTTGGGAGGCCCAGGCAGGCAGATCATGAGGTCAGGAGTTCGAGACCAGCCTGGCCAACATAGTGAAACCCCATCTCTACTAAAAATACAAAAAATTAGCTGGGCGTGGTGGCACATGCCTGTAGTCCCAGCTACTCGGGAGGCTGAAGCAAGAGAATTGCTTGAACCCGGGAGGTGGAGGTTGCAGTGAGCCAAGACAGCACCATTGCACTCCAGCCTGGGTAACAAGAGTGAAGCTCCATATCAAAAAAATAAAATAAAATAAAAAATAAAAATAAAATAAAAAAAAATGTGAACTACCAAATGATTCAGCAATTCTACTTTGAGGTATTTACCCAAAAGAATTAGAATCAGGATCTCGAAGAGATATTAGTATCCCCATGTTCATTGCAGCATTATTCACAATAGCTAAGAGGTGAAAACAACCAAGACAACATAAACCTGAATCTGAGAAACAACAAGCAGGCAGCAGGCTGAGGTTGTCTTGAAGGAATCCAGGTGCCTTTCAGGCATACTGCACTAAGAGCTCTCTTGCCACTTAATACCTGGTGTCCCCTCTCTAGTTAAAAAGGATTGAAACAGCAACTGGCATGTTGATTACCACTAAACAGCTGTACCCCCAGCTCAGATCAGAGAGGCATCTGCTTGGAACAGAACATTTTGTTATTCTGAATGCCTTTTTCTCCAGTAGTTCAAGCATGATGGTGCATAGGACAGATATTGAGCAGATATTTATTCAAATACCTACCATAAACTGAAAAGTTAATTTGATTGCTCTGAGCTTTTGAAGTAGCCTCCATACTGTTGCCAGAATGACCTTTCTTCAACGTAACTCTGACCTTGTCAATGACCTGATTTTAACCCTTTATTGATAGCCTCCTATCTACAAGATGAACATTAGTGTCCTTGGTGAGTCATTCAAAGCGTTTCCTAATATGATTCTTACTGACTTCTTTGCTTCATCTTCTGATCTCCCTGGCTTCATACATATACTCTAGTTTACCTGATCGTTACAGCTCCCTGGATGGGCTTTGCTGTTTCATGTCTTATTTTATGCACTTTCAAGTGCTGTTTCTGCTGTTTGGGATGTCTCTCCCTGTCTTGGTCACCTGCTGAATTTCTAATCATTTTTCAGGACTTCGCTCACCACTTTTGTAAAGCCTTCAAGGTGAACTACTTCCTGCCACTGGAAACGTATAAACCCAAGGGATACATTCATTCATACTGGATTACGATAGGTTAGAGTCAATTGATTTACTTGCCTTTTTCCATGAAGTCATCTCCAGGTGAGCATATACAAATTGCTCCAAATGAAAAAGCCACTAAATGAATACAAATTTCAACTTTTATTAAAGACCTACTAAGTGCCAGATTAGAGACCCAGGTATAGTAGGCTGTAAAATAGCCCCCCAAAACACCCGCATTCTAACCCCTAGAACCTGTGAATGTTTCCTTAAAAGGAACATTGCAGATGTGATTAAGTTAAGGATCTTCAGATAGGAAGATTATCCTGGAATATGCAGGTGGGCCCTAAGTGTAATCACAACTGTCCTTTTAATGGATGGTAGGAGGAGAGACCGCATGGCAGTGTGAATACTGAAGCAGGATGCTATACTGCTGGCTTGGAGATGGGGAAAGGAGCCATGAGCCAAGAAGTGAAGCGCTGGAAGCTGGAAGGCAGAGGAACAAATTCTTCCCCAGAGCCTTCCGAGGGAGCATGGTCCTGCCAACACTTTGGGTTCAGTCCAAGAAACTGATTTCAGATTTCTGGCTGCCAGAAGTTCAAGAGAATACATTTGTATTGTTTTAAGCTGCTAAGTTTACAGAAATCTGTTACAGCCGCAATAGGAATCTGATACATCAGATAACAGATATAAGAGGACAGGAATGAGAGATGGTAATTATACAGGAAGTGTGAAATAGAGCAGTGCTTCTCGAACTTCAGTTTGCACAGGAATCACTGGGGATCTGGTGAAAGTGCAGATGCTGAGTCACTAGGTCCAGGGAAGAACCTGAAGCTCTGCATTCCTTGCAAGCTCCCAGGTGAGGACACTGCTACTTGTCCAGGGACAACACTTTGAGTAGCAATAAAATAGCAATGGACAAATGTAGAGGAGACAGATCAAAACAAAGAGTTTTGGAGAGGCAGCTGTGATACTTGATATAATTTCTGTTTTTTTGTTCGTTTGTTTGTTTTTTTAATTTGTACACGCTTGTTTTGTGGCCTAAGATATGGTCTATTCTAGAGAATGTTCCATGTATAGGTGAAAAGAATGTGTATCCTGCAGCAGTCGAGTAAAATGTTCTGTAAATATCAGTTAGGCCTACTAGATGGAATGTGTAGTTTAACTCTACTGTTTTCTTTGCTGATTTTCAGTGTGCGCAGAGTTTTAAAGACACAAATCAGATGGGCATGAGTGATGTGCCCAGGATGGACCTATGTTCGTACCATTGATGACTCAGTGCCCCTCTTGGTCAGGTGTCAGAGACCTCTCACTTTTATTATGTCCATTATTCCCAGCAACCCTGCAGAATAAGCATTCTAATGTTTGCTTGACAGATAAGGACATGGCGGCCCAGGGGATTAATGACTTTGGCCACACCCACATGGGACTATAATTGTGTAACTCCAACATATATGGGTTACTTTTTGTTTTTTAAACTTTATTACCTTTTCTGAGTCATGGATAATATACATGTGCTATGGGGCTTTGCAGAAAGATCAGTGATCCCAGCTAAATGGAGATTCTCATCCTCCAGTGAAATATGCCCATATTACCAGGGACAGAAATTGGACTTGCCAAACCTAGGCTGAGAAGGAACCAGAGATTTATCAGGGCATCTTCTTAGGGAAAGTGACAGCCCAAATGCTCAGAAGGCAGAGTGAGCCCTGTGCAGACATGAGGGCTGAGAGGGTGAAGAAGGAAAAGGCCTTGCCTCCCTGTTGGTGGTAGAGAGGATGTAGAGGAAGGTGCATGAGCATGAGTCAGCCCTGTAAGAGTCCCTACGGGGTCAGATCAGAGAAGCTAAGGGCAAGGAGGGTGCCTGAGCATGAGTCAGCCCTGTAAGAGTCCCTACGGGGTCAGATCAGAGGAGCTAAGGGCAGTTAGTAAATCCAAGGAGCAAGAAAAGGGCAAAAATAGGAGAAATTAAGACTAGGTCCAGATCTAGGACTAGATCCAAAACCAGAAACTAGATCCAACACCAGGACTAGATTCAAATCCAGAACTAGATCCAGAATAGGGACTAGATCCAGAATAGGGACTAGATCCAGATCCAGAGACTAGATCCAGACCAGGACTAGATCCAGAACCAGGACTAGCTCCAGATCTAGCACTAGATTCAGAATCAGGACTAGATCGAGAACCAGGGTTAGATCCAGATCCAGAGACTAGATCCAGAACCAGAGACTAGATCCATAACCAGGACTACATGCAGATCCAGGACTAGATCCAGAACCAGGACTAGATCTAGAACCAAGACTAGATCCAGATCCAGAGACTAGATCCAGAACTAGGACTAGATTCAGATCCAGAGACTAGATCCAAATCCAGGACTAGATCTAGATCCAGAGACTAGATACAGATCTATAACTAGAGAGGGACAGCAACGGTATCAAGAGCAAACATCAGCCACAAAGGGAGCCACACCCTTTATCCATTGCCAGCTCTGCAGCCTTGGCAGATCTCATCTGCCTCCTGGGAATGGTTACACTGATGTTGAGTGGCGGTGAAGAATAAAGCTCCTGTCATTCTAAACTGTGATGAAAATGACCAATTCTCTTAGAACCACAGTGTCTGCTATTGTTCTTTATGAGTTAATGGACTTATGGTCCTAGATGGAACAGGATGACCTGACATACAAGTTTGCCACAGAGTTCCTGCAGCTTCTGAATGAAAAAGTCCTGTATTAGCAAGCTTTTTCTTGGTATTGTTTGGGTTATAGTTTTATGGCATAGAAGGTATAGAGAAATCTTTGCAGTTTTTCTAAATTACTAAAGATCATCACAGGTTAGGAGGAGAAAGGAAAAGTAAACTTTGGGTAGCAAGTTTTAGTCTTGTGAGTGATATATGTGACTGCTGGATGGTACTTACATAGTACATGATATAGAAGGGCCTTCCTCCTACTCCTCTTACACCCACCTTCTCAACCCACTTTTTTTTTTTTTTTTTTTGAGATAGAGTCTCGATCTGACGCCCAGGTTGGAGTGCAATGACACAATCTTAGCTCACTGCAACCTCCGCCTCCTGGGTTCAAGTGATTCTCCTGCCTCAGCCCCCCAAGAAGCTGGGATTACAGGCACATGCCACCACTCCCTGCTAATTTTTGTATTTTTAGTAGAGATGGGGTTTCACCATGTTGGTCAGGCTGGTCTTGAACTCCTGGCCTTGTGATCTGCCCACCTTAGCCTCCCAAAGTGCTGGGATTACAGGCTTAAGCCACCGTGCCTGGTCTCAATCCACTCTTTAGAGGCTCCTATCCTAGTCCCCAAAGCTACTTTTCCTTCCTGGGCAGCAGATTTTGCAGAGTTTTAGAGAACACTCATGATAAGGAAGGACAATATTATTGTAGGCAGCATTGCAGATTCATTAAGAATAGAAGTTTTGCAATTAGAGAGAAGTGGACTGAGCCCTGGGTTTACTTGGAGAAGTTACTTAATCCTTTCTGGACATCACTTTACAGATGATGTAACTGAGAAGAATCCAACTTCATGGTCTTTGTGAGGATTTGGAAGAGCATTTAGACCAGGGGTCAGCAAACTTTTCTGTTAAGTGTCAGATAATGAATATTTTTGGCTTTGCAGGTCATAGGTCTCTGTGGCAACTACTCAGTTCTGTCAATGCAGGGCAAAGGCAGCCACAGGCAATACGTAAACAAAGAGTCTAATGAAACTTTATTTACAAAAACACGATTATGAGCCATAATCTGCCAATCTCTGCTTTAGAACAATACCACTAAGCCTTCAAAAATAGCGGTAGTAATTATGACCCTATACTATTGTTGTTAGAGCATGGTTATGTTGACCTAATCTTTGTTCTCTAACTAGCAGGTTCTCAGAAATTGGGGCTGATACCACACATTTTCATTTTTATCCTCCTTGGAGGATTGTTTCTATGGAAGTGCTGGTAGGGATGGGATAGATTCTTTCTTTTGGACTTTAAACTTGTGAACAGAATTCTATAATTCTATAATCCAAGTGTTTCGGGTATTGTTTCTAAAAATATGTTGGCCCCTTAGTGATTTAATTTTTATTTTATTTATTTATTTTTATTTTATTTTATTTTATTTATTTTTATTATACTTTAAGTTCTAGGGTACATGTGTACAGCGTGCAGGTTTGTTCCATATGTATACATGTGCCATGTTGGTGTGCTGCACCCATTAACTCATCATTTATATTAGGTATATCTCCTAATGCTATCCCTCCCCCCTCCCCCCTCCCCTAATCCCACAACAGGCCCCGGTGTGTGATGTTCCCCACCACGTGTCCAAGTGTTCTCATTGTTCAATTCCCACCTATGAATAAGAACATGCGGTGTTTGGTTTTCTGTCCTTGCGATAGTTTGCTCAGAATGGTTTCCAGCTTCATCCGTGTCCCTACAAAGGACATGAACTCATCATTTTTATGGCTGCATAGTATTCCATGCTGTATATGTGCCATATTTTCTTAATCCAGTCTATCATTAATAGACATATGGGTTGGTTCTAAGTCTTTGCTATTGTGAATAGTGTCTCAGTAAACATATGTGTGCATGTGTCTTTATAGCAGCATGAGGAATCGCCACACTGTCTTCCACAATGGTTGAACTAGTTTACAGTCCCACCAACAGTATAAAAGCGTTGCTATTTCTCCACATCCTCTCCAGCACCTATTGTTTCCTGATTTTTTAATGATCGCCATTCTAACTGGTGTGGGATGGTATCTCATTGTGGTTTTGATTTGCATTTCTCCTGATGGCCAGTGATGATGAGCATTTTTTCATGTGTCTCTTGGCTGCATAAATGTCTTCTTTTGAGAAGTTTCTGTTCATATCCTTTGCCCACTTTTTGATGGGGTTGTTTGATTTTTTCTTGTAAATTTGTTTAAGTTCTTTGTAGATTCTGGATATTAGCCCTTTGTCAGATAGGTAGTTTGCAAAAATTTTCTCCCATTGTGTAAGTTGTCTGTTCACTCTGATGGTAGTTTCTTTTGCTGTGCAGAAGCTCTTTAGTTTAATTATATCCCATTTGTCAATTTTGGCTTTTGTTGCCATTGCTTTTGGTGTTTTAGTCATGAGATTTAATTTTTATTGATCAACTTTAGGGTAATGGAGGATAACCCAAGAAATTAATAACATATTGCATGGTTCATTTCTCATTAGCTCATCCAAGATCAACTGCAGAGGAAGAGGAGGGAAATTTTAAATGGAAACAATTATCTGAAAAATGTGAGTAGCTCAAGATAATCTGATTGTTTACTTTTAGCTAACCCTGAGGTCTGAATACTTACAACCAAGAGAATTTATCTAATGAGTTTAGTCCAAGAAACACAACTTTATTTTCCCACTGCTAGCCGAACATAAGTGCCAATTTAACAGTGCTACATGCCCTACAAACATCGATGTCTCATGTTACAAATGAAAAAGTCATTAGTGAGCTTCTCTCCTGACGAGTTATTAACTGGAAGCTGAAATTAATGAATTTTGTCGGATTGCCTTGAATAGTAACAGGAAATGATAGAATTCTTCAGCAGTCGATTTCTATTCTGTCATCTGCTTAGTTTTTTGGTTTTCTTTGTGTGTGTGTGTTTTTTTTTTTTTTGGTGTTTTTCTGTCACCCAGGCTGGAGTGTAGTGGCGAGATCTCGGCTCACTGCAAGCTCCGCCTCCCGGGTTCACGCCATTCTCCTGCCTCAGCCTCCTGAGTAGCTGGGACTACAGGTGCCCACCGCCATGCCCAGCTAATTTTTTGTACTTTTAGTAGAGACGGGTTTCACCATGTTAGCCAGGATGGTCTCGATCTCCTGACCTCGTGATCCGCCCACCTCGGCCTCCTAAAGTGCTGGTAGCCTGTTTTTGTTTGTTTGTTTGTTTTAAATAAATGTCACTCCTAGGGGTCTTCTGAAATTAGTATGGTCTGGAAATCTCAAGGCACAATGGCTAAATTGCATTGTATTTCCCCACTGCTGTAAATGTATTCGATGTTAGGGTTCCTTTGGTCACAAGAGACAGAGACTTAATTCAGATAAGCTTAACAAATCATGTTATCCACACACATAACGGGGAAATTCATTGATGATCAATAGCCAAAGGCAATATGAAAACATGCCGTATAGATGAAAAACACAGCTACCACCAAGCCCTAAAATAACGCATCTGATTTCTCTTCTTTTGGTCTTTCATGGGAAATGTAACATTGGTGGGGCTGGAATATAGGTTCTGTTACAGCAATCCTCGCTTAAGTAGCCTCGTTTTCTTGGGCAAGCATTGAAATTCACCAAATCTCCTTTCACTGTACAACACAGCTTGCCATTCTAGTCTTGCCCATAGGATTATAAGGACAACTAAATAAGAAGCCAAGTGACAGAGCTCTGTGAATATATATAATTGTCCATTTCATTTGTTCTTTGGCTCCTTTTAGACCCAACTGTTTCTAGTAGGAGTGGGTAGAAGAGGAAGCTATGGAGAAAGAGTTGCCTACTCAATGTGGGCAGAGAATGAAGGTTTCAAAATCAACAAGTCCCATGAAATGACCCACTCTTAGTGTTGTACTGAAAATCTGCAGAATGCGAGACACGTGTCTTCTGCATATGATGGCTCAGACTATTTCTTAGTTATGATATTTTTCCCAAATAATTTCTCGTATTTGGCCATAATTTAAATCCATATCTTCAGATCAGGATGCTTGTGATCGTATAGTGGACTTGAAATTTTGCACAATGATGAAATATTTTTTTATTTTCCCGCCTTGGTAAGCAAGTCATAAGGGATGGTCTTGGGAGATACATCAAAATTGATAATACAAGTGCATGGTAGGAACCTCAGAGCCCTACAGAGGCCTCCTACATTTATCTCTATGAAGATGTCTGTTTTCTCACCTGAGGCTGCACACAGGAACTGCTAAAGCAGCACAAGCAATACCAGCCACCGCAGTCTGTCTTATATCATGATTTCCCTTTCAAGTCTCAGGTTCTTCTGCCCAGACTCAGCTTGTTATCACAGGCTTCATTCTTTTCAGGTTGATTTTACCCAAGGGGGCTTGTGCTTCTGGCTTCTTGTTTATAGTGGGATACCCCACCAAGCTCCAATATGCCTGTGCATTGCTGGACTCCAATGCTGGCAAGCTGCAATGTTGTTCCTGGGACGTGGCTCAGCCCCCACGTGAATCAGCTGATGAAAATAGATACCCAAGAGAGGGAGCAGCCACAGCCTCACATATCTTCCTTACATTTAGAAAACTTTCTCAAACTTCTCAGAGTGTTTTATATATGGCCAATTTTTACTGCAGGTGTGAATATAATAAACTGGGGTTAGAGGGGTGATGTTATGGTGCACGCAAGCAATGGACTTGGAGGCAGAACAAAAGGGAAGTAAGATGGTCTCGCAGCCATGAATATTATACCAAAGTGTTGCCTGGGCAGCTAAATTGATGTATGCCAAAGATGTGCCAAGGATGGCCTCCCTCTGATCACCTTAGCTGAATTCGGTCACTGAAAATTCTAGTTTCAGAATTTGAATTTTTACTTTCTATCTTTTTAAATTTAGGGATGAGGTTTTCTGTTTTGAGGGGATTTTGTGTTTTTAAGTTAAAAAAAAAAAAACTCCTCATATTCAGACATCGCAAGTCCTTATTTTCATATCCTTTCAAAACTTCATTTTAAAAATTACTTTTATGGATTATTAAAGCAGTGTGTACACATTGTAGAAAAATTAGGAAAAAAGTCCCCCCAAAATAAAAACTACCAAAAAACAAAGAATATAAATGATAATTATAATCCCAACCTCCTCCTTGAGAAGATAATTTTTAACACCTCCGTGAATATCCTTACAAATAGATAAGTATGGATAAAACTGACAAAAATGAAAGTATGTATATCTTTCTATAATTTACCATAATTTATTTAAACAGTTTACAAGTTGTTTGGTGTCTAGATTGCCTTCAATTTTAGCTAACGTATACAAACATAGAGCTGGACCTATTAGCAAAGATTTAAACAATCTTTAAAATAGAAAAAATGAATAATTCTAAAACATAATTAAAGATGCATGAATAGTACTATGGTATAAATTATCAATATCAAAAAATAATACAAATTAAAGTAGCAGTGCTTGGGTATTTTATTTTTACCTAATCATTGCTGTAATTTGATTCTTGTTTTGACCTACTTCTTGACAATAAAATGACCTTGACCACATAGTTTTCAGCCAAATTAATTCATTCATCCACTCCATATTTATTTATTGAATTCCTAATTGAAAATAAAATATAATTAAAGATCCTCACACTCACAGAGCTTGTGTTCTAGTGTGAGAGATAGGAAAAAAAACAAGTATGTACACAAAAAGTATCAGATATGGAAGCAGAGTAAAATATGGGTGCATAAGAGAGAATGACATCAGGGTTAGACTCTTCCAGGAAAGGACAGGTATTCTGAGAACTGATGATAAAACAAGTGCAGGCCGGGCACGGTGGCTCACGCCTGTAATTCCAGCACTTTGGGAGGCTGAGGCGGGCGGATCACGAGGTCAAGAGATCGAAACCATCCTGGCCAACATGGTGAAACCCCGTCTCTACTAAAAATACATAAAATTAGCCGGGCATGGTGGCGGGCGCCTGTAATCCCAGCTACTTGGGAGGCTGAGGCAGGAGAATTGCTTGAACCTGGGAGGCGGAGGTTGCGGTGAGCGGAGATGTGCCATTGCACTCCAGCCTGGGCAGAAAGAGTGAAACTCTGTCAAAACAAACAAACAAACAAACAAACAAACAAACAACAAAAACAAAGTGCCATCCATGTAAAAACCAGGGTGAAGACAATTGCTAGGAGGGGGGCATCTAGTACAAGAGCACTATGGTGGGGCAAGCGTAGCATTTCTGAAAGGAGAAGGAAGCACAGGCGAAGGCAATTCAGTGGCCAAGACCAAGAAGGGTCAGAAGTAGGCAGAGTCCACAACATGCCAGTTTTGTCAGCCAAAGACAAAGGTTGAACTTTATTACAGGTACAGGTGGGTGGGCACACTGGCTCATTTCTGCAATCCCAGCAATTTGGGAGCCAGAGGAGAGAGGATCATTTGAGGGCAGCCTGGGCAACAGAGCAAGACCTTGTCTCTAACAAAAAATGAAAAATAAAGAAGGAAAAAAATAAAGGCAGGCACAGCTGGACGACACTAGAAGGTTTTAGGCCAAGAAATGGCATGACTTTAATCATGGCTTCAAAAGATCACTCTGGATGTTGGGTGAAGAAGAGCGTGTAAGGAGCAAGAATAGGTGCAGGGGAGGTAAGGGGTTGAGGGGGATGATGAGGCTTGGACCAGGTGCCACAGGGGGAAAGGGGGACAGGATGTATTTAGGGCATGAATCAGAAGCAGAATGAACAAACTTGCTGGTGAAGTGCAGGGAGCAAAGAGGGAGAAAAACAAACTCAAGCATAATGCCTCTGGGACTACTAAGAAGAATAATTATTTTGTCTGGTGAGTGTTTTTGGACAAATAGGATAATATGTTTGGACACCTATTATGATATAAAGCATAGTATAAAAATTGTTTCTGATGATAATAATAATTGTACCTTCCATTTATTAAGTATATAGTATCTTCTCAATGCTGATCTCTTTTTTTTTCTTATTGTATATAGAGGGGATAAAAATATGTATGTTGAATTAAATACTATTCCTTTCATCTCACTTATTACATTACCGAATAACCCATGTTTTCCATATGACCTTTGCCCATTTGAGGATTGCATTGTCAAGGAAACAGATTGTTAAGCACAGGCTCTGCAGCTAAATCCTATTAAATATGTCATAATTCAAACAAACTGCACAAAGCCAACTAGTACTTGGGTTTGGAATATTAGCTTCCAAATGTCCCCCTCCTAAGGCCTAACTATATACTTAATAAGTTGCAACGTTTAGATGCCTGTCTAATTCTACCCAGAGCCCTGGACTTGTACATTCCTGCCCCAAATCCCTGATCTGAAAGTCAGAATTTTTAATTAACCTCCCCAAATGGTATTTTCACATAATAAACTCTATCCACGCTACTAGCTTCAAACAGTAGACCAAAAGTGATTTTTTTCTTTTCCTCAGTCAGATTTTTCCTTTGTAAAACATTAAGCAGAATGGCTTCAATACCTGGATATACTTAAAAAAAGCTGGAGAAGGGCCGGGCGCGGTGGCTCAAGCCTGTAATCCCAGCACTTTGGGAGGCCGAGACGGGCGGATCATGAGGTCAGGAGATCGAGACCATCCTGGCGAACATGGTGAAACCCCGTCTCTACTAAAAAAATACAAAAAGCTAGCCGGGCGAGGTGGCGGGCGCCTGTAGTCCCAGCTACTCGGGAGGCTGAGGCAGGAGAATGGCGTAAACCCGGGAGGCGGAGCTTGCAGTGAGCTGAGATCCGGCCACTGCACTCCAGCCTGGGCGACAGAGCGAGACTCCGTCTCAAAAAAAAAAAAGCTGGAGAAAACCCAAAACTGGAGATTCCAAAAGCAAAAGGAATTAGAGATTAACTAGCTCCAATCCGCTTTACACACAAGGAACCTGAGGTTCAGCAAGATTGTAATTTATGTCTGCAAGGTTACAGAGCATATTTATGGACAGTACCAGGGGCAATGCCTACCCCCCCGGCTGGTGACGTCTTTCTTTGTCTCAGGGTTCTTCCTTTCACCACCCTCCTCCTAAAAGTCATCCTCGCTGTTCCTTCAGTATAAATTCTTCATTTATTCTTTCCTCACCTATATCCTTTGCTCCCCAGTCTTCCCTTCTGGCCCTCATGGCCTTAGATCTACCCTTCTTATGCTCACTTCCCAAATGCAGCTTTTTCCTCCAAGTCCCACTCCTGATCTTATCATTCACCCGCCTCACCACTACTCAGTCTCAGTCTCATCTAGCTCATTACAGGATCAATGAATTCACCCACCAAATGTGTTTTGCACAGCATGTTTTTTTCAATTCAGTGCCCATGGCTTTTGCTAGAAGGCTGTCCTCACTTGACCCTTGTCATTTCATTAAAAAATATCCAGTGGAGTGAGAAAAAGTGTAATTGAAACCAATGTACCACAAATAAACTCTTCTTGTTTAGGAAAATTCACTGCTAAGCTTATTGAATGTGGAAGGTGGGTCCTAGTGGGCATGAGATGCATGGAGCCAAATAGACACCATCCGCTGAAAACGAAATGAATGTCACTTTAGCGGTGGGAGCAATAGAAAAGCAAAAGGAACGAACAAGCATATGGAGGAATACAGCATCAGCCTGACACCCAACTTGGGAGAAATGGATAGGACTTTTAAAGAACAAGAAAAACATAATATTCAAATTTAAGTTTGGCTCCCTTATGTTGCAATCAAAGTTTACCTGGGTGATATCCCTATGTCTCCAACTGAAGCCACTCAATGATTTACATACAAGTTACTTTAGGAAAAACAAGGAGAAGCAATCTCTGTCGTGGATTTAGGTTAGCACTAAGGAAAAAGACCTCAAGATGCAGAATGCAGGACTAGCATTCACTGAAGCTGGAAATTGAACCTAAGATGATTAGAAGAAAGGTACTCCCTGAAGGATTTGAATAAATCTTGGGGAGAATATCGAGCTTTGCACTGGAATTACAATGGGGATTTCAGGCAAGTTTTTGTAGAAGAGGTATGGGTCCTAAACATAGGGCAAGCATTGAGGCTAGAAGGGTAAAGGGGAGCTAATTCTGCTCCTCTGGTAGCTCATAGTACCTCAAGACCGCTAGGTATGGAAATAACTAAGTTACAAGTCAAAAACTGATTAAAGTTAGGAGCCACTCACTCATGTTCACTCTTGGTAGAGCACTTTGTATACCTTATGCAGTAAATGCCAGAGGTGGTGATTTACAACAATGCTAGACCAGCTTAGGTTGACCTTTGTCAGATGGTCTGTTGGGAAGAGACTGAATTTTCCTTAGCCCACTGAATTAGCTATTTGAATAGGAAGAGCTACTTCTTATTTAGTTGTACTCTTTTATTTAACAAATATCCATGGAGTATCTACTCTTTATTCAGTGCTGTGCCAAGTGCTAAGAGTATACTTGTGTATGGACCAAAATTGAGACATGACTGTGCCATTATGGAACTTGAAGTCCAGAGTATGAAGGGACGTCAAAGAATCAAAGGGATATCATATTATAACTATGACACGAGTTATGAAGGAGAGGTACATGGCACCAAGAGAGCTTATAACAAGGAGAACTAACCTAGCTGAGGTGTCAGAGAAGGCATCCTTCAACAATAAGTATGAGGTAACCAGGCAAAGGGAAATGGTTGAGGGATCAGCTTGTGGAAGAGTCCTGAGTCACCTATGAACTGAAACTGAACCCCTACAGGCCAGTGCTGTAGGAGTGGATGAGCAGGGAAGGGGCTAATGGTACTACACACAGCCAGAGAGGTAGACAGGATCCAGGACACAGGCCTTATAAGAGCCATCCTTCTTTTTCATAAAAACAATGGGAAGCCATTTGAGTGCCTCAAGAAAATATGATGATATTTATATTGAAAAATAACTCTGGCTATAGAAGAGAGATGGTGCAGGGTAATAGTTACCAGATAGATACAAAAGTTTTCAGACGTTTATGACAGCTTTAACCAAGTTGATGTCGGTAAAGATGAGAAGAACTAGATTTGATAGATATTCAGAAGATAAATTCAGTAGGATTTGGTGAAGGATTAGATATAGGAGTGTCTTAGTTTGGGTTTACCTAGAAACCTAGAGATAAAGATTCAAGTTGTTTGTTTAGAATCTACAGGGCACATTGTTATGGGAGTGGAGAAATGAGACAAGGGAAGGCAGCCAATGAAAAGAGGTATGAAACCTGCCACCACAGTGGGCACCCAGAGCTTAGTTCAGTTTGGGAGCAAGTACAGAACACCTATCTCAGAATTATCCTACCCAAGGGGCAAAGAACCTGAGCTATTGATATGCAAAATCCCGTCAGTCATTGGTTGAGGACTGATGTGGGAGATATTAATTCCCTGGCACTTCCAGCTGGCCTGCTGTGGCTTTGGAAAAAGCCTGCAGGAATAGAGATGCAAATGTAGGTTGTTGGAAGTGATCTGGAGCTCACTGCAATGGTAGGGTCCTAGGGATGTGGGCAGGACGCAGACTGTATCTGTACATGGGGTGATCATTACTTCTTCAGTGTCCTAGTGTCCTGGCCACACATGAGTCATCTAGAGCCACTCTGTCTGATAGAATTATACTGCAAACCATGTATGTAAATTTAAATTTTCTAGTAGCCACATTCAAAAAAGTATTAAGAAACAGGAAAAATTAATTTTCACCCTATATTTAACCCAACATCTCTAAAACATTATCATTTCACCATGTAGCCAATACTAAGTCTTTGAAATCCAGTGTGTATTTGACTCCTACAGCATCTCAGTTTGGACAAGCCACATTACAGGTGCTCTGTAGGCAGAGGTATCTCGTGCCTGCCCTTTTGGAAAGCACGGCTTCACAGTTATCTTGTGGGCTAGCCCAGACCCAAAGGCTGCTCCAGGAATGTTGATTCAAACTTTGATATATTTGCTTTAGCTTCTGTTTACTGAACCAGCAAAGAAGTGATGCAAAGGACACATATGTTATCAAAGACATAAGTGAGTTGACTTGGGTCTCCATTGTCCTTCTTTGTTCCTTATAGAACCTGAAGGCAGTCTACAGAGGAGTTATGAGGGCAGCTGTGGTGGGGGAGAGGTGAGAAGAGCCAAGCAAGCAGGAATCTGTCCCCTCTGCCCCTTAACTGCCAGAGCAGTTTCACATCTATGTCGGCAGGCAGGCCAGGCATGGTGGCTTATGCCCGTAATGCTAGCACTTTGGAAGGCTCAGGTGGGAGGACTGCTTGGAGTCAGGAGTTTGAGACAAGCCTTGGCAACATAGCAGGACCTCGTTCCTATTTATAAAATAAAATATAATAAACATATGTGGCAGACAATGAGTTTCCCATTATCCTCCTCTTCCTTGTTAGCTGGGTCTGCCTCTATCACAGTGGAGGCAAAAATGCCAGATGCCTATTTTCCTAATTTTTCTTGCAATTAGCATATGGACTCAATCTGTCCAATGGGTCTGAGAGCAGACTGGGTTTTCTGTCTTCAATCTTTCCTACCATATCATATTGCACTTCCAGAAGACTCTACATGTGGATAGGTCCATTCTAAGTGAAGAAAGAATAGAACCAAAGGTCCCCATAGTGTAAAAGGGTGTGAGAAAAGAGAAAAGAGAAGGATATAGAGACGTGTGTCTGTGATATGTTAGGACACTTTCCGGTGAAAGTTACAGAACTCCTAAGCTTCCTCAAGCACATTAGGGAATTTAACTACGAAGGGTGGGAGCATTTCATGGAAACCATGGAAACATCCAGGTCTCAAGAACAAACATCCAGGGATTCTAATGCCTTCACAACACACGACTGACTTTCATTGCTCTTCCATTCTGGTCATTGACTTTGTTCTCCTCTCTTGTTGCGGACAAGCTTTCTCTGCTTCCCGGGGCAAATGGTGGAACACAAACACTCACATATGCTCTCTTCCAGAGCGCAGGCAGACAGACTCCGGTGTTGCTTGGTACTAATCCCAAGGGAATTACGGAGGGACTAAGTCTGATTAACTGAGTTTATCCTGGGAAGTCAACAATGTCCTGTTTCCATGGTAATCCCGAGACAAAGCAGAGAGCTATTTCTCAAAATGAAGGGTTGTTTCAGAAGGCGGCTGTATAGTTTCCTAGGGCTGTCCTAATAATTTGCCACAAAGTTGGTGGCTTAAAACAACAGAAATTTGTTATCTCACAGTTCTGAAGGCCTGAGATCTGAAATCAAGGCGTTGGCAGGGTCACCCTCCCTCCAGAGGCTGTGGGGAGGACCCTTCCTTTCCTCTTTCAGCTTCCGGTGGCTCCTGGTGTTCCTTGGCTCATGGCAACCTAACTCTAATCTCTGCCTCTGTCTTCATATGGTTTCTTCCCTGTGTCTCTTGCAACTGTATGTCTCAAATTTCCCTCTTCTTTTATTTATAAAGACACCAGTCACTGCATTTAGGGACTACCCTAAATCTAGGATGATCTCATTTCAAGGTCTTTAACTTAACTACCTCCGATATATTTTATTTCAAAATAAAGTCACATTCATAGGCATTGGGGTTAGGATTTGGACATATCTTTTTGGGATCACTACTCAATTCACTACAGGAGGCTAATATGGGTTAATATATGTTTATAGCAGGTTGAGAGTTCTAGCAAAATATTTCCACTATCTTCAGCTTGTCATTTAGCCTGAAGTTAGACCATACAGATTTATAGTTAGAAAAAATAATGTAGGCAAATTTTCAGAATGCTGTTTGGGATCCATGAAATACAGCTGAAACTCAAGGCTGATGGAAAAAGATGAAATGAGACTAGAGTGAAGAAACACATGAAGAAAGTGAGTAGAAGAAAATAATCAGAAGGAAAATTTCAAGTTTCACATGGGTGATAAATGAAAAAGAGAAAAAAAAATGACACAGAGATGTCATTGACATCCATGGTGAAGTAGGGAGTAAGGGCTTCATGATTTAAAATGAAAAATCAGGAAAGTTATAGTCGAGGAAACATTAAGCCAAGTCTATAAAATGAAAATTTGTGGACTTGAGTATGAGACCCTAAAGAAGGATAAATTGCTTCAGGAAATGTTTCTCCTTCTTCCAGTTGTATCTGTTGGAATCCCTGACACGACAACTACTGCTTAGAGCAAAGACATATTTCTACCAATCATTGGCCAACCAACCTTTAAACTCTGACTTCTTGAGCTCACTCATCAGTACGTACATGGGCAAAAATATTTCCCAAAGATATGTTATCTTCTGGCTTTGTTCAAAGTCTCTGGACAATCGAATGGACTTTAGCACAGGTATTTAAGCAGATCATACAAGTCAAAGGCCATTGAATTAGGGGCCACCAATGGGTTGGCCATTGATGCTTGGTCCATTCGACTGAGGATAGGGGAACTCAGACTGAGGGGTCTTATGGTACATGGTTCTGTCCCTTCCAGGGTTAGGGCTGGAATAAACACAAAGATACACATGTATTATACAGATATGCAAAGGAATGCAATGAAGTGGTGTCCATGCTATTAATATAAAGTAAGGGGTAGTTGAAGAAGTGTGCATAGAGAAATTGGCTCACAAAGTCTGAGTTATGTTCAATGTGGCAAGGCCTAGGGAGGTGGCTGAGTGGGGATGGGAGGGCAATAAAAAATTCTTAACTGAGGCTGGGTGCGGTGGCTCACTCCTGTAATACCAGTACTTTGGGAGGCTGAGATGGGAGGATCACTTGAGGTCAGGAGTTTGAGACCAGCCTGGCCAACATGGCGAAACCCCGCCTCTACTAAAAATACAAAAATTAGCCAGGCATCATGGCACACGCCTGTAATCCCAGCTACTCAGGAGGCTGAGGCAGGAGAATTGCTTGAACCCAGGAGGTGGAGGTTGCAATGAGCCAGCAGCAAGCCACTGCACTCCAGCCTGGGCAACAGAGCAAACTCCATCTTAATAAAATAAATACATAATAATAAAAAATCTTAATTGAGTATACGCACAGGTCCCATTAGGAACCACACCAAGTATGTCACATCTGAGACAAGTGGACTGGGAGATGATCACTCTAGCAATTTTAACAAAACTTCCTGCTATTCTCAAATAAGAAAGCAACTGTTAACAAGAATAAACAGTTGGATAATATCTAATCATCTTGTCGAAGAAGTGGAGGAACGTTTTCTCTTCTTAGTCCTTTAACTGGAAAGCTGGCACCATGAACGAGTTGTTAAATTAGCAAGTATGCCAGCACTTTCATTTATTAACTGGTATGTTCCATTTCATTTAAAATCATCCTGGCTAATTACTCATTTCACTGTGTGCAGCACCAGCTGAATAAGCTGGAGGACATGATGAAGGCAAGAATAAATGCTGCACTCTCTCTAGTTTATTCACTTTGAATTGCTTTCCCTTTCACATGTGGTGACTCAAGGGAGATGTAAATTTAACCTTCTATTCTTGCTTCATCTTCAAGTATGTGGTTACAGCAGAAAGAGCATGGGGTATGAAACTCAGGCATGTGGGTTTGGATGTTGGCTTTGCCATTTATGAACTATGTGACAATAAGCAAATATGTAGCATCCCTGATCTTCAAGGTTTCCTATCTAAAAATAGGAATAATAATAGCATGTACTCACTACAAAGAGTTGATGTGAGGGTTAATGAAATAAAATGAAAGACTGGGTACGTAATAGGTGCTTAATAAATGTTCGTCTAACTCTGAACTAGAGAAATCACAATGATTATTGTTATTGTTATGATATAATGTTATAGTTATAATGGTACCATAATTAGTAGCCAACTAACTGGGCACTTATTTCTCAGGCACTGTTCTGAGCACTTTGGTATGCTTTAAGTAAAGAGGTCACATGTGTTAACTCATTTAATCTCCTGACAGCTCTAAAACAGAATTTATTTCTCCTACATTACAGAAGAGGAAACTGAGATCTACAGAGAAGGAATAACTTGCTCAAGGTCACAGAATAGGCTGACACTGGATCTGAGATTCAAAGCTAGGCATCCCAATTCCAGACTCAGCACTCTTAACCACTTTTCTTTTCTTTTTTTTTTCTTTTTTTTTTTTTTGAGATGGAGTCTTGCTCTGTCACCAGGCTGGGGTGCAGTGGCGTGATCTTGGCTTACTGCAACCTCTGCCTCCTGGGTTCAAGTGATTCTCCTGCCTCAGCCTCCCAAGTAGCTGGGACTACAGGCGTGTGCCACCACGCCCAAATAGATTTTGTATTTTTAGTAGAGATGGGGTTTCACCATGTTGGCCAGGATGGTCTTGATCTCTTGACCTTGTGATCCACCAGCTTTGGCGTCCCAAAGTGCTGGGATTAGGTGTGAGCACCCGGCCATCTTAACCATTTCTTTACCAAGATTGCAGGGTTACAAAGAAGACACAGTTGAGCTGTCTGGATGGCAGAATGTAGAGAATTTATAAAATCTAGGGACTGGAGAGATTAGATGTTTTGGGATGTCCATCTAGCCCCCACTTACCCTTGACTTTGAACATATTTTTGGGTTCCTGGAAACCTTCCAGGTGACCCATGTTAGGCCAGATAGAATTAGGGACTGAGGCACTGAGTGTCTCTTGTTTTTCTATGTCTGTGTCAATCAATTCAAGACGTTTCTTGTTGCAATAATGACAGGATATGAAAGAGAAGGTTCACATCCTTCTGGCTTTGAGGTAGTTAGCTGTGTTTGTTCTTTACTGCCTTTTTAAAAATTTTTTAATTATACTTTAAGTTCTAGGGTACATGTGCATAACGTGCAGGTTTGTTACATATGTATACTTGTGCCATGTTGGTGTGCTGCACCCATCAACTCGTCAGCACCCATCAATTCATCATTTATATCATGTATAACTCCCCAATGCAATCCCCCCCGCCATGATAGGCCCCAGTGTGTGATGTTCCCCTTCCCGAGTCCAAGTGATCTCATTGTTCAGTTCCCACCTATGAGTGAGAACATGC
>NC_045450.1:62421294-62461795 GCF_002776525.5 Piliocolobus tephrosceles | reverse complement strand
ACATAATCCCATACTTCTTGCAGGCTTTGTTCATTTCTTTTTCTTCTTTTTTCTTTTGGTTTCTCTTCTCGCTTCATTTCATTCATTTGATCCTCAATCACTGATACTCTTTCTTCCAGTTGATCGAGTCAGTTACTGAAGCCTGTGCATTTGTCACGTATTTCTCATGTCATGGTTTTCATCTCTGTCATTTTGTTTATGACCTTCTCTGCATTAATTAGTCTAGCTGTCAGTTCTTCCATTTTTCAAGATTTTTAGTTTCTTTGCGCTGGGTATGTAATTCCTCCTTTAGCTCTGAGAAGTTTGATGGACTGAAGCCTTCTTCTCTCATTTCGTCAAAGTCATTCTCAGACCAGCTTTGATCCGTTGCTGGCGATGAGCTGCGCTCCTTTGCAGGGGTAGATGCGCTCTTATTTTTTGAATTTCCAGCTTTTCTGCCCTGCTTCTTCCCCATCTTTGTGGTTTTATCTGTCTCTGGTCTTTGATGATGGTGACGTACTGATGGGGTTTTGGTATAGGTGTCCTTCCTGTTTGATAGTTTTCCTTCTAATAGTCAGGACCTTCAGCTGTAGGTCTGTTGGAGATTGCTTGAGGTCCACTCCAGACCCTGTTTGCCTGGGTATCAGCAGCAGAGTTTGCAGAAGATAGAATATTGCTGAACAGCGAGTGTACCTGTCTGATTCTTACTTTGGAATCTTCCTCTCAGGGGTGTACTCCACCCTGTGAGGTGTGGGGTGTCAGACTGCCCCTAGTGGGGGATGTCTCCCAGTTAGGCTACTCAGGGGTCAGGGACCCACTTGAGCAGGCAGTCTGTCCCTTCTCAGATCTCAACCTCTGTGTTGGGAGATCCACTGCTCTCTTCAAAGCTGTCAGACAGAGTGGTTCGCGTCTGCACAGGCCTCTGCTTCTTCCCCTGTTATTTTTTAGCTGTGCCCTGTCCCCAGAGGCGGAGTCTACAGAGACAGGCAGGTTTCCTTGAGCTGCTGTGAGCTCCACCCAGTTCGAGCTTCCCAGCGGCTTTGTTTACCTACTTAAGCCTCAGCAATGGTGGGCGCCCCTCCCCCAGCCTCGCTACTGCCTTGCGGTTAGATTGCCGCAGACTGCTGTGTTAGCAAGGAGGGAGGCTCCGTGGGCGTGGGACCCTCCTGGCCAGGTGTGGGGTATATTCTCCTGGTGTGCCCGTTTGCTTACAGCGCAGTATTGGGGTGGGAGTTACCCGATTTTCCAGGTGTTGTGTGTCTCAGTTCCCCTGGCTAGAAAAAGGGATTCCCTTCCCCCTTGCGCTTCCCAGGTGAGGCGATGCCTCGCCCTGCTTCAGCTCTCGCTGGTCGGGCTGCAGCAGCTGACCAGCACCGATTATCCGGCACTCCCTAGTGAGATGACCCCAGTACCTCAGTTGAAAATGCAGAAATCACCAGTCTTCTGTGTCGCTCACCCTGGGAGTTGGAGACTGGAGCTGTTCCCATTCGGCCATCTTGGTCTGCCTCCCCCCCGCCTTTTTTTTTTTTTGACACAGTTTCACTCTGTCGCCTAGACTGGAGTACAGTGCCACAATCTCGGCTCACTGCAACCTCTGCCTCCCAGGTTCAATCAATTCTTCCTCAGCCTCCCAAATAGCTGGGATTACAGGCATGCACCACCACACCTGGCTAATTTTGTGTTTTTGGTAGAGATGGATTTCACCATTCTGGCCATGCTGGTCTTGAGCTCCTGACCTCAAGTGATCCACTCGCCTCAGCCTCCCCGAATGGTGGGATTACAGGCATGAGCCACTGTGCATCCCTGTCCTTCTTGAAGCTGATTTATTCAGTGGCTTCAGAGATTCTCTGAGATCTGTACCTTGTCAATAACTTATTTTATTCGAGCCAGATATATTTAACTAGGACTCTGAACATGGATACTGTAAAATACACCACTAGGAAGTAAGGGGCAATATCTCCTTTGCTAAGCATCCTGCCCCATAAATTGTGTGACCATGAGTGTGCTCAGATTGACTTCAGCTGGACCGGGCAGGTCTGGGAGAGTTCACATAAACAAACAGTTTGGAAAGGAGGCTTTCTGCACTGTCAGAGAGGTCAACCATCTACCCGGCAATTATACTGCTGTCAGATTGTAAATACACATTTGCAAATGCTTCTGTAATTGTTCGGAAATAGTTCAGGCCTGTTCACACAGGGCTGGTTACAGAATGTTAATGGGGAAGGGTACCCAACATCTGCTTTCATGGTTGGAGCCAGATTTCTGACACTTAAACATATATGGGTATAAAGCAGCCAATCAGGTATTTGCCTTTGCCAACTCGGAAAAGAAAAACTCAGCAGCAGTGGACAGCTGCATGGCTGATTGATAGGTTTGGTGTGGGCATCACATTTTCAATTATAACAAAGTCTTATTAAAAACGGTTTGGTTCTCTAGAAAGCTAATAACAGTAAGATATGAAATTGCCATCACAGAATTGTGGTTATGTTGCTTGACTCACTTGCCTCTCTGGCCTCAAGGATGATTAATATAATGAAACAAAACAACCCAGGCTAACTCTGAAGCATGATATATGGAGATGCCCACATAAGAAGTAGAAGATCTCAGGGTGCATTACAGAATGTCTGTCTTTTTGTCTTTTGATTTGGGGCTGATGCTTTAAATCACTGTTTTTCTGCCCTCATCATCTCTAAACATACATCATTATCCCTCCCAATTGGTAGGCATATAAGCCTCTCATATTCCTCAATTTCAGCTGCTCTGGATGGTGATTACTGAACCCCGCCTCCCACCCAGGGAGGGCATCCTATGTGTTTCCCAGAACCTACATGTAAGGTATTAGATCAGTTGGGTTCGGTGGCTCATGCCTGTAATCCCAGCACGTTGGGAGGCCGAAACGGCTAGATTACCTGAGGTCAAGAGTTCGAGACCAGCCTGACCAACATAGTGAAACCCCATCTTTACTAAAAATAAAACAAAATTAGGTGGGCGTGGTGGTGGGCAGCTGTAATGCCAGATACTTGGGAGGCTGAGGCAGGAGAATCGCTTGAACCCTGCAGGCGGAGGTTGCGGTGAGCCGAGATCATGCCACTACACTGCCGCCTGGGTGAAGGAGCAAGACTCCGTCACAAAAAACAAACAAACAAACAAACAAACAAACAAACAAAAAACCCGAGTCAGATCATCCCCATTTTTAACTACTTACAACACTTCAAGTTCAGACGAATATTCTAGCTATTTTCAGGTGTTGGAGCATACTGGTTAGCTCTGCTATAGAAAAGTGACTCCAAATTATAGTGGCAGAGAGATGACACAGAATTTTATTCTTTTCTGATTTAACAGTACCAAGTGAAGAGCCCAGGTTAGAAGGTTACTTTGTTCCACAGAGTCATTCATTGATTCAAGCTCTGACATCTTTTGGTTCTGCCATTCCCCCAGGAAATGTCCTCATTTGTATGGTTAAGGCTGGGTTGCAGACAAGTTCATGTTGCAGCTCATGGAAAAAAGAACTAGAGGGACTCCAGGGAGACTGGCTTATCTGTTAAGTTGCAGATGATCTGGAAAGTCAACTTTCACCCATAACTCATTGGCCTAAACTAAGTCCCAGAGTTAACTTGAATGGCAAGGGATCCAGAGTAATGCTGTTTCTACCTGGAGTGCTGTGGACCCAGCTTAAACTCTACCACCATAGGGGACAGGGAAGATACGTTTTGATGGATGGCCAGAAGTTTCTGTTACATGTAATAACAGATAAAAAAATACACATATATTGCCATCCGGATGCAGTGGCTCACACCTATAATTCCAGCACTTTGGGAGGCTGAGGTGGGTGGAGCACCTGAGGTCAGGAGTTTGAGAACAGCCTGGCCAACAGGGCGAAACCCTTTCTCTACTAAAAATACAAAAATTAGCCAGGCATAGTGGCAGCTAGTGATCCTAGCTACTTGGGACGCTGAGTCAGAAAAATCACTTGAACCCAGGAGTGGGAGGTTGCAGTGAGCCGAGCCAAAATTGTACCACCGCACTCCAGCCTGGGTGACAGAGAGAGACTCTGTCTCAAAAAAAAAAAAAAAAAAAAAAAATATATATATATATATATATATATATATATATATATATCTCCTTCCTACAAATAAGGTAAATAGTCATATATTCAAAAAATCTTTATTAAGGGCCGACCATGTGCCAGATATTCTTTCTTATATGTGTAAGAAATACATTATTAACATATTGTGGATAAAAATATGCACCACTATAAACATATTTTTCATTTTTGAATGGCTTTTACTTTTTCAGACAATAGAAGGCAACTGGAAAAGAGGCAAAGATTCTAACTACATACTGCAGGAAAAATATTCACACCTGTCAAATTCCAACAGCTGGCGTTATTGTTGTTCTATGGATAAGCACACACACAATCCTAGTGGATAGTTCTTTGTCTCTTGGTCTCGTAAATCATAACTTGCTTGTAGCTTTTTTATGAACCTTCAGGAATAACTCTTCAGAGGATGATAATACATCATTAAGATTAAATTGAACCTCAAAGGTGGGTTTTTTTTCCAAAATGATAAAGGCTACCAACACTGCAAGGTTTGCCGTCATTCCCTTGATCTGGTAAGTGACACCATCTTCAGGGTTTGTGTACTCAAAGATATGATTAATAAAACGGTGACCGAGACGTGTGACGTAATGCTGGTCATGGACCTGTGGATGCAGGAAATAGGCCAGAGGCACCAAGAATACATTCTTAACTTCAGCAGGATTTGGCTGGGCCTGGAAGTTGTGGTCTATTAAACCCACAAATGGAGTTACCAATGCATCTGTCTAAAAGCAGAAAACAAAATAGAGAAATTAAGAAGTGAAGTGATACTGTTTCAAATACTAAAATCATGCCACTTCTAGGTGAGCTAAGAAAATACACCAAACCTGGGAGAAGGGGAAGAAAGCTTATTCTGGAAGTAAATTTATGTTCCCCCTAAAATGGAAGTCATCCTGCCCTACCTGAAGTGGCATCTATGAGATGACTCTGAAAATGATTTCTTGTATGAACATAATGTAGTACAATCTTTTGGAATGGCAATTTGGCAGTATCATAAAAACTTGTTCCCTTTGACCTGGGAATTGCATTTGTGTATCCGTATGATAAATTCCTACCGGTAAGAAAAGACACAAGTATAAACCTGAAGCATTACTTTTGACAACAGCCCAAAATTCTAAAGTTATCACTCTTCATTTTATAGGCATGTAAGTTATATAAATTAGGTTTATATCCATAAAATAGGATACTATATAGCCTTTAAAAAGAATGGGATAGACACCTTTCCTTCTCAGTAAAGAAAAAAATGTGCTATACTTATGAACAGAAAAGTGATATAATACTAGTTATGACATATTCCCATTTATGGAAAAAATTTATATGTACATATAAATATGTGTCTTATATATAACTATATGAACTATTTTATATAATACACATGTTTATATTACATGGGAGAGGGATTTCTATTTACAACCACAACTGCTTGCAAATGAACGTGAATGGTCAGGTGTGGTGGCTCACGCCTATAATCCTAGCACGTTGGGAGGTCGAGGTGGGCGGATCACCTGAGTTCAGGAGTTTGAGACCAGCCTGGCCAACATGATGAAACCCCATCTCTACTAAAAATACACAAATTAGCCAGGTGTGGTGGCGCGTGCGTGTAATCCCAGCTACTCGGGAGGCTAAGGCAGGAGAAATGTTTGAACTCAGGAGGCGGAGGTTGCAGTGAGCCGAGATCATGCCACTGCACTCCAACCCGGGTGACAGAACAAGGCCCAGTCTCAAAAATAAAAATAAATAAATAAATAAAAACAAAAAAGCAAATGAACATGAGTGCTATCAAATGAAAGCCCGTTTTGTTATACTGGAAACCCTGCGAGGGAGGCCTGGGGCTGAGTGAGGATGTAGGATCTGGTAAGAGCTGCCCGACTTTGTATTAGAAAGTGAGAAGAATTGGAATTCCTGGAGCATCCCAAGAGAAAGTGGGTGGGAAAAGCCAGAGAGGTAGACACATGGTGAGGCTGGGACCTATCCAGCCTGCAGAACGTTCTCAGAGGGACAGCTAAAGACAGGAAAGCAAATTTAGGAACAGAGGCAACTCAGGCCATGAACCAAAATAATGGTGAAAGTTAACATTTGGACCAGGAGGAGACAAGAGGAACATAGACTTCATATGTCCTTGGGCAGGAAGTCTGGGGTCATTAAGTTACCCAAGGGCAGAGGCAACATTCTATCAGCACCTAACACCACACCTGGCAATGGGGGAAATGCTTAGTCTCTGAATATGGAGTTTTTCAGGTGGACTCTGAGATAAGGACTCAGATGCAAGTGATGTTTTAAGAAAGTGCTCCCAGGGGAGACAGGTAAGGGGAGGAGGGGAGCAAGACTCATAAGGGAAGAATGCTGGCAAGGGCACCATGGGGTGTTCTGGAGGGTAAATTAATATGCAGTTTGTCCCACGTGGAGACAAGGGAGTTGGGATTTCATGCTCCCTAGCCCCAGTCAGTCACTGGTTAAGGACTGCCTTGCCAGAAGTGACTTCACAGGCACTCCCAGCTCTCTGTGCAGGACACGTGGCAAGGTGGCTCCAGTATCAAGGGTGCCAGCATTCAGAAGAAAGCCGCCAAGTGTTGTCAGAGGCCTTGGACCCAGAGCAACTCCATCTTGAATAGGAGCTGGGTAAGAACAGGCTTGGACCTACTGGGCTGCATTCCCGGGAGGTTAGGGCACGCTTAGTCACCAGACGAGACTGAGATACCGGTCATAAAGACCTTGCAGTAAAGAAGGCCCTTGAAACCCACCAAAACCAAGATGGCAACGAATGCAACCTCTGGTCATCCTCACTGCTCATTATATGCTAATCAGAATGCATCAGAATGTTAAAAGACACTCCCACCAGCGCCACGACAGGTTACAAATGCCATGGCAATGTCAGAAAGTTACCCTATATGGTCTAAAAGGTGAGGAACCCTCAGCTCTGGGAATTGCCCACCCCTTTCCTGGAAAACTCATGAATAACCCACCCCTTATTTAGCATATGATCAAGAAATAACCATAACAATGGCCAACCAGCAGCACATGCTATTGCTCTGTTATGGAATAGCCATTCTTTTGTTTCTTTACTTCTCTAATAAACTTGCTTTCACTTTATGGACTCCCCCTGTGAGATCCAAGAACCCTCTCTTTAGGGACCCCATCTGGTAACGGTGAGTTATCAGAAGCCCTGCAGTTGTAAGAGGAATACAAAGGGGCCTGGACAGAGCCCCAACAATGTATGCTCAGTAAATATTCGTGGTTGCTGCTACCATTAGTGACCACAACTTATGGGCACCTAGTCTAGTTCCCAACACCCTCTGATTCCTTACAACAATCTGCTCTTGAAGAAGCCTTAACAACTGCAATTAGTGCCGTGAAGAAACTTGCCCAAGGGCACATCCTGTAAATACTTGGCAGAAACTGGATTCAACCACAGACATGTTGCTCATACTCCTGGGTATATTTCAGAGACCTTTGCAAAAAGAAGTACAAAAACGTTTGGCAAAAGGGAAAACTGGGGTGGGGGTTGTGGTGTCACAGCCTGCCTGGAAGGTTTATGTAGCAGGTACATACATAGGTAGCTACTCTGGAGGCTGAGGCAGGAGAATTGCTTGAACCAGGGAGGTGGAGGTTGCAGTGAGCCGAGATCACTAGGACTTGAGATTACTTGGGAAAAGCCAATAGTACCCTCCCAGCTATTATCTCCAGACATTACCAAATTCCCCAGGGTAGAAAAATCACTCCAGGTTAAGATCCACACAGATTAGATGATGCTTATAATTTTCAATAAATGGCATTTTTGTGATACATTTTAAAAATTAGCAGGGGCCAAAAAACAAAGCAACCCTCCCTTGTGCTTTCAAACACAGCAGACCTTTCTTTAAAGCCTTTGTTTAATCTCTCAATCATGCCATTTTAGAAATCTCCTGTTCCAGGAGTATCTGTCCCCCAGGACTCTCCCGGAAACACATTTTCCTGTTAACGCTGCTGAATTCTATCCACCCACATGCGGAACTCAGTAGCACCTGGGGACTTTGAGAATGGAGTTAGTCTCATTTTGGAAACTTTTAATCAGTATAGCTAAATTTGTTAATTGATTTCTTAAGTGAATCCTCCAAATGCTGGTGGATTTGCAGAAATCAACTGAAAAGAGTGCCCCTTAGAAAACAAAATGGAAAAGTAATTAACACATTTCTTGTGTAATCCCATGTCTCTATCTCACTTTCATACACACACACTTAGAAAACATTTATTTAGTGGCCACTAGCTTCTTGCAAACAAAACCACCCTTGGGTGCTGACCTTTCTATTTTTAAAAAGGACTCAATTAAGACAGACATTGTCTCAGCATCACTGATCTTCAAAACACTGTACCACCAAGACTTTAGTCAAATGGAACATAAAGGATGATCTAACCCACTGGTTTTCTGTTAGGCAACCGTAGGACTGTTCTTTTGAAATAAAAACTTACCCGAAAGCCCAATATATAAAACATTAAGAGTTTATACCTACCGCTGATATCGTGTGATGAGAGCACTTTACCTCTCTGGTGTTCCCAAATTATGACCCCAGCTTAACGATGAGAAAAATACCAGACAAACCAAAATTGGGGAACATTCTAAAAATACCTGGCCGCTACATCTCAAAACTGTCAGGGTCATGAGAATAGGAAAGTCTGAGAAACTATCACAGACCAGAGGACTAAGGAGACATGACCACAAAATACAATATGGTATCTTAGATAAGATCCAGGACAGAAAGGAGGACATTAGTAGAAAAACTAGTAAAAAGCAAACAGACCATGGAGTTCAGTTAATAGTAACATGCTGACGTTGGTTTCTTTGTTGTGACAAATGTACGCAGTGATGTAAGATGTCAACAATAGGGGAAACTAGGTCTATGGCATGTAAGAACTCTCCGTACTATCTTCACGACTTTTCCATCAGTCTACAGCTATTCTAAAGTTAAAATTAAAGGTTTTATTAAAACATTTATATGGTAAAATCATGCTGTTATCCAAGATCATACTTATTAATACAATATTTACCCCTTCTAAAGTCAATTAGTACAACAATGAGGTTGTTGTGGTGAACCAATAGAAGGTAAGATCTGAAGCTGAGCACAGTGGTTCACACCTGTAATCCCAGCACTTTGGGAGGCTGAGGTGGGAGGATCGCTTGAGGACAGGAGCTCAAGACCAGCCTCATCAACATAGCGAGACCCCCATCTCTATAAAAAATAAAATAAAAAGAAAGTAAGATCTGGTTATATCAGCTCCAACATTCATTTTTAAAAATATTTTAAATATGTTTTGATGTATATTATACTATCAAGGAAATCCTGATCCAACACAAATGCAGTTATGAATAGTAATAGTTTTTAAATAGCTTGCCTAGTGATTTCATGGTTCTATTCAATTAATGTGTTATAGAGAGGCTTCATTCTATAGTATGTAGAAAAGTGAGTATCTTTATGGCAGAAGTAATGCATTGGTGGTCTCCAAGGGGCTAAAATTTGGTATCCAGCACACTGGAGTGTGTGTTATTTTTTCAACTGAACTCTCAAAATCAATGTATACTGGAGAAAAATACATGTGAACTGAACGTTAATAATTCTGAAGTATCTCTCTAGGGTTCTATGGCACCCAGTTTGAAATCCACTGATGGGAGTCCAACCCTTTTATTTCTGGATGGGGTCCAGAGAGGCAAAAGGGGTTACCCACAGCCACTTGGCTCACGAGGGGCAATGTCCATTGGAGAACCTGGTCTCTTGACTTTATGTACAATACTCTTTGGGGTTCCGTTTGGAAAATGTGGAATCCTGAGAACAGTAGAAACACCTGGGGGTGGGGACGGCGCTCAAGTGTCTGAGGAAACCCTTACATCAATAAGCCATGGCACCAGGCAGCAGACAACTTCCACTTGATGAGGACGCAGCCCCACTTCCTCCTGGGCTTCCCGGAGAGCCGTGGCTGCATCATCCACGTCCGTAGGGTCACGCTTACCTCCAGGGAAGCAAACTTCTCCAGGGGCCCTTCTTAGCTGGATATAGAAAGAACAGCACTACAATGTGGGATTCTAATTTTGGAACTATTTATTCATTCAAGAAATATTTACTGAACTTCCATTTTGTACCAGAGACCATTCCTACCTAGGTGGTGGTATCAAAACCCCCATTGCCCAAAAATGTGTTTTCTTGAATCCTTTTAAAGAAATGAACCTTGAAAATTTTTCTCACTGCTAACTTTTATTCTATTTCTCTGCAAAACATACCACACACTGTATTAATCTGTTCTTGCACTGCTATAAATAAATAGCGGAGACTGAGTAATTTATAAAGAAAAGAGGTTTTGTTGGCTCACAGTCCCGCAGGCTGTGCAGGGAGCATGATGCTGGCATCTGCTTGGCTTCTGGGGAGACCTTGGGAAACTTACAATCATGACTGAAGGCAAAGGAGGAGCAAGCATTTCACATGGCTGAAGCAGGAGGAAGACAGCGGGAGCGGAGGTGCCACACACTTTAAACAACCATATCTCATGAGAACTCACTCACTATTGTGATGACAGTACAATAAAGAAATCCACCCACATGATCAAATCACCTCCCACCAGGCCCCAAGTCCAATACTGGGGATTACAACTGAACATGAGATTTGGATGGGGTCAGAGATCCAAACCACATCACACATACACAAACAGATTGACACTGCTAGGGGAAAAAAGCTGAAAGGATAATATAAGGGGCAATATTGCCGGGCGCGGTGGCTCAAGCCTGTAATCCCAGCACTTTGGGAGGCTGAGACGGGCGGATCACGAGGTCAGGAGATCGAGACCATCCTGGGTAACACGGTGAAACCCCGTCTCTACTAAAAAATACCAAAAAAACTAGCCGGGCGAGGTGGCGGGCGCCTGTAGTCCCAGCTACTCGGGAGGCTGAGGCAGGAGAATGGCGTAAACCTGTGAGGCGGAGCTTGTAGTGAGCTGAGATCCGGCCACTGCACTCCAGCCTGGGTGACAGAGCGAGACTCCGTCTCAAAAAAAAAAAGGGGGGCAATATTATCAACAGATAATTTTGTGGAGTCCTTTATTGGGTGCCTATCACGTTCTGGGCATGCTGTTTCACAGAGATTTTTTACCCACTGGGTCCTCAGAACAGTTCTATAAGCTACTAATTTTTGAATGAGGTGAAATTCACATAAAAGTAACCATTTTATAGTGAAGAAAATAAGAGACATTTAATACATTTACTGTGTTATACAATCATCCCCACTATCTCGTTCCAGAATATTTTCATCATTCCAGAAGGAAACCGCATACAACAGTTGATTCTCATTCCCCTCTCCCTCTGTCCCTGCTTCCTGTCTCTGTGGATTTACCTAGTCTCGACTTTTGTGTCTGGCATTTTCCCCTTCACATATGTTTTTGAGGTTCTTCATGTTCTATCGTGTATTGGTACTTCCTTTTTTATGGCTGAATAGTACTCTATTGTATGTATATATCACAGTTTGTTTATCCACTCATGCACTGATGGGCAGGTAAGCTACTCTTTTCTTTCTCTCTCTCTCTTTTTTTTTTTTTTTGATAGGGAGTCTTGCTCTGTCGCCCAGGCTGGAGTGCAGTGGTGAGAACTCGGCTCACTGCAAGCTCTGCCTCCCGGGTTCACACCATTCTCCTGCTTCAGCCTCCCGAGTAGCTGGGACTACAGGCGCCCGCCATCATGCTTGGCTCATTTTTTGTGTTTTTAGTAGAGCTAGGGTTTCACCATGTTAGCCAGGCTGGTCTCGATCTCCTGACCTCGTGATCTGCCCTCCTTGGCCTCCCAAAGTGCTGGGATTACAGGCGTGAGCCACTGCGCCCGGCCATGAGCTACTCTTATACTATTACTATTTCTACTTTCAGACAGGGAACTTAGGCTCACAGAGGTTAAATAACCTGATCAAGTTCACTCAGTGAGCTGGAATATAAACCAGTGTTTAATTAACAAGCTTGTGGTTTTAATCAGTACAACATACATTTATCAAAAGTTTAATAAGACACAAAAAATATGGGCCCTGGAGCTATTAGCATTGTATTGGCATCTATGTTTATCTTTGCGGTGTTGGTAAAGGAATAGAAGTCTCCTCTTTCCCTGCATTGCCTCCTTCCTTGATTCCATTCCTTCCTGCCTTTAGGAGAACTGACTGTGTCTCTATTTATAGCATCCTAAAATTACTCCCTTTCTTATTTCTGTCTTTAAAATTATTTCTCTCATATCTTGGGCAGAAGTGGAGAGGCACAAACGCTCCACTGTTCTCTCTTCTGCAGGGCCAAATATCTCAGCAAAGTGACCTCAATTTCTTTTATGCCCACTCGTGCCTAGTACCCACTATGCTTTCTCTCCTGAATTGTCCAGGAGCCCTCAGGCTCAGCAAGAGTCCTGGGTCTGCCTCTTTCCAACTGTGTGCAATGGGGTAATGACAGTGTGCTCCTCACAGAGCTGTGAAGATTGTTCCATGAGGGTGGAGTGGATGCACGGGAATGGTGCCTGGCCACATTAGATATTTAATAATGAGAACTCGTAAGGTCAGTCCTGGACATTGAGAAGCTCAATCAAGAGATCATGTTGCCATTGTTAGCACCTAGGCCAATATATCTATGTAAGGAGAAACTAGATGCCTGCAATGGCCTGGTTGTTTATTCTCCCATGAATCCATATGTTGAAATCCTCACCCCTAAGGTGATGGTATTAGGAGGTGGGGCCTTTGGGAGGTGATTAGGTCATGAGGGCAGAGCCCTCATCAGTGAGATTAATGCCCTTACAAAAGAGGCCCGAACCAGACCCTTTGCCCCTTTCTCTGTAAGGACACTGAAAAGATGACTATCCATGAACTGGAACAGGGCTCTCACCGGACACCAAATCTTCTGGCAGCTTAATCTTGGACTTCATAGCCTTCAGAACTCTGAGAATTAATATCTGTTGTTTATAAGCCACCCAGTCTAAGGTGTTCTGTTATAGCAGCTTGAGAGTCTAAAGTGTTCTGTTATAGCAGCTTGAGAGGACTAAGACAATGCCATGATACACTTTTTGACATTTTATAGTCCACAGCCTCATTTGGGCAAGGCTCAAAAATTTTTTTTTAAGTCCTTCTGTGCTGATAAATCAGTAACACTGCAGAAATTGCTGCCATAGCTACTTAAGACATCTTCACCTCAATTACAGTCGTGAGAACAGGTGAAAAGAAGGTTGATGGACATTTTTCTACTGTCTTGAACGCTCACTACCCACTGCAAATATGTCTCACCAAATGCATAAGAAATATACCTAATGTTAGAGCAACTCTGAAAAAGTGCTTTATTGTTAGAATGTTCAACTCCAAGGCAGCCAGGGACAGAGGCACCTCCAAGCAGTCATCAGGCTTGACAGAAATACAGACCTGATATGATGCCTGTTTTAAATGTACAATCAGGGACACATTCTGAAAAATGTATTAGGCGATTTCATCATTGCATAAACAACACAGGGCACACCTGCACAAACCTGGATAGTATAGACTACTACAAACCTAGGCTGTATGGTGTAGCTACTGCTTCTGGGCTACAACTTGTATACCATTTTACTGTCCTGGATATTGCAGGCAATAGTAACATAGTGGTAAGTATTTGTGTATATAAACACAGAAAAGGTACAGTAAAAATATGGTATAAGAGATCAAAAATGGTTCACCAGTATAGGGCATTTACCGTAAATGGAGCTTGTAGGACTGAAAGCTGCTCTATGTGAGTCAGTGAGTGAGTAGGTGGTGAGTGAATGTGACGGCCTAGGACATTAAACACTGCTCTAGACTTCATAAACACTAGACACTTAGGCTATAGTATGTTTATAAAAATATTTTTCTTTTCTTTTTTTTTTTTTTTGAGATGGAGTCTTACTCTGTTGGCCAGGCTGGAGTGCAGTGACGTGATCTCAGCTCACTGCAGCCTCAGCCTCCCGAGTAGGTGGAATTACAGGCAGCTGCCACTATGTTCGGCTAATTTTTGTATTTTTAGTAGAGACGGGGTTTTGCCATGTTGGCCAGGCTGATCTCGAACTACTGACCTCAGGTGATTCTCTCCACCTTAGCCTCCCAAAATGCTGGGATTACAGGTGTGAGCCACCACCCCTGGCCTTTTTCTTTTTGGAATAATAAATTAACCGTAGCTTACTATTACTTCTTACTTTCTAAACTTTTTAATTTTTAATTTTTTGACTCTTGTAGTAACACTTAGCTTAAAACACAAACACAGTACACAGCTGTACAGAATATTTTCCTTATACCTTACTCTAGAAGCTTTTTTCTATTTTTAAGGATTTTTGTTTTTCTTTTTAAACTTTCTTGCTAAAAACTAAGATACAACACACAGAATCATCAATGTCACTATATTCTACCTCTACTTCTTGTCCCACTGGAAGGTCTTCAGGGGCAACAGTAACATATATGGAGCTCTCATCTCCTACAATGACAATGCCTGTGTTTTTCGGAATACCTCCTGAAGGACCTTACTGAGGCTGCTTTTAAAAAATAAGTAGAAGAAGAACACTCTAAAATAATGATTTAAAAGAATAGTGTAGTAAATTTCATAAACCAGAAGTGTCATTTTTATCAGGTATTATATATTATGCATAATTGTATATGGTATACTTTAAGACCACTGGCAACACAGTAGGTTTGTTTACACCAGCATCACCACAAACATGTGAGTAACATATTGTGCTATGACATTATGACTGCTATGATGTCACTTGGTGATAGGAATTTTCAGCTCCATTATAATCTTATGGGACCACCATTGTATATATGGTCCATCATTGATGGAAAAACACTGTTTTGCAGCACATGACTGTATTTTGAAAGGTTTCAAAACTATCTCATAGCATACTAGTTCTACTCAAGTTGCCTTGTACACCTATTCCAATTAATAGGTAATAGGAATTGGAAAAGATCATTCTGGCTTAGTGAGAACATTACTCTCAAGAA
The DNA here is from genome assembly GCF_002776525.5 of Piliocolobus tephrosceles. Classification (NCBI taxonomy): domain Eukaryota; kingdom Metazoa; phylum Chordata; class Mammalia; order Primates; family Cercopithecidae; genus Piliocolobus; species Piliocolobus tephrosceles. The sequence continues at coordinate 62,446,750 of NC_045450.1, read as the reverse complement.
AATGTTATCCTTGGTCTAGGCAATGATTTTTAAAACATGACCCCAAAAGCACAGGCAATGAAAGCAAAAATAAAAACATGGGCTTACAACTAAAAAGCTTTTGCACAGCTAAGGAAACACTCAACAGACTGAAAAGACAACCTATGGAATGGGAGAAAATATTTGCAAAGCATAAAAGGGGCTAGTATCCTAAATATATAAGGAACTCAACTCACTATCAATAATAAAAAACACCCAATTAAAAAATGGACAAAGGACCTAAATAGACACTTCTCAAAAGGTATATTTAAAAAATGCTTAACATCACTAATCACCAGGAAAACTCTAAAACCACAGAGAGACATTACCTCACACCTTTTAGAATGGCCATTATCTAAAAAGCAAAAGGTAAGCGTTGTTGAGGATATGGAAAAAAGGCAACGATTACACACTGTTGGTGGGAATTTAAATTAAATTAGTCCAATCCATGTGGAAAACAGTATGGAGGTTTCTCAAAAAGTTAAAAACAGATTTGCCATACAATCCAGCAATCCCACTACTGGTTATATATCCAAAGGAAATCAAATCAGTATATTGAAGAGGTATCTGCACGCCCACGCTCACTGCAGCATTGTTCACAATGGCCAAGACATGGAATCAAGCTGAGTGTCCATCAACAAGCGAATGAAGAAAATGTACATCCAGCGAGGAATATTATTTGGTCATAAAAAAGAAGAAAATCCTGTCATTTGTGACAACATGGATGAAGCTGGAGGAAATTACGTTAGGTAAAATAAGCCAATCACAGAAAGACAAATGCCACATAATCTCATTCATATGTGGAATATTAAAAAGTCGGTCTTATAAAAGTAGAGTAAAATGGTGGTTACCACGTGCTGAGGTGGTTTTGGGAGAGGTTGGGGAGATGGCCATAAGATAAAAAGTTTCAGCCAGTCAGGAGGAATAAATTCAAGAGAGGTATTTTATACTATGGTGACTATAGTTAACATACTGTATTCTTGAAAATTGCTGAGTGGATATAAAGTGTTCTTACCACAAAGATGATGAATATGTGAGATAGTATGTTACGTGTGATATGTTACCATATGAGGTACTGTGTGTGTTAATATGTTACTATGAGAGGTAATGTGTGTGGTGATATGTTACTATGTGAGGTAATATGTATAGTAATATGTTACTATGTGAGTTAGTACATTGATTAGCTAGATTTAGTCGTTCCACAGTGAATAGATACTTCAAAACACCATGTAGTACAGGATAAATCTATACAATTTTATCTATTGATTTAAATTTTATTTATTTATTTATTTGTTTATTTATTGAGATAGAGTCTCGCTCTGTCACCCAGGCTGGAGTGCAGTGGCATAACCTTGGTTCACTGCAACCTCTGCCCCCTAGGTTCAAGTGATTCTCCTGCCTCAGCCTCCCGAGTAGCTGGGACTACAGGCATGCACCACCACACCCAGCTAATTTTGCATTTTTAGTAGAGATGGGATTTCACCATGTTGGCCAGGCTGGTCTCGAACTCCTCACCTCAGGTGATCCACCCACCTCAGCCTCCCAAAGTGCTGGGATTACAGGCATGAGCCACTGCATACGGCCATATCTGATAATTTTTTAAAATATATGTAAGTGCTTCTCCTATGCTTAGGGGCAGAGCTGGGAACAGACTCTGGTCCCCTGGTTTCCATTTAAGTATCTCCCCTTGGAACCTGGATTTCTATCATGTCCTGAGTTCACGGCATTTCTGCCTGGCTCAGACTGAACACAATCCGCACAAGTCTACTTCTACATCCACAAAACTCCAGCTGATTCCTCGGCATTTATTTTTTTTTTTCAAAACAAAATACTTTTCATTATTCTGCTTAAAAAGCCTGTTAACATGGCTTATTTTCTTTTTGTACTTGGATAACCTTAAAATGACTGCTTCACCAGCTTTTCCTTGAAAGTTCCCCACAGCAAGGGAAAGTGATTGCGCTCGTGGGTGCGGAGGTGATAGAATTTCGATATTTGTTCTTGCCCAAATCTCATGTTGAATTGGAGTCCCCACTGTTGGAGCTGGGGCCTGGTGGGAGGTGACTGGATCATGGGGGCAGATTTCCCATGCATGGTTTAGCACCATCATCTCGGCACTGTCCTCATGATAGTGAGTGAGTTCTCATGAGATCCGCGGCCATTTAAAAGTGTGTGACATTTCCCCGCTGTCTCTCTTGCTCCTGCTCCCCCTCCGCCCTCTGCCATGATGGTAAACTCCCTGAGGCCTTTCCAGAAACTGAGCAGATGCCTGTGTCATGTTTCCTGTACAGCCTGCAGAAACATGAGCCAATGAAACCTCTTTTCTTTATGAATTACCGTTTCAGGTATTTCTTTTTTTTTTTTCCGAGATGGAGTCTCGCTGTTACCCACACTGGAGTGCAGTGGCACAATCTCTGCTCACTACAACCTCCGCCTCCTGGGTTCAACTGTTTCTCCTGCCTCAGCCTCCTGAGTAGCTGGGATTACAGGTGTGTGTCACCACGCCTGGCTAATTCTTTTGTATCTTTAGTAGAGATGGGGTTTCACCATGTTGGTTAGGCTCATCTCAAACTCCTGACTTCGTGATCCGCCCACCTCGGCCTCTCAAAGTGCTGGGATTACAGGCGTGAGCCACCGCGCCCGGCCTCAGGTATTTCTTTATAGCAATGCAAGAATGGACCAATACAAGGGGTGAGCCAGAAACTCCATTCCCAGCCCAATATTTCCTTAAAGTGACATCATTTATCTCAAAACTTCGGGTCATATCTGCCACTTGACACTAACGATGACAGCCAAAAATTACTGAATTCTTGCTTGCCAAGTACCAGGGTTGTATAGGTGCTTTACATTTGTTACCCTGTGAAATGTTCATAGCAGCTGTATAAGCAGTAACTAATATTCTGTCCTCATTTTACAAGTGAAAAGACTGAAGTACAGAAAGGGTAAGTAACTAGGCCAAAGTCACAGTTGGCAAGGGGAGAGCCTGGATTCAACATGGATAGCTAGCTTTAGAGCAGAGGCTGTTAACTTCTGTGCTCTAGTATTTTCACATTATACTGGGGGTGGGATAGTTTAAAACAGTGGCCCTTGGTGGGGGCAATTTGGCACCGCCAATCCTGCCAGAACAATAGGCAATTCTGAAGATATTTGTGGTATGTATGCTACTGGCATACTGGACAAAGGTGTTTGTGAGCTTGTGTTTGTGTGTGCTACTGGCATCTGGTGGGTAGAGGCCAAAGGATGATGCTAAACACACCACATTATACAGGACAGTCTCCACACCAAAGAATTATTCAGCCCCAAATGCCAGTAGCACCAAGGTTAGGTAACCCTAGTCTGAAACCATTTTAAACTGCTTGCTAGCTAAATTCCTTCATTTTCTTTGTTAAACCTTCCCCAAGAAACACCATGTTATCCCATGACTTCTGGTTGTATGCCTCTGACATCACAATTCTGAAAGCCCTTTTGAGAATTTTGGCATCAAAATGTGTGCAAGTGACAAAATCTTGTGAGGTTTTCTGATGTCCTGAGGTTTAAGGGCAGGAAATTTTTTGTTCACCTACCTTCTCTGACCGGACGGTGAACAACAAATGGAGTTTTCCTTCTTTAGCCACCAATGGCAAAAGGATGGAATATTTGTTATATGGCAAGTGAGAATATTTGCCTCCAATATCATACTTTCTTAAGCGGGCCTTAGCATCATCTAGCAAACTGTTTCTAAAATAAAAACAAACCAGACAGACATTTTAGTAAGCAGAGTTACGGTAAAAAGTTTATAGTCCTGCCTCTGTTTCTGCTTTGTTGTGTATTTAGGAGTTTGCCATTTCTGACTCTCTCTGTATTTTTCAATAACACGACAGAAATGATAGTATCTAAATTGCATGGTTGTTCGCAAGATGAAAATGACAAAAAAAATCTCCTAAGCACACAGTTTAGTACACAGGTTCTCTTTGAAACATAAAGTATGGCAAAATGTTTTTTCAATAATGCAATAGTTGAATTTTGAAATCCACAATTATATTCAGAGAAGACAGGTTTGATGAAAACGTCATTGTTAAGGTCAGAAGACCACCTTCTGTTAAGCTGGCCCTTATGTTCTCAAACTCCTGTCTTCAACTGCCTTGTAACAGTGGTTCCCAAACTTTAGCAGCAACAGAATCACCTGGAGGGCTGGCTGTCACACAGACTGCTAGGTTCAGTCCCAGACTGTGACTCAGTAACTTTCATGTAGGGCCTGAGAATTAGATTTGTATCAAACTCCCACATGACAGTGTTACTGACGCTGTGGACAGGGGAACACATTTTGAGAACAATTTCCTAATAATATGCAAGTATTTGGATTTATAACCACAAATGGTGCCTTCCTATGTGGACTTGTTTTGGTCCTTTTGACAGGTGTGTTTTGCTGCTAGTTTGTATAGTGGGTTGAACAGTATCTCCTCACCCCTGAAATTCATGTCTATTCCAAACTTCAGGGTGTGACTTTATTCAGATATAGGATCTTTTTAGATGTAATTAAGTGAGCTCTAAATCCAATGACTGTTGTCCTTATAAGAACCAGAAACGAGCCGAGTGCAGTGGCTCACACCTGTAATCCCAAAACTGGGAGGTTGAGGCGAGAGGACTGCTTGGGCCCAGGAGTTTGAAACCAGCCTGGTCAACAAAGCGAGACCTTGTCTTTACAAAAGAAAAAAAAAGCATAAATTAGCTTAGGCATAGGGCATGCAACTCTATTCCCAGCTACTTGGGAGGCGGAGGTGGGAGGATCACTTGAGTCCCAGAGTTCAAGGCTGCAGTGAGCCATGATTGCACCACTGCACTCCAGCCTGGGTGACAGAGTGAGACCCGACTCAATAAAAAATAAAACAAAATTAAAGAAGAAGAAAAAACACGGAGACACGCACACAGGGAAGAAGACCATGTGAAGATGGCGGCAGAGGTTGAAATGATGCTGCTGTGAGCCAAGGAATGCCAGAAACCACCAGAAACTGGAAGAGGCAAGGAAAGGTCACTCCCAGAGCCTTCTAAGGGAGTGTGGCCCTGCTGACACCTTGATTTTGGACTTCCAGCCATGAGAGACCATTTCTATTGTTTTAAACCACCCAGTGTGTGGTACTCTGTTATGGCAGCCCTAGAAAAGGAACAGTTGATTTTACTTTTTCTGTGGGACGGCAGTTTTGCATAGTGGGCAGAATCAGATGTTTAAGATACCCAGAATTGGCTTCAAATGTGTATAGGAGGCCTGGTACAGTAGTTCATGCCTGTAATCCCAGCACTTTGGAAGGCTGAAGCAGGTGGATCACTTGAAGTCATGAGTTCGAGACCAGCCTGGCCAACATGGTAAAACCCCACCTCTACTAAAACTACAAAAATTAGCTGGGCATCTTGGCACATGCCTGTAATCCCAACTACTCAGGAGGTTGAGGCAGGAGAATCGCTTGAATTCAGGAGGCAGAGGCTGCAGTGAGCCGAGATTGCCTACTGCACTGTAAGCCTGGGTGGCAGAGTGAGACTCTGTCTCAAAAAAAAAAAAAAAAAAAAGTGTATAGGACTGACTTCTCTGAGTTTCATCTTCATTTGTGTCAGGCTTGAGGATATTTATGCAGATTAAATGATGCAGTTCATATACTGTGGCTGGCACACAGCTGGTGCTCAGTGAATGGTAACCACTGTCATAAATCTCCCCATCATTAGAAAAGCAGTTGTTTGCAGGAGGTATTTGCTATTTTTCGCCTCTTTCTAGATGGCAGGCTGCTCACCAGATGTGGTTGGGTAAGAGCAGTGGATTTCAACGACCAAATGTCCTGGAAAGAATTACTGAATGCTGGCACAGGGGATTGCACAGTACATCTGATGCACACAGCCCGCCTCCAGAAAAGGAAACTGTGGGATGGTAGCTTTTAACCACCCAGAAACCGCAGAAGTGAGCAGAGAAACCAGCTGAAGTAAAAGGCTGCAAAAACGTATCTGTCCACTTCAGGGACTGGCCGCTGGAATAATCAGCAAGATATCAACAGCAGTAGCAGCCACCCCGTTCTGAGCATGGTCTCACTTTTCACGTTTCTCATTTTATCCTCATGACAGCCCGGCAAGTGATCACAGGGTCACCTCCAGGCTCAGAGAGCTTACGTAACTGACAGACCCAAGGTCACAACTGGAAGTAGCCACTGGAGGACTTGAATCCGGGGCTGCCTGGTGCGGGGCTGTGCCACCCTCGGGGGTCCTGGGGTCCAACTCTGGAGACGCGGATTGCAGAAGAGCCAAGCCGGCTGGGAAGGGGAGCAGAGTGTATGTAAACCACAGTGGCTAAAGCCGGCTCTGTTACTGGCTAGAGCAGGTGCAAAGGTTCGGGGACCCTGCGGGTTGCTGGAGGCGAATGCTCCCATCCGGGGCTCGCAGGTGGACTGGCGGGCGCTGCAAAATCGGTCCCAGACTAAAGGCCTCGGTGGCTCCGCTGCTATCAAGGCCGGGCCTGGCCAAGCTCGGGGCGCCAGAACCCGGAAAGGCTTTACCTGACTGGCTCCTGGGGAAGACCAGGTGGTGACATTGCCCTGGGGAATGTTTGTTTCCGGGCGGACTCCTCGGAGCGGCACTGCCGGTCGCGTTTGCGCAGAGCGGCTCTGGGCCTGGGCGCGGCCTAAAGCCAGAGAGAGGGGCGGGGCTTAGAACAGGAGGCGGGGCGGGGTCTGGGGCGGAGACAGGGGACGGGGCGGGGCTAGCTCTGGGGGGTCGGAGGCTGGGATCGGGGCGGGACCTATGGCCAGAGGCGGGACTAGAGGCGGGAGAGGCGCGGGGCGGGGCTTAGGGCCGGGTCTCCCCGGTTGCGCAAAGCAGTTTCTGCCCCGCTCCTTTGGCTTCTATGGAAGCAAGAGGCACAGGATTTGTGGAATTTAGAGCTGGAAGAGTTTAAAAAAAAAAAAAAAGAAAGAAGGAAAGAAGGAAAGAAAGAAGGAAAGAAAGAAAGAAGGAAGGAAAGAAAGGAAGGAAGGAAGGAAAGAGAGAGAGAGGGAGAAAGAAAGAGAAAGAAAGAAAGAAAGAAAGAAAGAAAGAAAGAAAGAAAGAAAGAAAGAAAGAAAGAAAGAAAGAAAGAAAGAAAGAAAGAAAGAAAGAAAAGAAAGAAAAGAAAAAGAAAAAGAAAGAAAATACCGTGCTAGTGAGAGAGAGAGAGAGAGGGAGAAAAAGAAAGAAAGAAAGAAAGAAAGATAGAAAGAAAGAAAGAAAGAAAGAAAGAAAGAAAGAAAGAAAAGAAAAGAAAAGAAAAGAAAAGAAAGAGAAAAAGAAAGAAAGAAAATACCGTGCTAGTGAGGTGATAGGATTTTACACTCACATCCACTGTTGCTGGAAGGTTAAGGTGATTCATTCAACTTTTTTGAACTGCTGTCAGCACTTGCAGATCCCACAGCTATCGAAAAGACACGTGGAGCTCACAGTCAAATGGTAGAAACATAAATTAATCACACAAGGCTGGATGCAGTGGCGTATGCTTGTAATCCCAACACTTTGGGAGGCCAAGAGGGGAGGATCACTTGAATCCAGGAGTTCCAGACCAGCCTGGGCAACATGGGGAAACCCCATCTCTACAAAATAAAAATAAAAAATTAGCCAGGCGTGGTGGCACGCATCTGTGGTCCCAGCCACTCAAGGGGCTGAGGTGGGAGGATCGCTTGAGCCCAGGAGGTCGAAGCTGCAGTGAGCCGTGATTGCGCCACTGCACTCCAGCCTGACAGAGGTAGACCCTGTCTCAAAAATAGTAAGAAGAAGACAAAAAGGTTTTAATGCAAAAAAAAAAAAAAAAATCACACAGGTAAAGCAGCCGCCTTTTGTCCTTCTTGAGCATGCGAAGGAGAAATGTGACCAAATTAGGAGGCAGAGAAGGGTTGGTAGAGGAAATAGAAGTGCAGTTCATTTTGAAAGCAGCAGTTCTCAAAGTGTGGTCCTCAGACCAGCAGCATCAGGATCACTTTGGTTGTGTTAAAAATGTGGACTCTGGGCCAGGTGCGGTGACTCACACCTGTAATCCCAGCACTTTGGGAGGCCAAGTCGGGTGGATCACCTGAGGTCAGGAGTTTGAGACCAGCCTGACCAACATGGTGAAACCCCATCTCTACTAAAAATACAAAAATTTGTCGGTGGTGGGCACCTGTAATCCCAGCTACTAGAGAGGCTGAGGCAGGACAATTGCTTGAACCTGGGAGGCGGAGGTTGCAGTGGGCCAAGATCGTGTCATTGCACTCCAACCTGGGCAAGAAAAGCAAAACTCTGTTTCAAAAAGGAAGGAAGGAAGGAAGGGAGGGAGGGAGGGAGGGAGGGAGGGAGGGAGGAAGGGAGAGGGAATAAAAAGTGAACTTTGGGGGCCCATGCCACACCTGCTGAATCAGAAGCCAGGGGTGAGGCCCAGTGATCTGTGCTGTAAGGGGATTCTGATGTTCTGTGCGGGATAGTGGAGATAAATGAGGAAAAGGGCAAGGGAGAGTGTTCAAGGAAGAGGGCAAAGCTTGTGCAAAGACAGCAGAAAGGGGCTGGAGAAAAGTGTTTGTGAGCCTGGTGCGAGCTGAGAATCCAGGGGTCAGTGTAGGGCTGACTTCTCCCTTAGAGGCACAGGAGGCACACAGTAATTTTAGGGACCTGTGTATACCTGTGTATATGTTTTAATTGTAATTTCTTTTTAAATTAGAAAAAGAAAAGAAATGTAATAAAAGCAATATATAATAATGAATCCAGCTTGGATTACAGTCATCTTTATATGAATGCAGTCATAAAATATTCATTTTTAAATTATTTTATGGAAGAAGGGGAGAACAAAAACAAAAGTAGCTAGGGCCCATGAAAGTCATATTGTGACTGGCCCTGGGTCAGTGGGGCAGTTTGTGATTTTAATGAAATATCGCTGTGATATTTACAACATCCAGTGTTTACACACCGTGACATCAATGAAATATCACTGTGATATTTATAATATCCAGTGTTTACACACCGTGATATTAATAAAATATAGCTGTGATATTCGTAATATAAAATGTTTACACACCATGATATTAATAAAATATCACTGTGATATTTATACTATCCAGTGTTTACACACTGTGATATCAATGAAATATCTCTGTGATATTTATAATATCAAATGTTTACACACCATGACATCAATGAAATATCACTGAGGTTCACAATATCCAGTGTTTGCATACCATGACATCAATGAAATATTAATGTGATATTTATAATATCCAGTGTTTACACATCGTGATATTTATAAAATATGACTGTGATATTTGTAATATACAGTGTTTACATACCGTGATATTAAGCAAACATTGCTGTGATATTTATAATATCCGGTGCTTACACATCATGATATGAATGAAATATCGCTGTGATATTTATAATATCCCGTGTTCACAAACTCTGATACTGATGAAATATCACTGTGATATTTACAATATCCAATGTTTACACAAAGTGTTTATGCACTGTGATGTTAATTAAATATCGCTGTGATTTTTATAATATCCAGTGTGATATTAATGAAATATCGCTGTGATAGTCATAATATCCAGTGTTTCCACACAGTACTTACACACTGTGATATTAATACAATATCACTATGATCTTCATAATATCCAGTGTACACACAATGCTTACACACTGTGGCATTAATGAAATATCCCTGTGATATTCATAATATCCATTGTTTACACACAGTGCTTACACACTGTGACATTAATGAAATATCGCTGTGATAGTTACAATATCCAGAATTTACACACTGTGATATCAGTGAGATATGACTGTGATATTTACAGTATCCAGTTTACACACTGTGATACCGGCAAAATATTGCTATGATATTTACAGTATCCTATGTTTACACACTGGTTACACACTGTGATATCGGTGAAGTATCACTGTGATATTTACAGTTTCCAGTGGTTACGCACTGTGATGTTGGTAAAACATCGCTGTGATATTTCCAATATCCAGTGGTTAAACACTGTGATATTGGTGAAACGTCACTGTGATATTTACAATACCCAGTGGTTACACACTGTGATATCAGTGAAATATTGCTGTGGTTATTTATAACATCCAGTGTTTACACGCTGTTATATTAATGAAATATCTCTCTGATATTTATAATATACGGTGATTACACACTATGATGCTAGTAAAATATCACTCTGATATTTATAATATCCAGTGGTTACACACTGTAATACTAGTGAAATATCATTCTGATATTTGTAATATCCAGTGTTTACACAAAGTGTTTACACGCCGTGACACTAGTGAAGTACCGCTCTGATATTTATAATATACAGTGTTTACACATGGTGATATAGGGAAATTTCGGTCTGATGTTTGTAATATCTAATGTTTACACACTGTGACATTAGTAAAATTTCTCTCTGATATTACTAATATCCAGTATTTACATACTGAGACATTCGTGAAATTTCGCCCTGATATTTGTAATATTCAGTGTTTACACTCTGTGACATTAGTGAAATATCGCTCTGGTATTTATAATATCCAGAGTTCACACACATGGTTTACACACTGTGACACTAGTGAAATATCGGTCTGATATATATAATTTCCATTGTTTACACAAAGCGTTTGTACACTGTGATACTAGGAAAATTTTGTTTTGATATTTATAGTATCAGGGTTTACACACTGTGATACTAGGGAAATTTAATTCTAATATTTACAGAATCCATGGTTTACACTGTGATACCGGGGAATTTTTGCTCTCATATTTAGAGTATCCAGGATTTACACATTGTGATCCTGGGGAAATTTTGCACTGATATTTATGGTATCCAGGGTGTACACACTATGATGTTAGGGAAATTTTGCTCTGATATTTATAGTATCCAGGGTTTACAAACTGTGATATTAATGAATATCGCTTTGTTGAGGATACATGTAATATCCAGTGTTTACACACTGTGATATTAATGAAATATTGCTCTCATGATACTAATTGTAATATCCAGTATTGACACACTGTGATATTAACAAAATATCACTCTGATGATACTTGTAATATCCAGTGTTTTCACGCTGTGATATTAATGAAATATTGCTCTGATATTTATAATATCCAGTGTTTAGACACAGTATTTACACAATGGGATATTAATAACATTGCTTTAGTATTTATAATATCCAGTGTTTAGACACAGTGTTTACATACTATGATATTAATGAAGTATCGCTCTCATATGTATAATATTCAGTGTTTACACACTATGATATTAAAGAAATGTCGCTCTGATATTTATAATATCAGCGTTTACACACGGTGTTTAAACACGTTGATAATAATGAAATATGACTGATATTTAAGTATTTACACACTGTAATAGTAATGAAATATTGCTCTCATATTTAAAATATCTGGTGTTTACACACTATGATATTTATAAAATACCGCTCCGATATTTACAATATCCAGTGTTTGCACACACTGTTTACACACTGTGATATTAATGAAATATCACTCTAATACTTATAATATCCAGTGTTTACACTCAGTGATTACAAACCACGATATTAATGAAATATTACTCTCATATTTATAGTATACTGTGTTAACACAATGTTTACACACTGTGATATTAAATATCGCTCCAATATTCATAATATCCAATGTTTATACACGGCTTCCATATTATTATGAATAATATCACAGGGTGTACACCCACTGTGATATTAGCCATCATATCAAAAATATTATAAATAATATTACAGCAGAAGTACAACCAAGGTGTACACCCATTGGGATATCAGCAGTAAAATCGAAAATATTAGGAATAACATCACAAGGTGTACACCAACTGTGATATTGGCAGTACTGTGATATTAGCAGTAATATCAAAGATATTATAAATAACATCACAGGGTATACATTCATTGTGATACTATCAGTAATATCGAAGATCTTAATAATATCACAGGGTGTACACTCACTGTGATATTAGCAGTAATATCAAAGATATTATGAATAATATCACAGGGTGTACACCCACTGCGATAGTAGTAGAAAGATCACGAGGGTATCATGCATAATATTGCAGGGTGTACATTCACTATGATAGTAGCAGAAAGATGGCGAGGATATCATGCATAGTAGCAGTGCAAGGTGTGCACCCGGGGTGTACACCCACTGTGATGTTAGCAGAAAGGTCGTGAGAATGTCATGTATAATATCACAGGTGTAAAGCCACTGTGATATGAGCAGAAAGATCGCAAGGATATCATGCATAATATCGCAGGGTGTACATTCCCTGTGATAGTAGCAGAAAGGTTGCGAGAATATCATGCATAGTATTGGAGGGTGTGCACCTGGGATATACACACACTGTGATATTAGCGGAAAGGTCGCGACGATGTCATGAATAATATCGTAGTGGGTGCACACTGTGATATTAGCAGAAAGGTTGCGAGGATGCCAAGGATAATACCACAGGTGTACACCTAACTGTGATATTAGCAAAAAGATCGCGAGGACACTATGGATAAATATCCTGCATAATATCACAGAATACACATGCAGGGTGTACACACAGGTTGTGCAGCCACTGTGATTGATCGATATTAGTAAAAAGATTGCGAGGATATCCTGTGTTAATATCACAGGCTGTACACACAGAAGGTGCAGCCACTGTGATTGACTGATATTAGCGGACAGATCTCGAGGATATCCTGCACAACATCACAGGCTGCACGCTTAGGGTGTAGAGCCACTGTGATTGATTGATACTAGCGGAAAGATCACGAGAATATCCTGAGTAACATCACAGTGTGTACACACATGGTGTGCAGCCACTGTGATTGATATTAGGGGAAAGATTGCAAGGATATCCTGCATAACATCACAGGGTGTACACACAGGGTTTAAAGCCACTGTGATTGATATTAACAAAATGATCGCGAGAATATCCTGCATAACATCACAGGGTGTATACACAGGGTGTAAAGCGACTATGATTGATATTAGCAGAAAGATCACAAGGATATCCTACATAACATCACAGGGTGTAAACACATGGGGTACAAGGGCTGTGATATCAGCAGGAAAATCTCGAGGATATCATGCATAATACCACAGGGTGTACACCCACTGTGATAGCAGCAGAGATATCATGAAAATATCATGCATATAATCACAGAGTGTACACAGAGGGTGTACATCCTCTGTCATTGTAGCACAAAGATCGCAAAAATATAACGCATAATGTCGCACGGTGTACGTGATAGTAGCAGCAAGATTTTGAGGGTATCAGGCATAATATCATAGGGTGTACACCCACTGTGATAGTAGCAGAAAGATCGGGAGGATTTCATGCATAATATCACAGGGTGTACATCCACTGTGCTATTAGCAGAAAGATTACGAGGATATTAGGCATAATATCACAAGATGTACACCCACTGTGATAGTAGCCGAAAGATTGTGAAATTTTCTGGATAACATCACAGAGGGTACCCCAACTGTGATACTAGTAGAGATATCACAAGGATATCATGCATAATATCACAGGATGTACACCCACTGTGATATTAGCAGAAAGATCGCGAGGATATCATGCCTAATATTAAATACAGGGTGTACACCCATTGTGATAGTAGCAGAAAGATCGTGAAGATATCATACATAATATCACAGGGTGTACACCCACTGTGATAGTAGCAAAAATATTGCAAGAATATCATGAATAATCACAGGGTGTATACCTACTGTGATAGTAGCAGAAAGATTGCAAGGATATCATGCATAATATCACAGGGTATACACCCACTGTGATAGTAGCAGAAAGATCGTGAAGGTATCGTGTGTAATATCAGAGATTGTACAACCATTGTGATAGCAGAAAGATTGTGAAGATATCATGTATCATATCACAGGGTGTACACCCACGGTAATAGTAGCAGAAAGATCACATGTGCTATTTGAAAAATGACACTGATAGACTGGCTTGATGCGGGGTTGCCACAAACCTTCAATTTTTAAAAGACCCATATCTGCAAAGCACAACAAAGTGCAGTGCAATGAAACAAAGCGTGCCTGTATATCCTGCCTATTAAAAACTGGTTTAAGGTGATTCACCTGATATTTACACAGAAGCTAAGTGCGGAACATGAACTGTACAAGTGGTGATGGGGGGGAAATTTTACCAGAAGCCAAGGATAAGGTGCTAAGATGTTCAATGCTTTTAAATTTATCTTCGAATTTCCAGGTAGCCAAGGGAAGAAAACAAGAACCCTTCTCTCCCTCTCAGTCCGTGTCTATGTCCCGTTAAATGTTTCTACCTTGTATTTTCCTTGTAGTGTGTCCGTAGATGATGGGCCCGTTTCGCTCCTGGGGAGACCCAAGTTCTTAGCTCTCTCAGTAGGACAGAAGAGAAAGTGAGAGTAGATCAGCATCTAAGTCTTAAACTTGCCCTTACTTCTAGGGGGTGGGGCATCCTCTGTGTGTTTTACTAATGATTTTTTTTGGGAACTGACCTTACGAAGTCCACACTAGCTGCAGTCCTGGACTCAGTCCAGTACACTGGAGAAGGGCCTGCAGAGATTGTGGTTCCTCCCTGGTAGAATAGGATTTTAAATAACTACAAAGTCCACAGAAAGGCAGTGAGTAACCAGAGAGTTTTGAAGGAGAGGAGCCGGCATCGTTACTGAGGGGTATCCCATGTGGATTAAGTCCAAGTACTCCAGAACCAGATGAAACTGGATTCACATCCTGCCTCAGATCTTGCCTGCAGTTTTAAACTGGTAGGTTAGATAATGGGGCCACCCCGTTAGGGCTGTTTTAGCACCGGTTGAAATGATGTACATGAAATAGCATAGTGAGTTCTTTGTACGTAATAAATGCTCCATGAATGGCAATGTCACACATGCTGATTTACAGAGATCTTTTTGAGCTGGTTGTTGATCATCTTTCTACCTGATGATGCTTATAGGCATTCAAGTGTCACATGTTTCAGCTGAGTGTGAAGATAATACTCTTGCTCTCTGATTTCTAGTTCTCCTTTTCTTCTTGGACATATAGGAGACTCCTCTTTCCTCACAACTAGGCAGAGTCATAAGACTTGTTCTGGCTAATGAAATATGAATGAAAGTAATGTGTGCCCCTTATGGCTAAGAGAGTGAAAAAACTACTGCAGGAGTATCCTGTTTCTGCCTTGCAACAGTATCCTTGGAGCCACACATTGAGGGAACTGGGTCCCAAGATGCTAGAGATCTGTGGGCCTAGGTTTTGAGTGATTGGAGGAGGGCTGTACTGCACCCAATCCCCTACTCTTGCCATTATATACACACATACCATGCTGCACATGTAATGTGAGCGTGGCATGTAATAAAAATAAGCCACTGAAAATTTATGTTTATTTATTTACTGCTTACCCCATTCTACCTTAACTGGTACAGAACTTCAGTCAATGGATTTCCAGTATCCACCAGAGGCAAATTTGATACAGTGGAAACAAACATCTCAAATTTCCAGTATCCACCAGAGACAAATTTGATACAGTGGAAACAAACATCTCAATTTTCATTGAATTATAGTTAGGGATCATAAAATTATGCTAATAGCCTTGAATGCGCTATTATTGAGAAATTAGAACCTTCCAGCTAACAAATACCGGGATCATGTTAATCAAAGAATGAGGCATTTCTCTGAAATAATACGTGTTCAGCGTTTTTATTTCTATTATGTTGTTGCTGTTACATTTGGATCTCAGAAATGTTCATTGTAGTTAAGTGTATGCCTTA
The DNA here is from genome assembly GCF_002776525.5 of Piliocolobus tephrosceles. Lineage (NCBI taxonomy): Eukaryota > Metazoa > Chordata > Mammalia > Primates > Cercopithecidae > Piliocolobus > Piliocolobus tephrosceles. Next base: position 62,430,955 of record NC_045450.1, on the reverse strand, counting down.
CAACAAATCTATGCAGTGGTACAAAGCCTACATATGCAAATATGTGTATAGACGTACGTGTATGTCATATATTAACTATCACAGACTAAAGGTGAATCTGGGTAAAGATGAGTCTGGAGTCTAGCCGGGGGTTTTACCACTTAACTACACACAGTCTGCCATCTTTGAGAAGTTTAGAGAGATTTTTTTTGGAAGAGTTCTGCGTTGGTCTCCCAAGCAGGTAGCAAGTGTATCAGGACTTCCTCCCTCATTTAGAAGTGAATCAGAGCATCTAACAGGAAAAAAGTTTATACATGAAGGAGAGCAGAGAAGGAGAATACACTGCCGTCTAGAGCAGTGGTTCTCAAACTTCAGTGTGCGTCAGCATCTCGTGAAGAGTTTGTGAAGGCGTAGATTCCTGGGCTCCACCCTAGAGTTCCTGATTCGCTTGTTCTGGAGTGAGGCCTTAGAATTTGCATTTCTAGCAAGCTTCTGGGTGATTCTGCTGCTGCTGCCTCATTCTCAAAACTTCACTTTGATAACCACTGCCCCAGAGCTTTGCTTGTCCAAGCGTATTCTATGGATTAACAGCATTGGCACCAGCTGGGAGCTTGGTAGGCATGCAGAGTCCCAGGTCCCACCCAGACCTGCTGAATTGGAGCCCGAGTTTTACCATGATTCCCAGATGCTCTGTGTTCACAGTGAGGTCTGAGAAACATGACATTGCAAGAAAGAGAAGGGCTTTCCAGCACGATATGAGCGTTTGAGAACCCAGCTGCTACTAGTAATGGTTTAGCTTCCCTAGTGTCTGCCAAGTTCTGCCACAGTCCCTTTCTGTTTTGTGATCATATTGAATGGGTTTTCATGTTCCTCTGATCCCCGAGTGGAAGTAAACTTCCCAGATCTGAATGTCCATTGTAAATTACCGATTTGCACAATACTGCAGTAGGGGTTATGATACTTCCATAGTGTGTTGTACAACGTGTTGTGTACCAGCTCCGAGTTTCAATCCCAGCTTCACTACTGCATTGCTTTGTGTCTTTGACAAGATAATCTCCCTAAGCCTCCTTGTAAAGGAGCTTAAGTGTAGGATCTACCTTATAGGATAGTTGCATATTGTTAATGTGCATGAAGTTCTACAACAGTTTTGGACATATAGTGCCTCTTAAATGATAGTCATTACTATGTTCTCTCTCTTATGAAGCTTTTCAAGTCTAAGCTTCTATTATGAGTTCTTATCTACATGCCTAAACACACACTGGGACTGTATGGATGTCTGAGCTTGTGGATAAGTGTTTCATCCATCTCTGTATCTTGATAGCCCTTAGCACACAGTAAGATGCTCAGTAGATGTTGTCTGAATGAATGAACCCGCAAGTGTGTGTGTGCATTGTGTGTGTTCTCACTGTACCTATGAGGCTGGAAAGTGGGGTTTTCAGGAACACATACAAAAGGCAAGACTAAGAAAGGTCCAGTATAATCATGCAGCAACCTGTTTTCCCAGTCTCCCACTCTTGAAGGCTGATTCTTCATCAGAGAGGGGCAAAACCAAGGCACTGTGAATCTCAGTGGCACAGCAGGGTTAGAAGACGTATCCAGGATACGACAGTCCGGGAGAAAAGGTCAGATACCCAGGGAGGTGGGGAGCTGAGACCAAAACCCAGTCCTGGGCTGGTTGCTTCTTGCTCTCTCCCAGGTCAATGAATTATGCTTAGCAGGTCTTGAAACTCACTTGCCATGCAGGCTGCCACATCTCTTCCCACCCCTTCCCCTCTCCACTACCATTGCCTCCACCTTCTGTCATCCTGCTCAAATATTGATATGAGAAAATAAAACCCAAGCAAGGGTCATAGCCCACAATAAGCTGCCAAGACATCATGGGCTGTTAGACTGTCACTTTATCTAACTCTGGGCTCAAGAAACTGGCTGCCTTGTTCACTCTAGTACCTGACAAAGACTCTTCTTGTGTAAACTTTAGTAAGGCTCCTCTTCTTGACTAGGCTTTGACTTTGGTTAAAACTAAAGTACTGTCTTTGGCCTGCTGTCTCAGTGTTAGCTTGAATGTTGCTAAGTCAGTTTAGCAAGAACCTTCATACCCTCAATATCTGATCACCCTCCGTACCTGATCAAGTTCCTCCCTCACAACTTTTGGTATATAAGTCCTTGACCTGTCTCCAGTAAGAATCTCCCTATTCTCCATGTAACCTCTTAGCAATTTTCTTTCAATGGACCCCGTCGGTCTACTCACTGGTGATCAATCCTCAAATGTCTGTGCTATGTTCTAAGTTGAGTCCAATCTCTCCTAAGATGATTATGATAGTATTACACCTGTTGCGAGAGACCTCAACAAAGTCTTACTAACCATTTCAACATGTGTAAGAGCAATTTTTTCTTTAACCATCCTCAGACCCAAGCACAGTGTGTGACTGTCGTAAATTTGTGTAACACACTTGCTGCCTCAGCATCCACAGATAAGCCTGACATAGGTGGTTTGAAACCCAATTGTGCCCCGTCACCTTTGGCCTGGTTAAAAGTTCCCCTCGTCCTGTTGCTGTTTGCAATATAGCCCACTTGTTCCTCATCCCACTGACCCCAAGCCCAATATACAATGGCTGCTGATCATGATGAAACACAGTGGTCAATACCATTGTAATAAATGGTAAATAAATTTCCCCCTTCTCAAACATGTTTTCCTGAAACTAGCCAATCCATAGGCCCCTGGAAAAATCTAAGAGAGAATGTCCCTGGACCTTTATAATAATAAAGGCCTGCTCCCCCAGGTCCTCCCTCTCTTGCTCTCTGCCCATTGTTTGAGCTCCTTGTGGCCTCCAGACTTCCCGTAGCCTCCTGTTGGCAACTCCGACCTCTCTGGATCTGTAAATAATACATTTCTTGTTTCATGCATCATGGTTTCAAACCTTCTCATTGTGTCTCACCTGCCCGACACACCTGAACCTAACTCTCTTCCCGATAAGGGCTCTCCTAGAAAGTGGCTACCTTGGCTTATGGCCACTCTCCAGAGAGAAACCTGAAGACCAAATTAGGGAATATGACAACAGCAGCCCATGGTAGTGTGACACATGAGATTGGGGCAATGCAGAATAGTGTGATGTTTGGATTCAGGGAGTTCTTCCCCTTTCTAGCTTTGTGACCCTAGGCAGGTCACTTAACCTCTCTGAGTTGCAATTTCCTCATCTGGAAAATGAAGACAGTAGTTACACTACCTATCTCAATGGGTTGTTTTGAGGATTACAAAAAAATAATGCAAGAAATGTATTTAGCACTGGTTCTAACACCAAACAAGTATGTATATTTATGTATATATGTATTCATTTACTTAGAGATGGTGCCTCACTCTGTCACCCAGGCTGGAGTGCAGTGACATGACCATAGCTTGCTGCAGCCTCAAAATCCTGGGCTCAGGTGATTCTCCCACCACAGCCTCCTGAGTAGCTGTGACTACGGATGTGCACCACCACGCCCCACTAACTTTTTAAATTTTTTTTGTAGAAACAAAGTCTCACTATGTTGCCCAGGCTGCTCTTGAACACCTGTGTTCAAATGATTCCCCCACCTCGGCCTCCCAAAGTGCTGATAGTATAGGCCAAACAAGTATTCAGAAAATGCTACGAAGGAAAACCACAGGTTTTCATGTTCTACTTGAATTTGCAATTCACCCCACTATGTACTGGCTACATGATCTTGGGCAAATTATGTCACCACCAGTCCATTTCCTTTTTTGTAAAACTGGGTGACGATACCTATGTCAAGGGACTAGAGAGGTGTGGTGGGAAATAACTGGAATCATCCATGAAATAGACATCTCTGTATATTCATCTTCATTCAACAAGCATGAATAGTGCAAACTACATGCGGGACACTGGAGATGGGATGATCAAGCAGACCTGATCTCTTCCACCACGTGGCTTATGTTCTAATGACAGAGACACATAAACTGATAATCAAGGAAATAAATACATCTCTTTACATTTTAGTAGGGGTTGGGCATGGTAGCTCATGCCTGTAATCTCAGTACGAGGTGGCCAAGGTACTCGTACTGAGCCCAGGAGTTTGGGGCCAGACTGGGCAACAGAGTGAGACCCCCCTCTCTTTTTTTTTTTTTTTTTTTCGAGTCTGAGTCTCACTCTGTCATCCAGGCTGGAATGCAGTGGTGATCTCTGCTCACTGCAACCTCCGCCTCCTGGGTTCAAGCAATTCTCTGCCTCTACCTCCTGAGTAGCTGGGATTACAGGTGTCTGCCACCACACCCAGTTAGTTTTTGTATTTTTAGTAGAGATGGGGTTTCACCATCTAGGCCAGGTTGGTCTTGAACTCCTGACCTCATGATCCACCTACCTCAGCCTCCCAAAGTGCTGGGATTATAGGCATGAGCCGCTGCACCTGGCTGAGACCCCTCTCTTTACAAAAAAATTGTCCTGTAGTCCCAGATACTCAGGAGGCTGAGGCAGAAGGCTCAGTAGAGCCCCGGAGTTCGAGGCTACAGTGAGCCGTGATTGCGCCACTGCACTCCAGCCTGAGTGACAGAACAAAACCCTGAGTCAAAAGAAAAAAAAAAAAGTAAAGTGAAATAAATTCCAATAGGTATGTAGAAAGAGGGAAAATACAGAAACCTCTACGAGTATAAAAGGGAGGGGGCTAATTGAGAATAAGTAGATTCTAAGAAAGTAGAATTTAAATGGAGTTCTGTTAAATGAAGGAGGGAAGTACACGTGAAGTCCCAAGATGCAGAGGAGCTCAGAGCATTGGAGGACCCAAAGGGACATCAGGTGGCTGCAGGCAGCCGGGAGGCATTGGGGAATCGAGATGTGGGAAGGGCCAGATCATGCAGGGCCTTTTCAGTCATATTACGAAGCGGGATTTAAGCCTCCATTGCAATCTAAGTATTACCAGCATTGTAAGCATCCCCTGAAGATTCTCTCCTTAAATTGCCTTCTAGTTGCCATGTTTTTGAAAGCTGTTTATGTAACAGCTGTGGCAATGAAGCTTTGTTGTTCTATGATTACTTGTCTTGCTAACATCTGTCAGTTCCTCCTAGAACTCTGTTTACCTAATTTGGTGAGGCTGGTACCTAGACCAATGGGCTTTGATATGATAAATGGCCCATGAAAGTGAAAGGAGTAGGCATACAATGCTAATTTCCATTCCTTCCCGGAAAAAAAGAAAAAGGTTACCAGCTGTGAAAAACCACCCGAATAGAAGCAGGTTTCTGATTGTCAGCCCGCTGAGAGATAATCTTGTCAGCATGACCTGCAGGAGTGGTAATAATTTGCAATTATGTACCAGCCTTTCTCTTAGGGCACACAAACACTTTCTAAATATTTCCCTAAACTCAGTGAGGCAGAGATGCTGGGATGTTATCATTTTGTAATTAAAAAGTCATCTTAGAAGAAATGCTTTAATAACCTTTCTCATGTTGCATGTTTGGGAAGCTTCTCGAGATCATTTTTTCAGAAGGGAAGGGGCACCTAGTGATATTACCTGAATGTATAAAAGCTTGGTGATTTCCTGCTTGTTTCTACTCTGGCTTATTGCTTAAATTCTGAAGCAGCTCCATTTTGTTTTCTTTTTGCATTTAAGCTGCACCATCAGATGTATTAGAACAAAAGCCCTTTAACCCAAGCATTCTCCAGTACCAGTAATACCTTGGTGAGCCCTTTATAAAGGCCAAAGGAAATAATGGCAATGAGCCCCTTCTTTAAGTTGTTCTAACAACTTCCTACATCCTTGAAGAATGTATCTCACTAATGGGTTGCTGAGAAAAACATTTCCTTTTCCCATTTCAGAAATTTTCCAGAGCTGAGACCGTGCTTTCCATCACCCATGAGAACCAAGTGTTTGTACAAGAGGTTATGGTGAGGGTCTCTGCTAAGAGTCCTAATAAATGTGGGCACTAATCTTGGTTTTGGAAGCCACTAACCTTGTATGACTTTGGCAAAACCACTTAACCTGTGAACATTCTTTTCCCTTTTATTTGAAAAGGCTGCCTTCTTGTGATTGGCCAGAGGTTCTTCGTGCCCACTGCACAGATAAAACCAATTCACTGAGACAGAGGTATTGCAGCAGAGAAAGAGTTTAATTAATGCAGGGCTAGCCACATGGAAGATGGGAGTTTATTACTTAAATCAACCTCCCTGAAAATTCAGAGCCTAGGACTTTTTGAAGATAGTTGGGTGGGCAGAGGGCTAGGGAATGGGGAATGCTGAGTGGGTCCTCCATGCATCAACTTCAGCTCTCTCAGAAGCATCACAAAGCAAAGGAAAAAAATACTCTTTTCTTGAAGCAAAAAGGCAGACAATTTATTTGTTTGTAGCACCAGGGAAATAAAGAATGATCTCCAGACATCTAGGACAAGTAACTCAACTTCTGATGGGGAAATTGGGACATTGACAAAGAAATGGCAACGTGTCCAAGTTCACAAAGTTTAATAGACAGAATTGGGATTGGGACTTGGATCTCCTGTTCCAAGCCTGGAGAGGGAAGTTCAAGCAAATGAGAGTACACTGTTGAGCTTTGAGCTGTTTAAACTTAAGCAATGGAAGTCAATGCAAACACAACTTTCACAAAACTGAAAAAGAAGGAGAAATCTCATGCGATAATAAAAACTGTGTGCTTGAAATATGGCTAGTATGAATTCAGGCATGCTTTAAATATAAAATGCATACCAAATTTTAAAGACAGAAATTGTTAATAATTAATTACATGTTAAAATAATACATGAGATGAAACTAAATGTGTTAAGATTTCTTCTCTGTGTGTGTATGTGTGTGTGTTTTCCTACATGCAGCTACTAGAAAATTTAAAGTCACATATGTGGCCTGCAGTTGGATGGCATATTACATTTACATTTTTACTGAATAATGCTGAGGTAAGGGAATTAGTAAAATGCAGTTTCCAGAACCCTACTCCAGAAGAAGTAAATGGCATCTTTGGTTCTGAAATTTGAAAACCTTAATTTTAGGATTCCCAGGTAATTCCATTGCAGAGTAAGTGTTGAGACTAGAATGTGGCCCCAGCGAGCTACAGATGGCCGTGGGCCGCCCCTTTAGTTCACCATAGTCTGCACTATTCCCTGTTGTCCTCTAGACATTGAAGCAAAGCATCCCTTGCTATTGACCCTACGACAAACATCAGCACAGGTGAATAGATACAGATGAGTATAAAATATTTTTATTTACCCACATCTCAAACTTTCTGGGGGGAAAAATAGAAATCATCTTTACTTCCACAAATACTCCCTCCCATTTTTCTTGAAACACAGAATTCTCTTTAAGTGTATGACAGACGGTGAATCGTGAGGCTGTAATCCATTCTGCTTCACTAGGATGCAGTCAGGGTTGAGCTGCCTGATCCCTCTGGCTAAGGCAGTTATCCAGTTAGCTCATCTAACCAGAGTCCGACCGTTCCGTCTGCTTGTGGCATGTGTGATTCTAGCCCCTTTATGACTGTGAGAATGCCTGAGTAGTTAATTATGCTCTGAATCTCATCAGATTTTTTCAATAATTTTGTATGTCAGACGTGGCTGAAGCCCTTTTAAGTTTGGCCAAGATATTCTGCTTCTACCAAGAGTTAAAACCGGCTAATTTAAAATTTTTGGGCCGGGCACGGTGGCTCATACCTGTAATCCCAGTACATTGGGAGGCCGAGGTGGGTGGATCACTTGAGGTCAGGAGTTCAAGACCAGTCTGGCCACAATGGTGAAACCCCGTCTCTACTAAAAATACAAAAATTAGCCGGGTGTGGTGGCGCAAGCTTGTGGTCCCAGCTACTAGGGAGGCTGAGGCAAGAGAATCGCTTGAACTCAGGAGGTGGAGGTTGAAGTGAGATCACGCCACTGCACTCTAGCCTGGGCGATAGAGCGAGACTCTGCCTCAACATAAGTAAGTAAATAAATAAATAAAATAGATTTTTTGAAAAACCAGACAATTACTTTGTCTTATACTTACAATCTGGGCTATACATTTGAGTGCCCTCTTAGCAATAAGCTGGGAACAAAGTAAATTTCATGTGTTAGAATTAGGAGTGTCTTTGTTCTGAACCATAGACAACATTGATCATTATCATTCTGTAAGGAGTCTCTGGGATAATTCTTTTCTTGGGAAAAGTAGGACTTCTAGGGAAAATCCCACTTGGAGAAACACTTCCTATTTACTTATTGTCACTAGAAGATCCTTAGTGTCAAGGGAGCCGGAGATATAAAACTGAAAGATGTGACTTGATTGTAACACAGTAGTGGAATCCCAAGTATCAATGTTGTGTTTGAAATGTTAAGAGTATTCATCTTCTTTTGCTGCACAAAAAATGACCACAAGCTTAGTGGCTTAAAATAACATTTGCTTTTTTGTTTGTTTGTTTGTTTTACTTTGTTTTGTTTTGTTTGAGACAGAGTCTCACTCTGTTGCCCAGGTTGGATTATAGTAGGGGAATCTTGGCTCACTGCAACCTCCACCTCCTGGGTTCAAGTGATTCTCCTGCCTGAGCTTATGTTCCTCCAGCACCTGGAATGAGTTCAGAAAAGCACCCCAAGCTCCACATGAGAACAGCAATGTTGCCAGCACCTTGACTGCAGCCTTGTGGGTCTCTGAGCAGTGTTCCAACTAAGCCATGCCCAGACTCCTGACCTTCAGAAACTATGAGATAATGACAAGTGTCATGGCCAGGAGCAGTGGCTCATGCCTGTAATCCCAGTACAGGCATGCACCACCACGCCTGGCTAATGTTTGTATTTTTAGTAGAGATGGGGTTTTGCCATGTTGGCCAGACTGGTCTCGAACTCCTGACCTCGGGTGATCCTCCAGCCTCAGCCTCTGGAGGTGCTGGGATTACAGGCAGGAGCCACTGCTCCTGGCCATGACGCTTGTTATTATCTCATAGTTTCTGAAGGTCAGGAGTCTGGGCATGGCTTAGTTGGAACACTGCTCAGAGACCCACAAGGCTGCAGTCAAGGTGCTGGCAACATTGCTGTTCTCATGTGGAGCTTGGGGTGCTTTTCCGAACTCATTCCAGGTGCTGCAGGAATTTAGTTCCTTAGGGTCGAAGGTCCCCATTTTTCCAGGAGCTGTCAACAGGGTTATTCTCAGCTCTTGGAAGCCTCCCTCTCACCACATAGCCGTTTGTTTTCTTCAGGCCAGCAAAATCACATCTCTGATGCTTCACCTTCTTGTAAAGTCTGATTAGGTCAGACATACCTGGGACAATCGCCCTTTTGATGAACTCAAAGTTAACCAATTGGTAAACTAATCATAAGTGCGATGTCCATGTCCCACACTCAAGGGGAGGGGACATACACTGGCGTGGGGAGAAGGGGCAGACATCTCAGAACCCTATCTGTCAAGCCTGTCTTCTGGCCCCCAACAATTAGCTCCTTTCCAAGGGTGTCATGCCATTATAACACCCACTCGATGTCCAAGATCTCATCATCTAAATCATGTTCATCATGGTATCCCATTGTATTCACTGGTTTCACCCACACTCAGGGGGAGGAGATTACACAGGTGTATATACAAGGTGGCACTTTTGGGCACTATCATAGAATGCCTTTGGTCACAGAGCATCTACCTGTGACTCTTAAAATGAATAAAACATCATTTTTGCTTGCAATATTCCAGTCAGGCCGGGCGCGGTGGCTCAAGCCTGTAATCCCAGCACTTTGGGAGGCCGAGAC
>NC_045450.1:62290579-62421194 GCF_002776525.5 Piliocolobus tephrosceles | reverse complement strand
AAAAAAAAAAAAATTCCAGTCATAGCATATTAGGCCATTTCTGATGTGCTTGGGAAGCCAAACCTCAACATCTTTATCTTCCATGTGATTGGATTTCCTTTTCCCTACTTGTTCAGCCTCTGCTGAAAGAGTCTGAACTGCACATAACCAGCCTTATCAGAAAGAGGTCCCCAAAGTGGACTTTCTAGGAATGGCAGAAGTAATAGCACATGCACCTGTCCAAGTTGTGGCTGTTAAGCCTGCTGGATCAAAGATAGAAGTTCCTGCCCTCCTGCAAGCAGAGGAGAGAGGATTCTGTTTTTTTGCAGGTGTTGGAAGTTGGAGCAATAGCCACAAAACTCAACCCTCTTCCCCATAGCATGTATCCACCTATAGCTAGAGGGATAAGAAATAAGAGCTCTTATTTCCCCTTTTGCAAGTATCTCTCTCTCTTTGCTTCCACGCTGGATTTCCAGAGAAATGAGACATCTTTAAGGCGTGTTTATGGTTTTTCTCATTATGTTTGAGTCTTTGATTCCAGGTAAAGGTCATTTATCTTAGGGAGAAAAGCTGATTTCACACTCTCCTGCAACTAGGAAAATAGCCTTTGATCTTATTAATAAAGTTATAGATTGGACTTAATAAAAAACAAATATTGTTGCTTTTTCTTAGTCAATATGTCATATGGATTTCTACAGATTCAGAAATCTATAAATAACATTAATATAATTTCTGTTTGATTTTCAATAGCATATGTGTAAGTGTATATGCATAGGTGTGTAGATTTTGAGATTCAACTTTTCAAATTAAAGAAATACTATAAATCTTTCTAGAAGACTTAGAAAACTGAGGATAATTAAAAGACAGAATTAAAATAATCCTAAATATCATCACACAGAAGTAACTATGGTAGTTACATTTTTCTGTAACTTTAAAACACATATTTCAGCTTGTATACTCAAAAAGGTTTTTTTCTTATGAAAAACTGGAGTAGTCTTTAATATGAACACAGTTTTGTGTCCTACTTTTATCACTAAACATTTTATATCATAAACTTTTCTCCAGACCGTTTTTTTCAAAAATTATTTGAAATTCGGTAGTTAAGTTTTGCGTTTTTGATGAATTGGTGTTGGTTCTTGTTTTACCAGTGAAGGCTAGAAATATGTCATTGAAATTATTATCTCTCTACACGATGATGACAATGATATTAAATATAACTGCTGAAGAATTACCTTTTTCTCTTTCAGCCACAGAGTAGCAGTCTTTGTAAGGTGAGTATTTGCTCATTTTTCATGTATTTAGTATGAAATATGAGGAGAAGGAGGAAATTTACTCTCACTGGTGTTCTCTCTCTAGACCAAGTGCTCCCTCATTCCTTGACTGTCAGGGAGGCAGCACAGAACAGGATTTTCCAGCATGGGCTTCAGGGGTTTGAATCCCAGCTCCACCATTTGCAGGCTGTGTGACTTTGGGCAAGCTACTTAACCTCTCTGTTTCTTAGTTTTCTCATCTGTAAAATGTGGATAAAACCAGTGATTACCTCATAGGGATGTTGTATGGATTAAATGTGACAATAAATATCAAGCAATTTAGATGAATTCTAAAGTGAGAATGGTGAATGTTTACAAATATTAGATATTCTCCTCTTTCTTCTCACCATCATCATCATCATCATTTGCATTATTTACTACTAGCTTTTCTCTCTCTCTTGAGTATGAAAACCCTTCAAGAAGCAAACGTTTTATTGGGATGTATATCTTGTCTTTTCCTCATCTACCATAGTGTTCTACACTTAAAGTTGCTTCACAAATATTTGTTAATTATTTTGTCTTTTTCTTGCTCTACAAATAGACAAGCATTTTTACTCCAAGGACTATGCTCCAGTCATTGCTATAACAAATAGAACAATTTTGCATACAATAGTTGCACAGTCACACACTTACTTTACAAATTTATTGCTCAATTATACCAACCTATTTTATCACATCATTATGTACATCTATGATGTGCAAGGCCTGAACCGAATGCTTTGTCAGCCACTGCCCCATCAAAAAGCCCAAAGTTTACTATGTTTTTGTGTTTAGAATGTGCTCAGTATTTTGCTAGTCTTCTATTTTTAACACAGACATGTCAGAGTTTGCCTACCTGATTAGTTTTATTGTTTTTGGCTGGTAAGGCTCCAGTTTGGAGAACGGTGTTTTTCTGGTTTTACCAGTTTCAGTACTACCTGAATAAAAAGGAAAGTTTACTTGTAAGTGAATTCTGAAATTAAATATTATGTACAAATCATGCAGTCCAGGCATGACTGTAAATTTGTTAGCCTAATTGGATTTGCTACAAGCTTATTCTTTTCTCTTGTGGAAATAAAGGAAAATGAGCACTGAGATGTCACTGAGTAACAGTGCCATGACCCAATCACGACAAGCAGGTTGGAAAAGTCAGTGCTAACTGAGGCCCAGCAGCGTCTTTCTCATCATTCCCCTCCCGCTCACCTCCAGCCCTTTCTTCTTACTCTTCTTTCTACTCCTCACCTGTTACTAAACATAAAGTAATGCTCCATGACCCAATACAAGATTCTTCGTGGAACCCTTTTTGGTAGAGAAAGAGGGAAGGAGCTGCTTTGGGGCTCATGACAACTCTTGTTTGCAGTTCTTATTCATAATGGGCTAGATAATGAACTCATGGTTTCCATAAACTAGCTAGGATTTCTATCCTGTGTAAAGTAGCAATTCCCTGCTTTATTTTTCTTCATAGCCTATGACTACCTGAAATTTCATTACATGTTTTGCATTTATTTGTTCATTGTCTAACCCACTGTAATACAAACACCGTAGGTGGAGGGCTTATACTGAGTTTACTGCTATATTCCCAGTAGCTAAAACAGTGCCTGGTTCTAGTCTCTACTCAACAATACTTGTTGAATGAATGAATACATATGCAAGAGTTGACTGGTGTACAATATAAAGAGAGAATCCTGTCTCTTATCTCCCTCTTGCTTACGAAAAGCATGGCAGTGGCATATGAAGACCAACATAAACCACTAAAAGGTGCTATGCTTACCCTTCACTTCTTACATGCAGCCTGTCAGCAAAGCTGTAAGTTCTGTTTTGAAAATGTCTTGAACCTGACCGTCTCTGTTGCTACCAGCCAAGTCTAAGGCATTGTCATCTCCATATGCAGCAATGCAAAAGGTTGTTTACAGATGTTTCTGCCTCCCTCTATTTCATTCCATCCCCTCACATAGCAGCATAGAAGATCTTAAATTCGAATTGCTTTGTGTCAGTATTTCCTAAGAATTCTCCACACCCAGAACTCTTAGTGGATAATCCAAACTGGTCTCCAGGCCTTTGCGGCCGAGCATGACCAGCTGTTTCCCTGCTCATCAATGTCATCTCATGCTTTTCCACTTGTGGCCTGCCATGCTCCAACCACTTTGGTTTTCCCTCTGTACCTGGCATTTGCCAAGCTCTTTCCCACCTCTAGGCCTTTGCATTTGCAGTCCCCTCCATCTGGAATTCTTTTTCCCAAACCCCTTTTCTTCCTTTAGGCTGAGATGTCACCTTTGTAGAGATACCTGCCATCCTCCCGACCTAAATAAATGACTTTCTGTTAGTCTCTGTTAATCCCTCTTTCATTTATGTTCATTGCCTGTGTTATAGCCTCTGATTATTTGTTTCCTTCTCCTGTCTGTATCCCTAGAGTGTAAGCTGCAGGAGGGCAGGGAGAGTGGCTGTCTTTGTCACTGTTGTGTTCCCAGTACTGAACATGAACCTGCTCGTTAAGCACTAAGCAGGTGCTGAGACAAGTTTTTCATTGTTGCTGCAAGAAATTGCCACAAACTTTGTGGCTTAAAGCAATGCCAGTTCTTTATTTTACAGTTCCGGAGGTCAGAAGCCCAAATGGGGCTTCAATGGGCTGGAATCAAGGTGTTGGCAGGGCTGGAGGCTCTGGATGTTCTAGGCAGGGGCATCTGTTCCCTTGCTCTTTATGTGTTTTGGAGGCTGCTCTTGCTCCTTGGCTGGTGGCCTCCTTTCTCCGTCTCTCGGTGCCTTTCTTTCATAGTCCTATATCCCTCGGACTCTTCTGCCTCCAACCTCCACTTTTGGGAGCCTTGTGATTACATTGGGCCCACCTAGATAATCCAGGATAATCATCTTAGTTTAAAACCAGTGGATTAGTGCTCTTAATGCCATCTGTAACCCAAATTCCTCTTTGCCGTGTAATTAAACATGCACAAGTTCTGGGGATTAGGAGATGGACATCTTGGGGGACATCTTATTCTACCTTAACAAATATTTATAGAATATTTGAATAAATAAATGGCCAAGTAGTTCGGAAGTTCTTTGTGGACCAATGGCTGTATTTACATTTCTTTTTGCTGCCTTGTGTGCTTGCTCAAGCTAAGCCGATATTCAGGCTTTGTAATTACTCTGGGCCCTTCCTGATTCTCATAGAGGTACAGAGGACTCAAGGATACGTTTTTCCTTTAATTACCAGCCTCAGAAGAGAACCTGGAGACCCTTAAGGTACTAGGTGAAGAGGGATTTCAAGATCTAATTAAATATCTAATATTCTTTGGAAGGCATGAGATTTATAGATGGTGCCACTGTAATTGGCATGGTCTCTCCTGGAGTGACAAATGTAGGCATTATAAATGTTTGCATGTAAGGTGATTCTAACCAAGGTGATTAATTTCTGGGAGATAAATATAGGGAAGCTGAAGACCATGTTTTACAATCAAGTAGAGAGCGTTTGCTTCGATCTGAATTGAATTCCAGCAATGGAGTAGAAAAAATATGGAGGTAGGTATTTCATGAGGACCATATGAATGGTGCCACCCTCATCTATAAGTAGGATGTAGTAGTAATGTGTCTACTGAGAAAAGTTGCAGACATCCCGCATCCCATAATTTTGTTTTCCCCAAGGACAACACAGTAAAGATAGTCAGTTGTACAAAAGGATTTTTTCTTCCTGGAAGAGACCTCATGTTTATCTGTCATCTCTTGGGCTATTTTTAGTGGCTGTGCTTTAAAAACTTAAGGAGCCTATCACCCTGCACCAGGCTCAAGCACAGCGTTGCTATGCAACAGGCTCATCTCCCTGGTGGTTCTCACACTCTTTTCTCTCAGATACTCAGTGAAATGGACCTTGGCTGAAAGTAAACAATAGACTGAGGCTGCCTCATGAGAATAAAGAGCAACAGCTTTAGAAGCTTACCTGCCAGAGTCCTCACTTCACCTGCTCCCAGTTGTGTGGCCGTGGGGAAATCTCCTTATCTCCTCAGGCCTCAGTTTCCCTTTGTGTAAGATGGGGATGTTACTGGTATTTAACCCATGAGGTTACTGTGTGGAGCAAATGTGATTCTACACTTGAAGCCTGAAAACATAGAGGTTTCACAGAGTGGCGGACCACTTTCAATTTGCAAAAATGAGTTTTGTAAAATCGTGGAAATTGAAGAAATTCTATCTGTTAACACTTTGCCCCTCTACCTCTTGTGTTTGTTAGACTGTATCATAAGAGGCGAAGTGGCTCAAGCCTGTAATCACAGTACTTTGGGAGGCTGAGGCGGGCAGATCAGTTGAGTTCAGGAGTTCGAGACCACTTGGCCAAATTGGTGAAACCCCGTCTCTACTAAAAATATAAAAATTAGTTGAGCCGGGTGGTGCACACCTGTAATCCCAGCTACTCAGGAGGCTGAGGCAGGAGGATCGCTTGAACCCGGGAGGTGGAGGTTGCAGTGAGCCAAGATAGCACCACTGCACTCCAGGCTGGATAACAGCTAGACTCCTTCTCAAAAAAAAAAAATCTATCATAAGATGGTTCTCTATGAAACTATACATAAAATAACAGCAATACTAGCAGTTAACATTTGTAAGCATAAAATGAGCAGAAACATTCATAATTAAACAGCAGTTCATGGGTTTTTACAAAGAGCTCTGACTCCTTGGCTTTGCTATGTGAGCATAACAGCGATATCTTGAGTTACTCTAAAAGTAAACAAGGTCCAGGTACGTTTGTGTGTGCTTTAGGGCAACTAGGACAGAGGTCTGGGAAATTCCTTACTGAGCTATGGGCGACATCATTAATTCTTACCTAGGGCTAATAGCCTGTCATTCTTGTCCGCCAATGGGAATGAACTCCCACATCTGTAGATTTCTTCAGTTTACAGCATCCTTTCACAGAGGCAATAGCACTTATTGATTGCTTATCATGTGCCTACATAGTGCCATTTGCTTTTTAAAATGTGATAACATTTAGCCTTCACAACAACCTTATGGGAGAGGTACTATTATTATTGTTATTACCGAGAGGGCAAGCTACTTACCTGAGGTTACTGAGCTAAAACGTGCTAGATGTAGACTTCGTAATTGGATCTGCTTAATTCCAGAGGCCATTTTCTTTACCATGACACTGCGCTCCCTTCCGTTTGGTAGTCACAGAAACTCTGCCCCGTGGGCAGTGAAGTTATATTATGGTCTGAATGTCAGTATTTCCCCAAAACTCCTATGTTGAAACCTAATCCCCAATGTGATACCAATGATACCAATGAAGAGGTGGGGCCTTAATGAGGTGATGAGGTCATGAGGGTGAAGCTGTCATGAATGGGATGAGTTCCCTTATAAAAGAGGCCCAGGGGAGTGGGGAAGTTTGTTTGCACCCTGTGCCATGTGAAGACATGTAGAAGGTGATGTCTGTGAGGAACAGGCTCTCACCAGACACGGAATCCACTCATGTCTTGCTCTTGGACTTCCCAGCCTCCAGAACTGTGAGTGATCAGTTCCTGTCATTTGTTAATTACCCAGTCAAAGGTATTTTGTTACAGCAGCTTGAATGAACTAACACAAGTAATATTCTGTTTTGTATCAGAGGAAACTGAGCGTTAGAGAAATAAAGTGATCTAAAGGTAAACAGCCAGGCTGCAATGAAAAGCCAGGTTTTGGATGTTTAGAATAGCGGTCATTTTGTTCTTCCATAATGCTTCGCTAGATATATGGGAGAGGCCGGGTGTGGTGGCTAACACCTGTAATTCCAGCACTTTGGGAGGCTGAGGTGGGTGGATCACAAAGTCAAGAGATCGAGACCATCCTGGCTAACATGGTGAAACCCTGTCTCTACTAAAAATACAAAAATTAGCTGGGCATGGTGGTGGGCACCTGTAATGCCAGCTACTCGGGAGGCTGAGGCAGGGGAATCACTTGAACCCAGGAGGTGAAGGTTGCAGTGAGCCGAAAACACGCCATTGCACTCCAGTCAGGCGATGGAGCGAGACTCCGTCTCAAAACAAACAAACAAAAAAAACGTGAACTACTGGACACATGCTCTGCATAAGACAGACTTAGAAATTGTGCTCAATTCCACAAGAACGTGTTCTCTTTGCCACTTTTATTGAATTCTCCTTGTCTCTCTCCTCCTGTACATATGTTTTTTTTTTTTTTTTTTCTATCGCTAGTTGGAAAACTCAGTGGTTTTCTACTATAGGAGAATAACAGAGTAATCTGAATACAAACGAAAAATAACTTCTGCCTCAACATCAGGAACCAATCTGAGGAGTATAGAAATTGTGGCAAATGAGGTTGTTAGGGACCCTTCTGAATAGCAACTACACAGCGCTAACTCTTGTGTCCTTAGGGGATGCAGTTGTATGTGGCTAAAGTTCCCCATTTTTTCAGGAAAAGCTAAAAATCTGGAATTTGGCTGGAAATCTCTTGGTTTAAAAATCTTGGCTATGTTGGTTTTTGTTGTTTATTTTTCTGTTTTTTAATTACACTTTATGTTCTAGGGTACATGTGCACAACGTGCAGGTTTGTTACATATGTATACGTGTGCCATGTTGGTGTGCTGCACCCATTAACTCATCATTTACATTAGGTATATCTCTTAATGCTATCCCTCCCCCCTTCCCCCACCCCAAGTTATTTTTGAGACGGGGTCGCGCACTGTCGCCCAGGCTGGAGTGCACTGCCGCCGTCTCGACTCACTGCAAGCTCTGCCTGCCAGGTTCATGCCATACTCCTGCCTCAGCCTCCCTCGTAGCTGGGACTACAGGCACCCACCACCTCGTCCAGCTGATTTTTTTGTTTTTTGTATTTTTATTAGAGACGGAGTTTCACTGTGTTAGCCAGGATGGTCTGGATCTCCTGACCTCGTGATCCACCCGTCTCGGCCCCGCAAAGTGCTGGGATTACAGGCGTAAGCCACCGCGCCCAGCCCGGTTTTTTGTTTTTAATACTGTATGGACCAAAGAAAACACATCTGCAAGCCAGATTCTGCCAGGGGGAGGCCAGCGGTGGTTTCTAATTCAGTCTGGCTACCTCATTTTACAGGTCAGGGTGCAAGGAGCAAAGTGACTTCTGTATACTTGGACAGTAAGTGGAAGTGATGGGAGATGGAAGCCTGGTCTCCTGACTTCAATTTATATCTACTACTCTGCCATGCTGTTGCATTAATTCATTACTTCAAGACATTTTAACTTTGCACTGAAAGCAAGCAACACCCTTACATTTAAGTTACATGCAGGGAAATATTAATGCTGGAGACATTCTTCAGTCAAGTGCCAAAAATTCAAGGATCTCTTCGGTGATATTTAAGTGCTTAGCAATCATATAATTTCAGGCAACAAGAACAGGCACTAAGAATCCTCAACATAACTTTCCTCCATACTCAACCCCACCATATCATTTCCTGCAGATAATTTGTCTTAGAACCTACAGTGTTTGAAAAGTCATTAAGCTGTAAACCAGTTATTCTTTGGAGCACCCTATACTAGATTTATCCAAGTGAAATAATTTCAGTCATCTGAAACCAGGCGCTCTTGCAGGCTGCAGAATTTTATGATAGTAGAAAACTTACAACATAGCTCTTTAGCCTGATAAAATCCATGACAATGCAAGTATTTGTTAGTATTTTGATTTAGGGCTTTAATGTGGTCCAATGAATCGATGGAGAAAGAATAACTCCCTTGGAGGACACTCAGAACAACATTGTATTGATTTTTTTTATTTTTTTTTTAAATTTTTTCATATGCTGCATGTCATGTCTGTCCAGGCATTCAGTCCTAGAGGGATAAACACGAAAATGAAGATTATCAGGAAGAATGGGCAAGAGGAATTCATGCAAGAATTAAGGTAAAGAAGAAGAGGCCCAGTGCTACTGTTCTCAGGAAATAAATGGTGTAATGCTGGTAGGACCCAAGTGAGAAAATCTTCTCTATTGGAATAGTTTAATTGTGAAGATGTTTGACTCACAATCAGGAAAGGCCTTAACTGTAGGGTCTCCAGATCCAGGATAATGTCTAGTTTTGTCACTCATGTAATCCCATCCTTGTCATAGGACCTGGTACTTAGTAAGTAAGTGCTCAATATATATCTCAGGTCTTTTTTATGTTTAACTTATTATGGGATTACTACGTGTTAAGCACATTCTTAAGACTAAGAAAAAGTGCACACGCACATTCACAAGAATTCTGCAAGGTAAATATAATTACCATTTTTATTTTAAAGTCAAGAAAAAGGAGGCTGGGGAGGTTAAGAAGGATCGCTAAGGTCACACAGCAAATAGGTAGCAGGAATGAGAGGTCAGCCTCATTCTCAAGTCCATGCTGCTATCACTAACCTAGATTTCCCTGTGTTGAAGATATGTGAGAATGCATAAATGAATGTCTCAGATCAAGACCTCCAAGAACCCAGGTGTGAGTTTCTCATATCTAGTAGCCTGGCAGATGTGAGCTTATCCAGAGACAATGAAATGCCCCAAAGTTGACATCCAGTGCTTGGGAAAGGAAAGGTGGCACCAGATTGTCCAGGACCTCACATGCCCTGCTAATGCATTTGTCTGTAAGAGCTTAGCTTCCTGGCCCTGGAGCTAAGTATAGCCCAGATCTTGCATAGAATGTTCACTATGTATCAATTCACTATGTGTCTTCAGAAGGTTACTTAAATGTCCCAGCCCTCAAACTCTTTATCTAAAAAGTGAGTAATTGTATATGGTGGTTATGACCATTAAGTGAGATAACATTTGCAAAGTTCTTAGCAGTGTGGCTGATGCTTCGTAAACATGTCTTCTGTTCCTGTGATGGCTCAATATTTACCCAAAGGATGAAGAAGGAGGGAGAAGGAGTGGCCTAGACACAAACTCCTCCCCAGCTTTTAAGGATGATGGGGATGTTGAATGTATTATCAAGTTCCAGCTCTGGAATTCAGGATCCAGCTCCATCTCTTTAGGAGTTTCCTAATGCTCTTGATGATTTCCTGGTTTCTTGACCTGGAAAGTGTGGATTTACAGGAGGATGTCCTAAGCGAGTGAGAAATACTGGGGAAACATTCTGATTGCTGACTCTGCAGACTGGAGACAGAAAGCTAAGTCCTCTGTCACTTTCTCCAAACAGTCTTATGGGACATGGGGCATTTGTCTCATACCCTTTGTATTCTAGGTGGGCTGTATATACTCTGGGTCCACTCTCTCCCTGTGTCACGTAGTTCTCTACCACCACGTAGAATGATGTTGTCATAAGGAAATACATCATAGGATGTATTCCTATTGTCCGAACTACCAACTTGTTCGGACAATAGGAAGCCCTTATAGGGGATGGTAGGGAAAGGGGAAGGAGTGAAGAGAGAGCAGTGAGGCTAGTTATTTTTAATTGTCAAAATTAATGTATAGCATACGTGTACTAGTGAATGAATTTTTATAGTGAACACATGTGCAACCGGCACTCCAAATCAAGAAATAGACATTAACAGCACCCCACAACCCCTCCCACGCCTCTTCGCGGTCATCACCCACCTTTAAACATCAGGTTGTCTGTTTCCTGTCTCCCTTGCTGCAGGGTCACCCTACACTGTCACTGACCTTTAACTACAGTCACCATTCCTTTCAAAGTAGCCAATTCTACAGGGCTGTTTTTCCCCGCGGTTCTGGAAACGATTCCCTTTCTCCTGTTCCCTCTGGCTTGGAGCTTGGCTGTTACCAGCTGCAGGTTTTTTCAGTACCTTCTGCCCCACACCCACCCACACCTTTGTCGCATCCTTTCTCTAACCATCCCATCTCAAATGTGCCATCTGTTTGTTGTGGAGACACCAACAGATAAACTAGGCTAGAATCCTTTCTTGGACTGGGTCAGGGCTCTGCCAATGGTCCAACCGGGAAATCCCCTCAGAGAAGGACATCACAGCTGGGTAAAATATATACAGTCTTTCAAACATTGTGGGTTTTTTAGGAAATTAAGTTATCATAGCCAATTTTAAATGGTGTCTTCTGAGGAATCAAAATACTTGTGGGCTACCCTGGTTGGTGTGAGGAGATGACAGAGAGCCAAGGAGGTGAATGTCATCACCCGAGCTGGAAATCGCTGAAGAAAAATTGGGACTAGGAGAGTGATATTGGTTAAGGTGGAGATAAATGGGTAGGCTCCAGAGATACTTAGGAGGCAGAATCTACAGCACTCGTGTTGGATAGAAATGGAGAGGAGGAACGAGGAGGAGTTGCTGAGGGGTCTTCCAGGTTTCCAGCTTGTGCAGTAGGCTGGGTGGTGGTATCATTTGCTAAGACAGGGCACCTTGAGAAGACTGAGTGGTGGGGGAAAGTTTGAGTTCAGTTTTGGATATATTAACTGTGCTATTTAATGGAGAGGCTAAGTTGTCTATCCATATGCAGGGAAGTTATAAAGGCAAAAGAAGTCAGGACTAAGAATATAATTCTGGTGTTTTCAGTGTATAGATTGAACTTAAAGCTGTGAGCCTGGATAAGCTCATCTAGCAAGAGGTTATCAACATGGAAGAGATCCGGGTTTGCCATTCTGGGCTGGGAAATCCCTTTGTCCTGTGCATTACATGATGTTAGCAGCATCCCTCACCTCTACACACTACATGCCAGTAGTATACCCCAGTTTCATGACAACCAACATGCCTCCAACTATTTCCAACTGTCCCTTGGAAGGCAAAATTGCCCCCAGCTAAGAATCACTGGCATAGAATATTGGTTTTGAGATGAGCTCTGTGGTCCTCTGTTACCTAGGTTCTGAGGCTGGCTCTGTCCCTGTCTAGCTGCAAGACCCACGATGGGTACATTACTGAGCTTCTCTGTGTCTTGCTTTCCTCCTCTCTGGAAAGAGGCAATAGTAGAGGCTGGCCCTTCATTCCCTTCAACGAGATAAATGAGAAAGCTTGAGAAAATGGCTTAGAGTATCTGGATCGTATTATTTGCAGTTGTTATATTCCCCATGTTACTTATTTTGAGAAGTGGGGAGATGTGGGAGTGAACCCCGGAAAATGCCAACATTTAAGATTAAATAGAAAAGGAGAGGCCTGGTGCGGTGGCTCAAGCCTGTAATCCCAGCACTTTGGGAGGCCAAGATGGGTGGATCACGAGGTGTTGGAGATCCAGACCATCCTGGCTAACACGGTGAAACCCTATCTCTACTAAAAATACAAAAAATTAGCCGGGTGTGGTGGTGGGCACCTGTAGTCCCAGCTACTAGGGAGGCTGAGGCAGGAGAATGGTGTGAACCCGGGAGGTGGAGCTTGCAGTGAGGTGCCACTGCACTCCAGCCTGGGTGACAGAGCCAGAGACTCCATCTCAGAAAGAAAGAAAAAAAGAAGGAAGAAAAAAAAAGAAAAAGGAGGGCTGGGTGCAGTGGTTCGCACCTGTAATCCTAGCACTTTGGGATGCCGAGGTGGGTGGGTCACTTGAGGTCAGTAGTTCAAGACCAACCTGGCCAAAATGGTGAAAACCCATCTCTATTAAAAATACAAAAATCAGCCAGACATGGTGGCCCATTCCTGTAGTCCCAGCCACTGGGGAGGATGAGGCAGGAGAATAGCTTGAACCTGGGAGGCGGAGGTCGCACCGAGCCAAGATTGCACCACTGCCCTCCATCCAGCCTGGGCAACAGAGTGAGACTCCATTCCTCACCCACCCACCCCCCAAAAAGAAAAGGAGGAGTCAGCAAATGGGATAGCATAGGAATAAGCAGCTGGAGGAAAGAGGAGACAATCGGTCACAGGGGAGAAGGGAGGAGGAGTCAGGGAGGCCGTGCAGTGGCTCTGACTGGGGAAGGGCAGTTTGAGCTCCAGAGGGCTCTTAACCGACTGTACCGCCGACTTGAGCCTGGGAGGAACCAAATCAGTATTACTCTACCAAGACAAAGTGATTTAACATGCCTTTATTAGATGCATTAGAGTTTAAGATCTGTCTAGGAGTGATATTTTTATAGTGCTCTTTAAAGGCACTCAGAATGTATTTATGACATTTTGGTAAAGAATTCTTTCTTCCTCTCAGACTGATGGTTATTTAAAAACAGTATAATATGGTTAGTGAAGATACATACACCATTGAATGGCCTGCCCTGAAGGGCCAGTGAACTGCATAGACAGATACCGTTTAACCCCCTTCATTCCTTCCTCATAGGTAAGGCAGTGATGAGGGAAGGGGGTGCGGAATGGGCACTCAGATAAAACAATTTAGAAACACAACCATGTTCACCAGCAGAATTATTTCATCTGTGTAGTTCAACAACTTTGGTACCAGTGCCACGTGGAAATAAAAAACGTGTTCCCTACACCTTGTCTTCCTTCTCCAGCCCAACTGATCTTACATATTTTCTGTTAATCCTCAACTTCCAAAACACATTTCTCCTCTCATAAAATGAATGGATGTAGGTGACAGAAAGCAATGATTCTTGGAAATTACAAGTATGTTCTCTCTCTCTTCATTACTCTCGTCAAATGCACATTACGTCATTATCGTGTTCCAGATACTGAATTAGATTCCGGGAATAGAGCAGAGAACAAAGAACACAGAATCTAGACCGAACTGTCCATATTTTTTTTTAAAGGAAGCAAATGCCTTACAAATGTCCCCACATAGATACTTATGAAAATGATGAAGAAAATAAGCAGAACGTGGTGATGAGGAAAGGAAGAGGTGCTTGTTTCCTGTAGGATGGCCAGAAAAGGATTCTGAGGACGTCATATTTAAGCCAGAATCTGAACAATAAGCCTTGAAAGAACTGGGGAAGAAGGCTGTGGGCAGAGGGAGTGCCCAGGTGGGAAGGTGCTAGAACTCAGTAGCAGTGGGGTAGTAGCTTGAGGCGTATTGGAGAGGAGGAGAGAACCCCAGGGATCTGATGACTCAGCCCTGAAGACCACCTGTGAAGACTCTGAAGGTGCAGAGAGAAGTGGCAGAGATGAGGTGGGTGGGACGATTGTGAACAGCCACACCTGTTCAGGTAAGAGCCCAGAGTTCCCTGCCCCAGGGTATGGCTGAGGATTGAAGACAGGAGGGCAGATTTGAGAAACATTTTACTCTGTCCCATCTCCATGTGACTACACTTGCTATAGTGGTATTTAAGACTTTTTTTTTTTTTTCCCTAAGTTTTGCTCTGTTGCCCAGGCTGGAGTGCAGTGGCGTGATCTTAGCTTACTACAACCTCCACCTCCCAGGTTCAAGTGATTCTCCTGCCTCAGCCTCCCAAGTAGCTGGGACTAAGGTGCCCGCCACCACACCTAGCTAATTTTTGTATTTTTAGTAGAGATGGGGTGTCACCATATTGGTGAGACTGGTCTCGAACTCCTGACCTTGCGATCCGCTCACCTCGGCCTCCCAAAGTGCTGGGATTATAGGCATGAGCCACTGCCCCCAGCCAGGTCCGTGTTTGTAAAACCCAGTTTCAATCATTCAAGTATCATTTTTCATTATATAAGACCAGTTATAATTGCATACATAATACCAATATTATAAACTTTTTTTCTTAATTTTGTTCAATATACATAGGAAGGAAAATTTTAAATATAGTATTATAAAGAAACTTTACATTTCAAATGAATTATGAGTTTCGTGTGCTTGGTGAGTTTTTACATGTTACATGTTAAATACATGACTTCTGAAACGTAAAAAGGTCATCTGCAAACTCCCTATAGTGCCTCACCCACATAATATCTCATGCTATTAATCAAGCTGTAGGTGAAGAGAGGAGATGGAGGGATCGAAGTGAGAGTATGATATATCACACCTGTGTCTGAGAAGCATCACTCAAGTGGCATCGTGAAGAATAGAGTGGAAAGGAAATTAGATTTTCAAAATGCATTCCATTCATTATCTGCAAAGTTCAAATAATTATACAAATGAGGTACCTTCTACTGTATCTGCAGTAGCACGGGAGGAAATCACAGTATTGAAAGTCTCTGATTTTGTGATGTTAGAGATATCAGTGCTCTGTCCCCTCCTCCCCTCTGCCCTGAGATTCTTAGATTCTGCCTCATCTCATCGGTGTTTTGGTAGAATTCAGGATTCAAGAGGCTTTATGATGGGAGGTGGTATCTTTGTGCTAGAGGGGAATGTTACTGTGGAAATAAATATTGGAGGAGACACTGTAGTTCCTGAAGGACCCTGGTGATAAAATCAGCTGGGACCTGTTCCCTGCCAGTCTTCAGGAAACAGTGAGCCTGGGTGGCCTTGCATCTAGACTTTGCCAATACCTTTTCAGCAGGATAGTGGAAATCCAGAATGGGGCTCAAGGCATGTTTGCCTGCCTTGTCAAACATAGGAAAAACACCCTACAGGGCATCTCGCTGCAGGGTCAAATAGGCAGATGCTTCCAGGGGCTCAACAGGGGCTTGACATGGATGAAGTGGAATTGGCAAACTAGAACACCTGACCCATTTAATGGGACAAATAGTGATTGAGCAGTGCCTGCCTCTCTTCCAATGATATCAAATGAAATGAGCCTGGTGTCTTTACATCTCTCTTTTTCAAGGAAATCGGGATATTTTTTCTTTTTTTGGTGTCATCTTACTAATTTTGTTGATTGTCTCCCTTTTCCTCTCCTCTCCTCTCCAAAAAGGGAAAGCTCTGTGGCCCAACAAAAAAACACCTGCAAGCCACAAACAAAATGTTTGGGCCATACATCATAACCTCTGAACTAGCTTACCTTCCCATCTGATTTTGTATTGTTTCTGACAGTTATTGGTCTCTGCGTGATCACCTCTGAATGCCAAAGGGCTCACTACCTCAGAATCAGCCCTCTGCACTATTAGACAGAAAATGTCTAAGTTCAACAGAAAATTCTTATGGAAAAAAATTGAAAAGCCCAGATGTCTGAGCCTGGAACTCAAAACCAACTTCCCCACCTGATACGGTTTGGATCTGTATCCCCACCAGATCTCATGTTGAATTGCAATCGCCAGTGTAGGAGGTGGGGCTGGTGGGAGGTGATGGATCATGAGGGCAGATTCTCGTGAATGGTGTAGCACCATCCCCTAGGCGTTGCCGTAGTGATAGTGAGTGTGTTCTCGTGAGACCTGGTTCTTTAAAAGTGTGTGGCTCCTCACTCTGCTCTCTCTTCCTCCTGCTCCCGCCACGTGAGACTCCTTGCTCTGCCTTGCCTTCTGCCATGATTGGAAGCTTTCTGAGGCCTCCCAAAAGGCAGAAGCCGCTATGTTTCCTGTATACCCTGCAGAACCGTGAGCCAATTAAGCCTCTTTTCTTTAGGATAAATACCCCGCCTCCGGTATTTCTTTATAGCAATCAGAGAACAGACTAACACAGCACCTCAGCCCAGCACATGCCTTAGGAGCTGTCCTCTGGCTTCCAGATTGGCCTGTCAATGTCTCCTGAATTTACCTTCTACTTCCCCAACATCAAGGTTTTGTTCATATGCTCCCCGTGTGTAGAATCCCCTGGGTTCTACTCTTAGATGTGCTAAGTTTAATCGCTTATTTTTAAAAGCTAGCAAAGTCATGTCTGCAAAAGTAACGCACTTCATGAAGAAAGCAAATTATATTTTTTGAATATAGTTTAAAAAGGTCCTCAAGCTGAACCTTCCTATTTAAACACTGCAAGTCAGAAGCCTGATAGTTTTACAGGAGGAGTACAAAATGACAAAATGAATCCACAAGATGACAAAATGAATCTTGCTTGTAGTTTCAATCCTAAAATATGTACGTATGTGTTTCTCAGTAAGAGGATCAAAAATGGGACTAACTGCAAAAAGTGAGAAGGTGGGAAACTTCATAACTGGTTTGGCTACTTGAAGGGGTGGCCTGCCTCTCCACACCTGTGGGTGCTTCTTGTTAGGTGGGACGAGAGACTTGAGAAAAGAAATAAAGACACAGAGACAAAATATAGAGAAAGAAAAGCGGGGCCCAGGGGGCCAGTGCTGTGCTTACAGAGGACCCACACTGGCACCGGCCTCTGAGTTCCCTTAGTATTTATTGATAATTATCTTTACCATCTAAAAGATAAGGGAGTGGCTAGAAAATAGGATCATTGTAGGGAGGAAATCAGCAGTAAGACATATGAACAAAAATCCCTGTAACATGAATAAGTTTAAAGGAAAATGCTGTGCCTTGAGATGCATATGCGAACATCTCCATAAACCTTTTAGCAATATTGCTCCAGCAAGCCCCACCTTATTCCTAAAGGTGGTTTTCTCCTTACTCAGTAAACAAAGCACACAATGGGTTTTACCCGGAGATGTACCATTGCCCAGGGAGGGGCAGGAGACAAATGTTTTTCTCTTTCTTGAGATTTAAGAGAATGGTGATGACCTTTAACCACAAGCAGCCTTTAGACACTTGTTTAACAAATCACATTCTGCACAGCCCAAAATCCTTTTAACCTTGAGTCACCACACCACATGTCTCTTGCAAGGACAAAGTTGGGGGTAGGGTCACAGATAAACAGCATCTCAAATACAGAACCAAATGGAGTCTCTTAAACTTACTTCTATCTATAATAACACAGTAACAGGCTGATCTCTCTTTCTTTTCCCCACAGCTACTGGAAAACATTTCCATGAACTGCGTGTTGATTTTTCTAGAGTTTTTCCCTGGTTAGGGGTTTCTGAGAGGTATGTTCTGGGTTGGCAGAAATGTAGCACAGACACCATTATCACCAATCCTTCCCGAGCCCATCACAAACGCCACTAATGGAACACAGTACTTTTTCCAGCAGAATGTAAGCTCTGCAAGGCAGAAACCACGTCTCCCTCATTCGCGGATACATTTCGTGCATCTGAGACAGTTACTGGCATATAATATTTGTTAATTAAAATGTTTGAATGTCTAACCACTAAGGTCAGACTCGCTTTCAGAGTCTTCCCCAATAGGTTTCTCTAGGTGCCTCTGATCAATTGAATTGGAATGGGATCGTCAATCCTGACTTGAAGATTTCTTTTAGGCAGCCGAGGCTGTGGTGGTGGGGGAAGATCTCAGTGCTGGGGGGCTGTGTTAAAAGCCTCACAGGAGGTGGGGTGAGGTGAAGGGCTTTGCATCTGTAGGAATGCTCTCATTGCCCTTCCTAGAAAACAATCCTAGAGTGCTAAGGGGGGGCTGAAATAGAAGCCTCTTATTGGGGAGTTTGAACACTGTGGCCCATGTTCAAATTCTAAGAGACTCTTAAGTCTCTTCACACACACTATCCCCAATTCCCATTTTCCTCAAAGGAACTGGGGAGATGGATGTACTGGGAACTATACGGCACCTGGAAGATGAGGTTCCACTACACAGATAGCTGGTGCTCCTGGCCATGCACACAGGGTTCCAGAAAAGTAGGCTGGGGGTCCCTTTTCTCATCCCGTAACCCCAACTTCAGATTTTACCGCCAACTGGCTACAGAGCGTAAAGTCTTGAGGTCCACATGGCTGGTGGGTGAGGAGTCTGGGGGAGTTTCAGGGAAGGTTTTAGTGAGGAAGAGCATCTGAGTTGGGCTTTCAACAAGGAGTAGAGATTTGAGCAAGCTTGTCCCATGACCTGAAGCAGAACACTAAGGTTGCTAGTGGCAGAAAATAGCAGTAAGTTGGGATCAGTGGAGATGGTCAAGAGATGCCCATCTTTTCTGAAAATGCTGACAAGATACTTCAGACTGGTCTTTAGATTTGGAGGATTGGGATGAGTTTTACTGGCAAATAAAACTCTGATTTGATCCTAAGGAGTAATGGTACCATTAATCAGAAGTGAAGGCTGGGTACAGTGGTTCAGGTCTGTACTCCCATCACTTTGGGAGGTTGAGGTGGGAGGATCACTTGAAACTTACAGGAGTTTGAGACCAGCCTGGGCAACCCAGGGAGATCCTGTCTCTACAAAAAAAAAAATAAATAAATAAAAAATAAATTAAAAATTAGCCAAGTGCAGTGGTGCATATCTGTAATGACAGTTACTTGGGATGCTGAAGTGGGAGAATTACTTGAGCCCAGGTCAAAGCTGCAGAGAGCTCCAATCATTCCAGACTAACAAGAAGGCAAAACTACACTCCACCTGGGTGACAGCGTGAGACCCCATCTAAAAAAAAAAAAAAAAAAAAAGTGAAGACCTGCAAAATCAGGGATGAAGCACAGTTTAGGTGGCTGGAATTGTCAGGAGTTGGTTGTAGACAGACTTAGTGAGGCATTTCTATCCAGGGGAGACAGGTACTGTGTGCTTATTTGTTTTATAGACATACCATTAACTATTTTAAGGACTAATGGGAACAGATGACAAACATATTTAGTTTGGAACAAACTGGCTGGGTGCTTAAAAACATAGAAGGATCAACATTTCTGTGATTTTTTTTCTTTTTCTTTTTGACCTCCTGGGTCATGTGATGGATCATACTGCTAACCAGCCAACAGGTAGAATTTGAGGCGCTGAACTTTCTCTCTGCAACTGGACTTTTCTGCTAGAGACTTTTTCTCCCTGTCACTTGGAACTTTACCAGTCCCTGCATTATTAGCACAAGCACAGAGGACTGTGTGCTTCCCTTAGCTTGTTTCTGAAGGGATGCAGAGTAGCATTGTGGATGAGATAGGCATTTTCACATTTTTTCAAATAATTTTTTTCCCATCACTGCTTTTGGCAGGCTTTGTAGCCTCCAAGCAAGTAGAGAACCATCTTTTATTTTTCAAACAGCCGGAAGGAGGATTTCATGAAAACACAATGATTAGCAATTTGTAGTTAGTGAATTCCAGGCTTTTGGACATATAATCAGTGGATGATTATACTACTTACTGAGGGCAGACTGACTTCTGGAAACTTTTAACATGGCCCAATGATTTGGAGGGATTTGGGAGCAATGAGCTCTTTTTTTGTTTGCTTGTTTGGTGGGTTGTTTTTTTTGTTTTTGAGACAGGGTCTGGCCCTGTCACCCAGGCTGGAGTGCAGTGGTGTGATCTTGGCTCGCTGCAACCTCCACCTCCTAGGCTCAAGCAAGCTTCCCACCTCAGCCTCTCAAGTACCTGGGACTACAGGCACACACCACCACGCCTGGCTAATTTTTGTATTTTTTGTAGAGATGGGGTTTTGCCATGTTGCCCAAGCTGGTCTCAAACTCCTGAGATCAAAGCAGTCTACCCACCCCAGCTTCCCAAAGTGCTGGGATTACAGGTGTGAACCACTGCATCCAGCTGCGATGAGCTCTTTAAGAGTGAAAAGTAAACCATAGGGAATAGAGGAAAATATATTGGTTGGAGAGACCACGGGAGAGCAACAGACTTAATTTACCCATTAGGATCATTTCCTGTAATTAGTTGAAAATGGATTTAGGCTCTGTTAGAGTAGAACTATATGAAAAAATTGACAGACATTTCAAAGCAAATGAAAGAAACGTACTTCAAGGACTCTCATTAGAGAGCAAATTATCTTCCATTAGACAAGGTTCAGCTCTAGACAAGACATAGAGGAAGAGAGTTCACCCGTAATCACTGGTTTTGCCACACATTTTTTCCCCCAGTGGCTTTGTAGACACAAAGACGATGCCAGGGATAGGACCAGAAGCAACTCCACTCTCAGCCCAGTGCTCTCTGCTCCGAGCATCTGCGTATTCCTAGGCAAGATACTGGCCATATATACTCTTCTGTTTTCTATCTAAGGACCCAGAGCTCTCCTACTTTGTGAATCTGGGGTCTCTTTGGGGAGATGAACCTGTATGCCA
The DNA here is from genome assembly GCF_002776525.5 of Piliocolobus tephrosceles. NCBI lineage: Eukaryota > Metazoa > Chordata > Mammalia > Primates > Cercopithecidae > Piliocolobus > Piliocolobus tephrosceles. The sequence goes on along the minus strand of NC_045450.1, from coordinate 62,400,314 downwards.
AAAAAGATGATGTGTAACTATATTATATTGCATGTAAGATCCAAACAGGAGGAAGGAGGAAGAAATCAAGTGGGGCTGTGATGACGAAAACTTGAATCAAGTGTGTTAGAACCTGGAAGGGTAGCAGCGAATGGCTCAGAATCTGCAGATAGTCCTGGGCTCAATTCCTGCTATGCCACCATCTGGACAAGTTAATAAGAAATGACCTCTATCTCTGACCCTCAATTTTCACATTTGTGAAATAGGATGACAGGGTTAATTGGCAGAGCTAATTGAAATAATGTGTATGTGTAAGACTTGGGACGGTGACTTAACAGTGTCACCTAATATCTGTCCTCCCTTTTGAGTTTCCAAACAGAGTTCCAAATTCTCTGCTACTCCTTCCATTGAGAGGTAGAGTCCAGTTCCCTTACCCTTCTGTCTGAGCTGGCTCAAGTGCCTTGCCTGACCAGTAGAATGATGTTCTGGGACTGAACAGGCTAGATCATAAGGAGTCTTGCAGCTTCTGCCTTGGGTTTTTGGAAAACTTGCTGTTGAACTCTGAGACTGCCATGCTGGGGAGACCACGTGTATAAGGAGACAGAGAGGCCCGAGGCTGCATAGAGAGACGGTGGGCAGCGTTGTGCTGAACCCTGTTAACCTCAATAGGGAAGGCAGCAGGTTCAAGAAACTGAAGAAGTGAACCAGAAAACGAGACATGGGGTTTTATTAGGGTGTTACCTATGAGAGAGAGAGTCCAGTGGTGGAGGGCTAGACAGGAGAACCACCTAACCTACCGTCCAGTGGCAGTGAGCTGGACATCATCACTGCACGGCCCAGCAGTGGTGGGCTGGGTAGTTATACTAAACTGCAACACTTGTAAACAGCATGCAGTTTATATGTAATAGGATTTTCACTTAATACCCTCCCTTTAATGATCTCTACTTGGCAAACTTCATCCAACCCAAAACCCAGTCCCCTGTATGGCCTACGATCCATGGGACGTGACAGCAGGAGGCTAGGGAAGGAGTGTGGGTTGGCCAGGAGAGCTCAGATGTTCCTCATAGAGCCTGCCATACAAGGTCATTCTCAGGGTATGCTTGTTATTGCTGTCAGGGCGTTTACCCTGCAGGTAGTTCCAACCATCCAAACCTCAGCCACTGGGTCAAGGCAGCAGAAGACTCAGACATGGTGTAGCAGACACGAGTGGTCTCCTTTGTCCCTCACAGAACCATGAGAAATAATAAGAAATAGGGGTGATTTTAATCCTCCAAGTTTTGGTGTGGTGTGTTATGCATGAAAAGTGGCTGCCTGGATGTTTGCATTCATGCTGTTAAGTTGTGACTCCTTCCTTCCTGGCAGTCCCCATGTACCTCCTTCATTCTCAAATTTGCTTCAGTTCTGAGTTTTGCCTGGCTCTAAACACTTGCCTCCATGTTCTAGTTTCACCTACACCGAAATCACAAAGAGAACATAAAATCGAGAGTGTGTATAAGGAAGTGCCTGGTACTTACTAAATACCTATTAAAGAGAAAATCAAATACAATTCCTGGAGAATCTGCCAAATAAGTGGCATCATTGAATTAAACCAGTTTAGTAAAACTGGGTGATCCATTTGGCACAGGTTTTGTCGTGACTTAGAATACGAAGTGTGGGTCAGCTTGTATCTTTATTTCAGGCCTCTAACCCAGCACTTCTTCTCTCAAATGAGGAAGAATTCCAAGTGCATCTATCAAAATTCACAGTTGGATAAAGAATACCCTGGGGCGGATTCCCTCCTGCAAAACCCTTTCTTTGTTTTGGTAAATCATATACTGCGAGAAAGACTTAATGTGCTTCCTTAGAGAAAGATAGAGTATTTTTCACTAGTATGCAATTGATCAGCGATCCATTTGTTTTATCTGGTGGCTTTTCAGTTTATAATGAAAGTTAAGGGCCTTCTTTCTACAAAGATGCACATATGCTTGCAAACAATATTCTTCATATACCTATGGAAGGGGTGGAGCTTAGTCGCAGACCCCAGAACCCATGCCTGCACTGAGAATCCCTGACCTAAACAGGATCTTATAATTTAATAATACCTTCTTCCTAGATAGAATACTCCTGAGAAAATTTTTGTTTGTTTGTTGATTTGCCTCCTTGGGTCATGTGGTGTAGAAGAATCTTTCCCCTCTTTCCCCTTCTCCAAACCTTCAGGGTTTTCAGTAGAGTTAAGGTTGTTGATATGACTTTGAAAAGCTTTTGTACCGCTAGGCTATCAGAGGTAATTAAACTGATTCCTTGCCTTCTTCTTTGTTTGATTTTTCTCTTGGATGTTTCCAGATTTCGCTCCATTTATTAAAATCACACTCAATAGACCTACAAAAGCATCCGCTCGTAAGGAGAACTCATATTTAGCTTGAAATCAGCTAAGCAAAGTCTCCTCCAACCACACTGATTGCGGAAAGCAACGCATAATTAAGTGTTTACTGAAAAAGCCAGCAAACAGGGCCTGGGGGAATATGTCAGAGCAGCTCTGGTCTCCATAGCAACATCCAATGAGCCTTCCAGAATAATGAATGTGTTCTCAGGATCACTGATGCAAAATGACAAAACGGCAACTAAGAAGAACAGAAAATCAACTACATCATTATGTTCAGAGAATTAAATATTTAATATCTCCGCATTCTCTCCAGCATTCAATAATCCTCATTTATTCCTGGTTGTTTCGAAGTTGCTTAAATGGAGGGCAACTGACATCTGTTGAGTACACCCCTAACTGCATGTCTCAATGCTAGTTACACAGCATTGTACAACACATTTTAAGCAATTGGGAAAATGTAGTGTCAAAAATCACAACAGAGTTTTTATTAGCCATGATGCCAGACTGTCCTCTCCCACTGATGAGAATATATTCTGCTTTAAAATGAAAAAAAGGCACTCCAAACCTCTTTGGGTAATTATTTTTCCTCATTGAGAAGTGTGTTCTGAAATTTAGTGGGCTTGGAAGGAGGTGGGTGGGGTTGAGGAGCTGCCAGTTTTCTGAGGGTGTAAGTGTTCAATGAATGTTTTCCTACATGGAATCTCGGAGCCGCATCCCTGACTTGAACACTTGGGGCTGAGGAAGCCTTGGCAGCCACGGCCCAGACATCTTTCTCTCCACTTCTTGATCTTCTCATGAGGTAGCCAGGAACCAGTGGGTCAGAGCTGTTTCCTATTCTCAACAAGGTCATTTACTTTGACTCAGTGACATCATCATCCATGGCAGGCAATCAGAATATACATGTAAAAAACAAAAAACAAAAAACCACTAGCTCAGTGGTTACCAGTCAGTGCTAACAGGAGAACCAATGCAAAAGAAACTATGCAAACTAAATAAAGACGGGGGCCTGAAGGAAAACTTACCTTCATTTTCCCATCTCTACATTCGGGAGATTTTTCCTACAGGATAGTTATTTCCAATGTATTGCTGAAAATTGGTTTAGCATAATGGCATATTTATGTGTGTGTAAACATGTACAGATGTACATTGTAGAATAGTAATACTACTAGTAATCACAGTAATATTATTTATTGAGCAACTATGACTTGTCATGCATTTTGCTGGGCAGTTTCACATTTATTGCATATAATAATCATAATGACCCAGCAATGCATTTTATCCCCATTTCCATATAAAGAAACTGAGATTCAGAAAAGCTAGATAACTTGCCCATGACTAGCAAATGATAGGTGAGAATTCAAATAGAAGTTTGCCTCCAGGGCTGGGCGCGGTGGCTCAAGCCTGTAATCCCAGCACTTTGGGAGGCCGAGGCGGGCGGATCACGAGGTCAGGAGATGGAGACCATCCTGGCTAACACGGTGAAATCCCGCCTCTACTAAAAAATACGAAACATTAGCCAGGCGTGGTGGCAGGTGCCTGTAGTCCCAGCTACTCGGGAGGCTGAGGCGGGAGAATGGTGTGAACCTGGGAGGCGGAGCTTGCAGTGAGCTGAGATCCGGCCACTGCACTCCAGCCTGGGCGACAGAGCGAGACTCCATCTCAAAAAAAAAAAAAAAAAAAAGAAAAGAAAAGAAATTTGCCTCCAAAAATGGTTTTATAAGAATGTGTACGTTTATATATGTACTTGGGGCACACCTCACAGAGCACGGTTAGGTAGTTTCACGATGCTGGATGAGTAATCACGCTCGTTAATGCAACACCGAGGATGTATTGCAGCCTAACAAGCCCGTCATCTTCGAAGTGTGCAAACAAGTGGTGAATGCACTGCACGGTGGCGGTTTCCTTACTCCATCTGAGGATTCCACAGAGTGCTCCAGTGGAGTTTGTTGCTTCCTCTGAGAAACACTAAAAAGGAGGTGGGTAGCGTCCAGTCAAACCTCCGGAGACAAGCTGCAGCTCTTGATAATAAATGTGCGCAAGCCTGGCTGCGTGGAGTCCGGGGTATCGGCTGATGCGCGTTGTGCTGAAACCAGCCTCCATTAGGTGAGAATCACTCGGAATGGGAGTTCTGAAATGTAAAGTTTCCCCTGGGATATGAATGAAATGGAGGAGTGTGTGTGTGCATTATAAATACAGTCCTCATCATTTTTTTTCTTTGGCTTTTAGGATCTTGTCTCTCACGCAGCCTCTCAATAGATGACTATAAATTGGAGGTTGGTTTGATGACCTGAGACTGTTATGTAGACGAAAGCCAAAAATTGCTAGAACTGTGATATGCATCATTACTTTTCAGGATTCCCTGTAGCAAAGAATATGGCTTTTTTTTTTTTTTTTTTTTGAGACAGGGTCTCACTCTGTCACCCAGGCTGGTGTTCAGTGGTGTGATCTTGGCTCACTATAGCCTTGAACAACTGGGCTCAAGCTCCCCTCCTGCTTCAGCCTTTTGAGTAGCTGGGACTCCAAGTGTGCACAGCCATGCCCAGCTAGTTTTTCAGTTTTCTTTAGAGACAGGATCTCACTGTGTTGCCCAGGCTGGTCTTGAACTCCTGGGCTCTTCCACCTCAGACTCCCAAAGTATTGGGATTACAGGTGTGAGCCACCGTAAGGGCCAGAATATTACAATTATGAGCAAGACATATCAACTTCTTTATTTATATTCATAAAAATTATGGTAAGTTTTCAATAACTGTTAGAACGATGATGTAATAAAATAATAACCAAGGACTTTCTATGGATTATCTCATTTAATCCTTGTAACAATGCTTTTAGGTGAAGAAACTGATGCTTAGCAAAATTACATAATGAGGTCCAGGCCACAAAGCTGATGAGAGATGGAACCAGCAGCACTTTTGTAGAGCTAACAACCAATTCTAGGTTCAGTTACTAGTTAGTTTTGTAGAAAATCAGAAGTTAACTAGACAGACATTCAAAACTATCCTTATTTGAAACATATTTCAGTTATGAGATTAAGACCATGATACATTCAATAGATAGGGCTTATTCTGTGTTAATCAATGCATTCATTGGTCCATGCAATATGATTGAGTAGACACAATGAGGCAAAGTCTATACTGAGTACTGAAGAGATAAAAATAAGTAAATATAGTCCCTTGAGAGAGGCTGGAAAATCTTACCATAAAAGGCATAAAAGGGTATTAGGCAAACCAAGAAAAGGAATGCTTCGCTCAGGTTTAGAAGTGGGAGTGGAGTTCAAGGTAGCTGCACAGAGCCAGTAAGATAAGCCAGAAAGCTGTTGTAAATGTGAAGAGACATGGGCCAGGGCATGGCTGGGAAATGTGGAAGGGTAGGGTAGGGTGACAGTCTGATATATAATTACTGGATTATTTACTAAGAGACCTGGCATTCGTTTCCCTTTCAACTTCTCCCCAACCATGGAGCAAGAACTAGGTTTGAGGAGGCAGCTTAAAACCAGAAGGCTTTTTGGATTAAAGATAGTTGAAATTCCTAGCATTTTGGAGTTCATAAAACAACTCAGAAAAATCACGCTTCTGCTAACATTGTGTTTTCTACAGCACCTTTGTCCCAGGGGTATTTCTAGGGCTTTTTTTTTTTTTTAACCCAATATTTTTTTTCTTTTTTCCCCCCCCCGCCTTTTTTTTTTTTAAAGAAAATCCTTTGTCTTTCTAAAAAAGATCATTATGAGAGGCCAGGCACAGTGGCTCATATCTGTAATTCCAACCTTTTGGAAGGCTGAGGTGGAAGGATTGCTTGAGGCCAGGAATTTGAGACCAGCAGCTTGGGCAACATAGCAAGACCCTATCTCTAAAAAAAATTACCACCCCCCAGACCCCCCAAAAAAATGACCAGCATGGGAATGTAAAATAGTGCAGCCACGTTGGAAAACAGTTTGGCAGTTTCGTAAAAAGTTACACATAAAAAAAGTTCAGTCCTGGCACAAAGGCTCACATCTGTAATCCCAACAGTTTGGGAGGCTGAGGCAGGAGTATTGCTTGATCCCAGGGGTTTGAGACCAGCCTGGGAAACATAGGGAAACCCTATCTCTTAAAAAAAAAAAAAAAAAAAAAAGAAGTTGGGCAAGGTGGCATGCACCTGTAGTCTCAGTTACTCTGGAGGCTGAGGTGGGAAGATCGCTTGAGCCCTGGAAGGTGAGGCTGCAGTGAGCCGTGATCATGCTACTGCACTCCAGCCTAGGCAATGAACCGAGACACTGTCTCAAAAAAAAAAAAAAAAAAAAAAGCAAAGTATTAAAAATTGACATAAATTTGCTGTATAATCCAGCAATTATATTACAAGGTATCTACACGAGAGAAATGAGAACACATGTCCACATGAAGAGCTGGACGTGAATTATCACAGCAGCATTATTTGTAATGGCTGAAAACTGGAAACATCACAAATCCATTGAATGGTAAATGCTTAAACAAAATGAACTGCATCCATAAAAGGAATATTAATCAGGAATAAAAAAGGAAGAAAGCCCTATTACATGCTAAAAGGTAGATGAATCTGAAAAACATATGCTGAGTGAAAGAAGCCAGATGCAAACACAGTTTCTACGATGGCATTTATATGAAATGTCATGAAAAGCAGAATTTTAGCAACAGAGGATTAGGGGTTACTGGAGGTGGAAATGAGGCATGTAACCTCAAACTGACACAAGAGACCTCCTTAGGCTAACGGAAATGTTCTAAAACTGGATTATGGCGATAGTTCCATGACTCTGAAAATGTACTAAAAAAATTGAATTGTACACTTAAAACAAATGAATTTTATGGTACTATAGGTAAATTATACCTTTAAAAATATTTTTATAACGATCCATAGCCTCCTAAAATTTTCATTTCGGTTAGATGGCATGTCTGAAATGTCATTTTAAACATTAACAACTATAGCAGTCATTTTGGCTTCACACTATAAAAAATACAACTTTCAGGGCTGTTTTATTCTTTGGCTTAGGAAAGAAAAGAATACAAGACTTTAAGACAGCTCAGGAATTTAGTAAGTCATTGAAGCTGAAACTTCCCACTATGTTCGTTGAAATTAAAAGATTGTGATTTACAGATGTTTTCCAGGGGATCTGGCCTGTTTGTCAGCGTTTCAGATTCTGTAGAACTTTCTGGGCATGCCATGGAGCAATTAGTACTGACAGCCCTTTTCCATAATTGTGCTACATGCAAGGCTAGCCCTGGAAATAAATGGTGGTGCTCAGCTAACAGCTATGAATTAGCCAAGACAAAAGCATGTTACTTTCCTTTGGTTATGTATCAAATTAGCATTTCACAGCATTGCATGTCTTTTTTGAAGAGCCATGAAGCAGACATTATGGGAGGCGTTTGAAGGAATCTAATTTGCCTCGGTTCTAGTTCTATATATTAAGCCAACTTTTCTTGGATAAGGACTGAAAAGTAAGTAGAGAAATTTAAGTCTAGGAAAGAGATTTATAAGATCAGCACAGATCATTCTCAAGAATCCAAGCAGGCATCACATGACATTTCAGACTTGACGTTTCACCTCCTAGGAGAGCTGGGTCTTCTGCTCTCGGCTTCCATAGTGATTAAGAACAAACAGTCACTGGTCTCAACCAGGCCTACGTTTTGAGTTCTGATTCTACTATTTCTTAATATCGTTTTTCTTTCTTCTTCTTTTTTTTTTTGAGACCAAGTCTCGCTCTGTCACCTATGCTATAGTGCAGTGGTGTGATCTCAACTCACTGCAACCTCTGCCTCTCAAGTTCAAGTGATTCTCCAGCCTCAGCCTCCTGAGTAGCTGGCATTACAGGTGAGTGCCACCATGCCCAGCTAATTTTTGCATGTTTAGTAGAGACGGGGTTTCCCCATGTCGGCCAGGGGTGGTCTTGAACTCCTCGTCTCAAGTGATCCACCCATCTCCACCTCCCAAAGTATTGAGATTATAGGTGTGAGCCACCGTGCCAGGCCTTTTTTTAATTTTTTCTTCTGGGACGGGGTCTCACTCCTATCTCCCAGGCTGGAGTGGCAGTGGTACAATCACAGCTTACCACAGCCTTGATATCTAGGCTCAGGTGATTCTCCCACCTCAGCCTCCCAAGTAGTTGGGACTATAGGTGCATTGCTAGTGTTTTTGTATTTTTAGTAGAGATGGAGTCTCTTTATCTTGCCCAGTCTGGTCTTGAACTCCTGGGTTCAAGCAATCCTTGCCCCTTGACCTCCCAAAGTGCTGGAATCACAGGCATGAGCCACTATGCCTGGTACCTCCTACTATGAGTGCAACTTTTGGTGAGTGATATGGTTTGGCTGCATCCCCACCCCAATCTCATATTGAACTGTAAATCCCATAATCCCCACATGTTGTGAGAGAGACCCAGTGGGAAGTAATTGAATCATAGGGGCAGTTACCTCCATGCTGTTCTCATGATACCGAGTGAGTTCTCACAAGATCTGATTGTTTTCTAAGGGGCTCTCCCCCACTTCTTACCCTGCACTTCTTGCTGCTGCCACGTGAAGAAGGATGTGTTTGCATTCCCTTCCACCATGGCTGCGGGTTTCCTGAGGCCTCCCCAGCCACGCTGAATTGTGAGTCAGTTAGGCCTCTTTTTTTTATAAATTACTTTTTTTTATAAATTATAAAGACATATTTGGGTATGTCTTTATTAGCAGTGTGAAAGTAATCTAATACAATGAGGAACTGACATTTTTTAATCCTCAGATTTTCTCTCAGAAAACATAATAAGAATTATGTCTGTTCCAGAGGGTTTTGTTTTGCTTTTGTTTGTTTTCGAGACAGAATTTCGTTCTTGAGGCCCAGGTTGGGGTGCAACGGCAGGGTCTCTGCTCACTGCAACCTCCGGCTCACACCATTCTTCTGCCTCAGCCTCCCAAGCAGCTGGGATTACAGGTGCCCACCACCTCGCCCGGCTAAGTTTTTTGTGTTTTCAGTAGAGATAGGGTTTCAGCATGTTGGCCAGGTTGGTCTTGAACTCCTAACCTCGGGTGATTCACCCACTTCAGCCTCCCAAAGTGCTGGGATTACAGGCGTGAGCCACCACGCCCAGCCCCAGAGGGTTATTGTGAAGGATTATAAAAATAATTTATATGGAGAGCTTGGCCCAAATTAGGTATCCCCAAACATAGGCTATTAGTAACGGTCGTCGTGCTGCCCTGCAGAATCGTCTATCAGAGATAGGAACACTGTTTTGTAATTATAGATTAGAAACATCTAGAATGTGTTCAGATGTGAACTATTTGAGGAAGGAAATATTCTCTTATGTTCTTGGCGTGAAGCACTGTGCCTGTCACACTGTGTTCCTCTATAAATATTTTTCTACTCATTGAGCTGAATGGTGCCTCATTTTATAGATGAGAGAAGTAAGCTCAGAGATGGTGAATGGTTTCCGTAGGTTGCATAATCAGAGCTATGAGGGAATCCAGTATTTCTGGCCCTTCGCCTGGGGCATTTAGCCCAGTTAGCCACACAAAGTGATTTGCTGGGAAAAAGCTAGGAAGTGGGGCAGATTCATAACACAGCCAGGCTGCAGATCAGGAAGGTGCTCATGTTTTTAGCTGGACCTCATGGTTGGTTGCCTGAACCACTGTCTCCCTAGCACCTTTCAAACCCCGAACCCTATTTTCACTGTGCCTACCCAGCAAAATCTTAACTTTGTATCAGTAGTGAATTTGCCTTTCCTATTCTTACTCCCAGGCTTCTGAACTTTATGGCAGAAACCCATGTAACTAGGCAGGATGCTGCATTACACATTTTTGGATTCCAGTGCTTAATGAAGTACCTGAGATATAGTAGGTATGTCTTTGAGAGAGAATGTGAATGAGTGAATAATGAACACGTCTTAGTTCAAACAAAGTCCTGTAGTTGTCTTTGGTCAGCTCCTCTCCCACCTCCAAAGTCGTTGAAGGCAGTAGAAGAGCAGCTGTGAGCCCATTCTCTGGAGTTTAGACCCAGTGGCACCATTTCCTATCAGCACGCTCTTGGGCAATGCACTTCATCTTTTGTCTTTGTCCTCATCTAACAATAGAAATCTCTTTGTCCTTATTTAAAAATACGGATAGTAAGAGAATTGACTTCATTGGGTGAGAGAGAGGACTGCATGCATTAATGCATGTAAAGCGCTTGGCACATTGCCTGGTACATCAACGAATACTGTCCTATTATTAGTAGTAGTATTATTACTCCTATAACCAACACAACCTCTGATTCCCAAACTGGGGAGGAAGATTTTGCTCTTGAGTTGAAGGAGAGACTTGGAGCCTTTAGATGTGAATGATTTCACATTCTAAATTCCTGCACTCAGATTTTAAACAAGGGAAACACGTGGTCCAGTTGGTATTCTAGAAAGAGTACAGCTTCAGGGGAGTTACTTCAGAATAAGCCAAAATGTAGAATTATAGAAATTTAGAGGAGAAATAAGATTTGGGGGTCATTTATTAAATAAGATTTGAGGGTCACTTTATTACATTTGAGGTTTATTTATTAAATAAGCCAAAATGTAGAATTATAGAAATTTAGAGGATAAATAAGATTTGAGGACCATTACTTTTAATGGCGAAAACCCCAATTACTTTTGCAACCTAATAGCATAAAACTTTCACCATCCTGTTGGGAAAATTGCGATCCACAGGTGAAGTGCCTACCAGTCTGACTCCAGGGTCCAGGCATATTAAGTTCCAGCTCCAAGTATTTAATATTTCTCACGCTGTCGTCTCTTAGCACACAGGCAACAATGTGACCGGTGCTTTTTAACCTTCTTTGATGTTGGTGGGTCTGTGCCATCCTCCCTCTCGTTTAGTGCTAGTGGGGAGAATGTGTTGTATAATCCTGCCCTCTGCTGGGTCATGTGCATATTGCAGCAAAGGGAAGCGCATGAGAAATCCGCCAATAAAGCCAGCCAGATGTCACACTGAACGAGTCTCCTTGTCAGGAGAAATGGCAATCCTGGGGTTCCTTGGGGTGTGTGTGAGGGATTTCCTGGAATTCTGGTACCAGGATGGAAAGCGTAGTCTTTTATTAAAGGAGCGAGGGCCGAGCAGTGAGGGGTGATAACGTTTCTTTCAAGAGGAATATTGGAAGCAGCCACTCCTTTAGCCACCTGTGTAATCGCCATTCTCTTTCTAAGTCTCAAATTCTTGCCATATTACTAAGAGGTGTTTTGCAGGAGTCCTGGTCTATTCTAGTTTGTAAGTCTCCGCACATTTAGAAATTGGTTTATCACGACCCAGGAGAGTGCATGCAATGAATCTACCCTGTGGACGAAAGAAATTTGCTAAGCATAGTCAGTTTATAAAAGATGATCAAGTTAAACTGGGACTGAATGTAGCTATGAGTGTAACCATTACTATGTCAAGAGAGTGACAGCTTCACAGCGAAGCTTGTAATTCTCCATCACAGCGTTTATCTTGCTTGTTGAGTTCCTTAGTCTTTCTTACAAGGCTACACACTGCATAAGGACAGGGGTCATATTCACCTTATTTTGCTGCTGTATCCCCAGAAAGTAGTAACAGTGTCATGTACACATGAAATGCTCAGCGATTAGTTCTTGGCTGACCAACCGAAAATCCTGTTGACTGCGTCTAAAAGTCATGTTGCTAGTTGATAGGTGAAAAGTTCCTTTGTGTTTTTCAATAAATATCTGCAGTGTGGGTCATCGTGTTGCAATTGTTTAGTCTTCGACTGACTGTGACCACAGCCCAAGGAATCCGTAGAACTAAAAGTACATATTTGATCTTAACTTTCTGAGCATTGAGCCTACCAACTCCTTAAAGGGACAACCATGTGAGTAATAAGGCTTAATTTGATTATTTACTGATACAGAATGTGTGCCTTTATTAACTAGGGTTAGAGTTTTGCATTTACTGGCAATGAGAATTTGGGCAAGACATTTATTGATGCTAAGTTTCTGTTTCTGTATGTTTCTGCATGGAGATATAAGTGGTGTCCATTTCATAGTTTTGTTCTGAAAAATAAACGAGTTAATTTATTTAATTTACTTGGCTCCAAGGCTTACACGTGGAAAATGATCCGTAAATGTTAGCAGTAAAAGAAGCAGGAGGAAGATACAGGAAGGAGAAAGAAATAGCTATGGTTGTTTTATCAGATACAATTGATGATTTCATTATCTTGTTTTATTACCTATTAGGCATAATGGTTGTTAAATCTCATTAATTCAAACAACTTTTTTTTTTTTTTTTTTTTGATACCAAGTCTCGGCATGTTGCCCAGGCTGGAGTGCAGTGGCACGAACTCAGCTCACTGCAACCTCCGCCTCCCGAGTTCAAGTGATTCTCCTCCCTTAGCCTCCTGAGTAGCTGGGACTACAGGCGCCACGCCTGTCTAATATTTGTATTTTTAGTAGTGACAGGGTTTCACCATGTTAGCCAGGCTGGTCTTGAACTCCTGACCTCGTGATCCACCCACCTTGGCCTCCCAAAGTGCTGGAATTACAGGTGAGAGCCACCGCGCCCGGCTTCAAACTATTTTTATATAGAGAAACCACATTTTAGGTTTTAAGGTGCTACATTATCTAGTTGGAGAAATTAATTAAAAATACAAAATTAGCTGAGCATGATGGTGCATGCCTGTAATCCCAGCTACTTGGGAGGCTGAGGCAGGAGAATCACTTGAACCCAGGAGACAGAAGTCGCAGTGAGCCGAGATGGAGCCACTGCATTCCAGACTGGGCGACAGAGACTCCATTTCAAAAACAAAACAAAATAAAACAAACAAACCAAAAGCAGTATTTCATTTTTTCCTTATTTCAAGAAGTAATGCCTTCTCACCATGGGGAACTTTGAAAACGTAGAAAAGCACCAAAGGAAAAAAAAAATTACCATTAACCCCACCACTCACAGTTAACTACTCTATAACCTTTATGGTTTTTTACATTTTATACAACTTTTATTAAAATCATTCTGCTTTGTAACTTTTCTCACTTGTCATGGCTCCTCTCCTACACTATCAGGAAACAAGTTTTAGAAGAGTATTTAAAGACTGACAGTACCTGCTTGCATGGGTTCACCATAATAGAGGTAACTAGAGCCTTGTTGCAGGATGTTAGATGGTTCCAGGCTGTACTCTATGACAATGACATTGTGTGAAGCCGCCTGATGACCTAAGTCCTTGCACGAATTCTTTATACTTGTATTGGGGGTAGCTGTTTTGGCAGTGAAGTTACTGGGTAAAAAGATATCCGTGAAGATTCTTTTCTCAATACCACACAAGGTTTAATTATCGGAATCAGGTCTCAAATATACATTGAACCTCAAGAATGGTGAGGGATAAAGAAAGATCTTCTGTCTAAACTCCAAATTCTAGCAGGGCGCAATGGCTCATGCCTATCATCCTAGCACTTTGAGAGGACAAGGTGGGAGCATCACCTGAGGTCAGGAGTTCAAGACCAGCCTGGACAAAATGATGAAACCCTGTCTCTACTAAAAGTACAAAAATTAACCAGGCGTGGTGGTGCGCACCTGTAGTCCCAGCTACTCGGGAGGCTGAGGCACGAGAATCACTTGAACCCGGGAGGTGGAGGTCGCGGTGAGCCGATATCCCACTACTGCACTCCAGAGTGAGACTCTGTCTCAAAAAAATAAATAAAAATGAACTCCAATTTCTGGGCTTCCTTAACCTTGTTGACTCTCTTGGTCCATTTACCCCAGACCTCTGCTATCCACGTTCCACCCTTCTTAGGGATTTCTGAAGGGCAGTTTGCATTATTCCCTGCTCCTTCCCTGGGAATTAGTGACTCTGGGCCATGGCCCTAGTAAATGTTTAATAACTGACTCTCCAGAGACGTGAGGGATGCCCTCATGCGTAGCATTTGCCTTCTGTATTAGTCAGTGTTCTGTAGAGGGACAGAACTAATAGGATATATGTATATATGAAAGGGAGTTTATTAAGGACTGTTGACTCACACGATCACAAGGTCAAGTCCTACAATAGGTCGTGTGCAAGTTGAGCACCAGGGAGGCCAGTGGTGGATCAGTCCGAGTCCCAAAACCTCAAAAGTAGGGAAGCAAGCCCACAGTGCAGCCTTCAGTCTGTGGTCAAAGGCCCGAAAGCCCCTGGCAAACTACTGGTGTAAGTCCAAGAGTCCAAAAGCTGAAGAATTTGGAGTCTGATGTTTGAGGGCAGGAAGCATCCAGCAGGGTAGAAAGATGAAGGCTGGAAGACTCAGCAAGTCTGCTGTTCCATCTTCTCCTGTCTGCTTTCCTCTAGTCGTGCTGGCAGCTGACTAGACGGTGCCCACCCAGATTGAGGGTGACTCTGCCTCTCCCAGTTCACTGACTCAGATGTTCATCTCCTTTGGCAACACCTTCACAGACACACTCAGGAACAATGCTTTTCGTCCTTCAATTCAATCAAGTTGACACTCAGTTATTGACCATCACACCTTGCATGGTGTAAATTCCCAGCATGGCCAATTTTAAGCCAGCAACATGATACCGCTGAACATGGAGCTGGGAAGGGAAGTGCACAACTGGCTCTCAAGAGCTGGAATGAGCCAGCTCTAGCATTGCACTGTGGGTACCAATGAGTAGACAAAACAGCCACCTGTCCCGTCTTCCTTCCTTAAGGGAGCTATGAAGGCCAAGAGACAAGTTGCTCTTCTCATTCCTCTTTACCTCAGGTCCCCGTCAAAGCCTTGAGAAGAACCAATTGTCACTCCAGGTGCAAAAAAAAAAAGCACCTCACTGTCCCTCTTTACCTCTCCCAAATCTTTTCCGTCTGGTTGTAGATACATTATACTTCACAAAGTTACACATGCTTCCTTTTCATAATTATTGGTAAATAGTTTAACATGCAAACATCTAATTGTGTTAATAACTGAAATCTGCTTCTACTAACATGAAAATGACTATCATAAAATCATTTTCTGTTTAGATTGTGTTAAACACACTAGATGGGTTTCAGAAACATTCGTTTGCCTTAACAACTTCATTTTACAAATTAAAAAAATCAAAACACAAGACAGGTTCCTTAGTGTGTCCAATTGCATTTCAATTTTTTTTGTGCAAATATTTCCAGAGCCTCCTTGCATATGTAAGCGTTCATATTGGGTGCAGGGATGGATGCAAAGCTGGGCAATATGAAGTGCCCCACACTGGGCATTTCCTAGTGTCAAGAAATGGGTTAAAAATTTTACATATCACCTATGTGGTTTAGTCTTCATGATGAACCTGCATGGAAGGTTATTTTCATCCCTGTTCTATAAAAAAGGAAACACGTTTGGGATCAAACCCAGCTCATTGACTCCTGGCTGCAGGTCTGTTTTCTGAGCCACTCAGTATTCTGAGCTTAAGCCACTGCTTAAGCTGCCATAACAAAATACTGTAGTTTGGTATTGGATTGTTTAAACAACAGGAATTAACTTTGTTCCATTCTGGAGGCTACAAGTCCCAAATGAAACTCCAGCATAGTTGGGTTCTGGTGAGGTCTCTCTTTTTGGCTTCTTGCTGTATCCTCACATGGCTAGGGAGTAGGGTTGGGGAAGAAAGAGAGAGTGTGCTGCCTAGCTCTGGTCTCTCTTCCTCCTCTTATAAAGACACCAATCCTATTGGATTAGGGCCCCACCCTTATGGCCTCATGTGACTTTTTTGTTGTTGTTGTTGTTGAGACGAGATCTTGGTCTGTTGTGCCGGTTGGAGTGCAGTGGCGCAATCTCAGCTCATTGCAACCTTCCCCTTCTAGGCTCAAGCCATCCTCCCATCTCAGCCTCCCAAGTAGTTGGGACCACAGGTGTGTGCCACCATGCCCAGCTAATTTTTGTATTTTTTGTAGAGACGGGGTTTCACTATGTTGCCCAGGCTGGTGTCAAGCCCTGAGCTCAAGCTGTTTGCCCACCTTGGCCTCCCAAAGTACGGGGATTACAGGTGTGTGCCACTGCATGCAGGTGATCTCATTTAACCTTAATTACCTCCCAAAGATTCTGTCTCCAAATACAGTCACAGTGGGGGCTGGGGCTTCAACACAGAATTTTCGCTGGTACATGATTCAGTCTATAGCACATTCCAACATGCTTCTTTCCATCCAACAGTTTCAAATATATGTATTTGGGTGCATATGTTTGAAAATGATAATTGGAACTCAATTCTCTTTCCCCCCAGTCTGTCATCCCATGTGGCTTACACCGTTAAGAAGAAAGATGGGCTTTAATCAAATGTTAAATGGCTAGCAATGGAAACAAAATACTGGTTTACACCCCAACCTAGATGATTCTCAAATGCATTATATGATGTAAAAGATTCAGACTCAAAAGACCACTAAGTGGACGATTCTGTTTATATGCCATTCTGGAAAAGGTTAAACTATAGGGACAGAAAATGGATCAGTGACTCGTGGATCTTTTGGGGGTAGGAACTGGGATGGAGAAAGGAATCAATTTCAAAGCAGTGTGGGGGAATTTTGGCGGATGGTAGAACTGTTCCATATCTTGAGTGGGATGATGGTTATACAACAGAATGTGCTTGTCAGCTTGCAGAACTATGCCATAAAATGTACCTTCTGCTTACTGTATGTAAATTTTACTCAGAGGGTCTGGGATTGCTGTCATTCATGTCCTGTCACGTGAAGTCTCGGGATCCAAGCTGCTTATCCTAGCTCTGGCCTTCTGCCTCTTTGGATATACCTTACAGGGACTCTTCATATACAATTTGTTTTTAGAGTAGCCAGCCACTCAGCCAACATAATTTTTACTTTTCTTTATATTTGTGTCCTTTTTGATTTCTATGTCTGGGAAATAGGCTTGGCACTGGGCAATTTCATTTATGTTGTCTGGCATTATATGCACAATGCCGTGAGATCAATATAGTTATCCCCAGTTTCCTGATTCAGAAACTGTGTCTTGTGTTTCCTTCAAATAACACAGGTGGTAAAATGGTAGAGTAGCATTTCCATCTTGGTACGCCTGGTATCATAAATGTTCACTTATGGCCTCCTGATTAGTTTGTCTCCTGTTAAATATTGCCAGCATTTCCTTTCACGGCTCAGTGTTGATGAGAATACTACTTAACAGAAACCCCAACTCAAACCGAGTATCTCTGTGATCCCAAGAGAATGGCAACATCCACTGAAACTTCTTTCTCCAAGGCTCCCACATCTTCCCATCTCATTCCATCACATGCCCAAGTCTGAAATAATTGTTGTGGACTCAGGGTTGCACACATTTTGATTGGCTTAAGCCTGTCCTAAGCCTCACTGCAAGGCTGGGAAATACCGTTTTGTTGTTCAGAAGGAGGGAGTGGGCTGCTGGGAAGGCTTCCAACAAATATCTGTTACAGTCCTCAAGCCTGACCAAAAAGAGCTCATTCACTGGCCAAAAATATGTTTCCTATTATCTATGGGTGTGTTGTCAACATCTTTTATTTGTAAAGATGCAGACGGGGTGGGAAGGTGTCTTGTCTAACACAAGTATCTGTGGTCAGTCTCTGGAGGGGCACCATGGGCTTGCTGGAGCATCATCACTTTCTCAGTTATGATAGAGGAAGAAGGGTTAGAAGGTGGCTTTGGAGTGTGGCAAGAGAAATTGTGATCTTCCTTTTCTTTCTAAATCCACAAGCATCTGAAGATCTCCCGTGGATATAATTCTGGTGAGAGTGGAAAGAAGAGGAGATTTGTGGTCACTTTTGTACAATAATTAGAATCAACATTTATTTAGTGTCTTATGCAGCATGTATTTATGGGATTTATAAACAAACAGCATGTGGGGACTGCTGCGTACTGAGTTAAAGATGTAGTTTTCTCCAACCGCATTCTATTTTCCGAAGATCTCCATTTGGTATGCGTGCCAAATCTGCCCACAGCTTGTTGTCAAGGATGGAGTGTTTCATCCTTTACTCCAAATCTGTGACGCAGACAGCTGGTTGCTCTCAATATATGTTCTCTCTCTTTTTTTACAGTCATAATAATAGAATAAATTGTAGAATAAAAAACTACATTAGTCAGTCTCCTTTAAGACTACGCATGGCCATGAGATTAAGTTCCATTCAATGGGATAGAAGCAGAAGGTATATGTGTAACCTCTGGGAAACATCCTTAAAAAAAAAAAAAAATAGAGGCGGGGTCTCGCTCTGTCATTCAGGTTGGAGTGCAGGGATATGATTGTGGCTCACTGCAGACTCGAACTCCTGGGCTCAAGGGATCTTCCTGTCTCCAGCCTCCTGGGTAGCGAGTAGCTGGGACTATAGGCATGTGTCACCATGCCCAGCTAATTGTTTATTTATTTTCTTTTTATGGAGACAAGGTTTCACTATGATGGCCAGACTGTTTTTGAACTCCTGGCCCCAAGCAATCTTAGGAAGCAGGAAATGTGGAAGAAAGGAAATGTGACTTTCTCTCTTTCTTCCTTCCTTCTGGCTGGAATGTGGGCAAATTGGCTAGCACTGGGGTTATCACCTTGGATCAGAGGGTGAGAATTGTGTGCTGATGTTGGTAGAGAAACAAGATACAAAGCATCTGGGTTCTTGATGAGCATGGAGTCATCATACCAGCCCTGGACTGCCTGTGTTTATGTGTAAAAGAAATAAACCATCACGTACAAGCCATTCCAGTGTTATTTTTCTGTCACTTGCAACTGAGCCTAATAATAACACGGATAGCTAATGGTTAGAACAGTGTCTGGCTTATAGAAGCTTCACAGAGGGAAGCTTT
The DNA here is from genome assembly GCF_002776525.5 of Piliocolobus tephrosceles. Taxonomy (NCBI): domain Eukaryota; kingdom Metazoa; phylum Chordata; class Mammalia; order Primates; family Cercopithecidae; genus Piliocolobus; species Piliocolobus tephrosceles. Next base: position 62,381,296 of record NC_045450.1, on the reverse strand, counting down.
TACACGGACTCAGTTCATCTTTACAATAACCCACATGAGCTATTGTTACTTTACCCTTTTCATGAATAAGGAAATGTATTCATCCATTCTTGCATTGCTATAAAGAAATACCTGAGACTGGGTAATTTATAAAGAAAAGAGGTTTAATTGGCTCATGGTTTCACAGCCTATACAGGAAGCATGAGGCTGGCATCTGCTTGGCTTCCAGGGAGGCCTCAGGACACTTACAATCATGGCAGAAGGTGACAGGGAACCAGGCACATCTTGTATGGCTGGAGCGGGAGCAAGAGGGGTGGGGGGTAGGTGCCACACACTTTAAACCACCAGATCTCATGAGAACTCACTATCGTGGTGACAGCACCAAGGGCGATGGTGTTAAACCACGAGAAGCCACCCTCATGATTCAGTGACCTCCCACCAGGCCCCACCTCCAACACTGAGGAATACAACTGGGCATGAGATTTGGATGGGGACACAGATCCAAACCCTATCAGGAAAGTAAGTCCAAAGTCACACACACACTAAGTGGTGAAATGCAGATTTTTGAACCTAGGCTATTTGGCTTGAGGGGACCCTGTACTTAATCTCTATGTTGCCTTTAGCTAATACAAATGTTAATACCACCCAGCCGGCTCTGCTAGAGAAATTTGTACAGAAGGAGCTCACGTCTGGCACAGCACACTGAGGAAGTTCTTAGATTGGAGTTTCTTTCAGAAACTGCTTTCTGATGAATTGAATGCAAATAATCTCAACCATATGGATTAAATTGCCATTAAAATATACATATGGGTTTAAAAGTTGAGAGCAAAGCATGTAGCCAAATACACAGTGTGTTTCCTTGTGCTCGTAAGACTGGATAATTAGCCTGAAGTGCTGAATGGCTCCAGCGCGTTGAAGTTCACCTATTCCTAATCAATTAGGTTTTGTAGTGTTTTTAGGGTATCTTTGGGCAAATTACAGATTGAACGAGACCTTCTCTCAGGCTCCTGAGGGCTGACGTGTTGTTTGGTGTTTCCAAACCTAATTTATTGTAACCTAAGAATCTTACTCTCTTGTTAGCAGATTATTTTTTCTTGTTTCTATTTCAGAATTTCAGACTTAAAAATCCCTTAGGAGCTTTTATAAAATGGGGAAAGCAATCTCAAATCAGACAAAATTGAAGGATTCATATTCATATCCAAGGCAACAGAAATCGTGAAAGATTTCATCATAATTCTTGAATTGCTTGTCAATAATTGAGTGAAAAAACAAACAACCCCACAGAGCCCTGTTGTTGGTCAATAATTGAGTGAACGCAATAATAATTGAGCCCTGTTGGGCTTTGTGGGGTTGTTTATTCAGTCAATTATTGACAAGCAATTGTTTACTAGATGCTGTCTTCTAATAATGTGACTTTGGGTAAATTACTTCATATACATTGGTCCCTAATTGAGACAACATTTGTACGAGGTTAAAAGTCCTTTGCAAATAGTAGGTGACTGAAAATGACAGTTGCAGTTGTTATCATTGTTTTCAAGGCCCTATGCTAGGCAAAGAAAAAATTAGCATAAAGTTAGAAAATATAGGACAGCCCGGGTGCAGTGGTTCACACTTGTAATGCCAGCACTTTGGGAGGCCAAGGCAGGCAGATCACTTGAGTTCAGGAGTTCGAGACCAGCCTGGACAACATGGTGAAATTTTATCTCTACCAAAAACAAAAACAAAAAGTATTAGCCAGGTGTGGTGGTGCACCTGTAGTCTTAGCTATGCAGAAGGCTGAAGCAGGAGAATCGCTTGAACCGGGGAGGCAGAGGTTGCAGTGAGCCGAGATCACACCACTGCACTCCGGCCTGGGCCACAGAGTGAGACTCTGTCTCAAAAAAAAAAAAAAAAAAAAGAAAGAAAGAAAAAAAGAAAAAAGCAAAAAAGAAAATATAGGGCAAACGTGCTATACCCTGTCTTCACCTTTACAGAGATGGCTACTCATTTATTTAAATGTCAAAAAAATGTTTATTCCGCATCTGTTATTTTCCAGCTAACACTTAAATTGATGCTTGGTTCTGGTTTTAAGAACTCTCCTTACAACCTAGAGTAGAGCAGCACAGTCCAGCAGAAATATAATGTGAGCCACAGACGTAACTCAGATTTCCTAGGAGTCACACGGGAATGTAAAAGGAAACAGGTACAAATAATCTGTTAATTTAACAAACTTGTTAATATATTTTGTTTCCATCACCTCTGTTATCTTTTCAACAAAAACTCAATATAAGAAATACTAATAAGGTATTTTACATTACTGTTCATACTAAGTCTTCATCTAGTTTATATTTTACGAATACAGCACATATTAATTCAGATGCTAGGTTTCCATTGGAAATACTTGGTCTGTTTTAGATTTCATCAAATTTACACCTGAAAAAGTAGCTTCAGATACTCCAGTTGTTCCATACTTTTAAAATTCCCATAAAGCAAATCAAGTATCAGCTTTTATATTTATTAGAATTAAATAACATTAAAAATTGATTTCTGTTGTTGCACTAGTGACCATTCAAATGTTCAACAGCCACATGTGACCAGGTGTTACCAGAATCAACAGCATAGGTCTGGAGAGGGCAGTAACCAGTAAATAATCATAGAAATAATAGTTCAGTGAAAATGTGGTAAGGATTTTGAAGGAGCCGTATGCAGTATCGAGAATGCATGAGCAGAGGACCAGTGCCTGGCTTGGGAGGTGAGAACACTTTCCTTGAAAAAGGGATATTTTGACCAAGGTCCAAAGGATGACCAGAAATTTTTCAGATAAAGGAGGCTGAGAAAGATCATGTGCAGGCCGGACACGGTGGTTCATGCCTGCAATCCCAGCACTTTGGGAGGCCGAGGCCAGTGGATCACTTGAGGTCAGGAGTTCGAGACTACCCTGGCCAACATGGTGAAACCCTGTCTCTACCAAAAATACAAAAAAATTAGCCAGGTATGGTGGTGCATGCCTATAATCCCAGCTACTTGGGAGGCTGAAGCAGGAGAATTGCTGAAAGCCAGGAGGCGGAGGTTGCAGTGAGCCAAGATCACGCCACTGGACCCCAGCCTGGGTGACAGAGTCGGACTCTGTCCAAAAAAAAAAAAAAAAAAAGAAAAAAGAAAGAAAGAAAGAAGGAAGGAAGGAAAGAAAGAAAGAAAGAAAGAAATATCATGTGCAAAGTCCCTGTGGTAGGAGGGAACGTGGAATTTGAGAGAGAACAGAAGGAAAGCAAGTGTGGCTGGAATTGAAAAAAAAAAGGAGTAGAAAAATAATACCAGTGAGATTGATAAAGTCTAGGCCATTCAGGAACTTATGCACTAGAGACCCAAATCCCTACCATGATCTAAGAGGATTGAAAAATTATTGAAAGATTTTAAGCAGTCAAGTGATTGGATTTGCACTTTTAAAAAAACGACTTTTCCCCCTTATTGCGTGTTCTCTAGGAGCCCTCAATAGAATGCTTTGGAATCATTGACACACATTCATGATTGGCAAGTGAGAAGAAACCCATGCTGCATCTCAGGATTAGGGGCTTCATTTACAGTGTACAATCCAACAATAAAAGGAGGTTCCCCACCCCTTAGGAACTAGATGAAATTAACTCAACCTTTTCCCTGCCCGTCTGGTGGAAGATGAAATTCCCTCTCAATCACCGTTCAAATTCCCAGCGGCTGGTGACCTAAAGGACCACGGCAGCTGTCTAACACAGAATTACATAACAGAAATTCTGCAGACAGGAGGTGACAGATGTGGAGCCCAGCTAGAGTGCCTGGGACTGGATGGAGCAAATGTCAGTTCTTTACCCTCTCCCGGACACCTTCCAGAATAGCCGATGTGCTTACTCCCATTACAGTATTTAATCTAGCAGGGAAGACAGACAAACTGTAATTTCTTGTTAACTTTTTGCATGCTTAAAAGATCGGTTGCTAGGTGTGGTGGTTCACTCCTGTAATGCCAGCACTTTGGGAGGCTGAGTCAGGGGACAGCTTGAGCCCAGAAGTTTGAGACCAGCCTGGCCAACATAGGGAGACCCCTTCTCTACCAAAAAAGTAAAACATTAGCTGAGTGTGGTAGTGCATGCCTGTAGTTCCAGCTACCCTGGAGGCTGAGGTGGGAGGATCTTTTGAGCCGGGGAGGTCAAGGTGGCAGTGAGCCATGATCACACCACTGCACTTCAATCTAGGCAACAGAACAAGACTCTGTCTCAGAAAAGTGTGTGTGTTGAGGGGGAGTCTATGCCTTGTGTGTAACACTGTGCCTGGCGTATGGTAAGTTCCCAGAGATAATTAGTGAATAAATACTTAGCAAGAACTGGACACATGGAGGAGAGATAAAGACATCTCAGCTGGGAAAAGCTGTGAGTAAAGAAATTGAGAAATGAAATCAAAAGGATGAAGTTCCTTTTTTTTTTTTTTTTTGACAGAGTCTTGCTTTGTTGCCCAGGCTGGAGTGCAGTGGTGTGATCCTGGCTCACTGCAACCTTGCCTTCCAGGTTCAAGCAATTCTTCTGCCTCAGCCTCCCAAGTAGCTGGGATTACAGGTATGTGCCACCATGTACGGCTAATTTTTGTATTTTTAGAAGAGATGAGGTTTTGCTATATTGGCCAGACTAAACTCCTGGCTTCAGTTGATCCACCTGCCTCGGCCTCCCAAAGTGCTGAGATTATAGGCAGGAGCCTCCATGCCTGGCCCAATGCATGAAGTTTGTCATTGTTAAGCAGATTGCTGTTTTTCTTCCTGTATAACTCCACAAAAGACGTTTCTTCCCCCGCAAGTTTTCTAATGGGCTGAAATCAAGTTGAGGATAGGGACCAGTGTTATAAATAACATGCTTGTTCCCTGGTACCACAAGGAAAAACTAACATTCAGACAGAAAGTTTTCTCAGCAAGCCAACTTTACTTTCTGCAGAAAGGGTACTGCTCATCAGCAATCTTGCCACGAAAGTACAATGAACAAAGGAAAGGTAGGAATATTTATCCCTTACGCATTGGGTCCTTACTGCTGTGTCTGATCTCTATTGGTTGGAGCTGGACCTCACAGGCTAAGCTAAACCCGATTGGCCAATAACTTTTCTTTCTTTTTTTTTTTTTTTTTGAGACGGAGTCTCGCTCTGTTGCCCAGGCTGGAGTGCAGTGGCCGGATCTCAGCTCACTGCAAGTTCCGCCTCCCGGGTTTATGCCATTCTCCTGCCTCAACCTCCCAAGTAGCTGGGACTACAGGCGCCCGCCACCTCGTCTGGCTAGTTTTTTGTATTTTTCAGTAGAGACAGGGTTTCACCGTGTTAGCCAGAATGGTCTCGATCTCCTGACCTCGTGATCTGCCCGTCTCGGCCTCCCAAAGTGCTGGGATTACAGGCTTGAGCCACCGCGCCCGGCCAACTCAAAACTTTTCTAAATCAGTAGAGGCAATGGAGAACAAAAGAAAAAGAGGAAGTTGCTTGCAAAAGGACTTAGAAAAGTAATATCATTTCAAAATAATGAAGGGGCATAGGCTGTGAGCTAGAACATGCCTGTGAACATGTCTAGTACAAATATATTGATTAAAGTACAAGGACATAGAATGTACTTATTCCCTTATGTCTAACAGCTACATAGCATAAGGCTTAACAAGGAGTTATTAGCAAAACACAAGAAGTCTTTGAAGAAAGTTAGTTTTTAAAAGAAACTATTATTTGTAATATTTATTATTATTATTATTATTCTTTAACAAGAAGGGGAACTTTGAAGAGGAACATTTTACTTTCCATAACCAGGTATTCTACATTAGCACATCTCAACCTTTAACATAAATCACCCACAGACCTTGTTAAAATGCAGATTCTAATTCAGCAGATGTGGTGGACCTAAGGTTCTGCATTTCTAACAAGCTCCCAGGTGATGCTGATGCTGCTGACCTGAGACCACACTCAGAAAGCCTATGTCTACACAAAAATCTGCACACAGATATATTTATAGCAGCTTTACTGACAATCGCCCAAACTTGGAAGCAATTGAGATATCTTTTAATAGAATATAGTAGGGTAAATATGAATAGTTTGTGGATAAACCGTATACATTCAGACAATGGAATATTGTTTAGCACTGCAAACAAAGGAGCTATCAAGCCATGAAAAGACGTGGCAGAATCTTAAATGCATATTAGTAAGTGAAAGAAGCCAATCTGAAAAGGTTAGATAATGTAAAATTCCAACGATATGACATTCTGGAAAAGGCAAAACTATGGAGAGAGTAAAAAGATCAGGGGTCACCAGGAATTAAGTGGGAGGGAAGGATGGACCGGTGGAGCGTAAAAGATTTGCAGGGAGGCGAAATTACTCTGTATGATACAAGTGATAGACGCATGTCATTATGTATTTGTCCAAAGTCATAGAATGGACGTGAAGAGTGAACCCTAATGTAAACTGTGACTTTAGATGATCATGGTGTGCCATTGTAGATTCATCAATTATAACAAATATATCATTCTAGTGTGGGATATTGATAATGAGAGAGGCTATATGTATGTCAGCAGTATAAGGCCATCTCTGTACCTCCCTATTCATTTTACTGTAAACCTAAGACTTCTGTAAAAACATCATCTTTTTTAAAAAGTTCTGTATTCATACCTCCCTCCCTCTCAGCCCCTGGCAATCACAGATTTTTGTTGTTGTTGTTACTGTCTCCATAGTTTTGACTTTTCCTGAAAGTCGTGTGGTTGGTGTTTTATAGTATAAACACACACACACACACGCGTGCGCAGCAGGGAAATGCACATGGTTAATGATTTTTTTGTTTGTTTGTTTTTTAATGCCATTTTTGTGAAATTCAAAAGCTACAAGCCCTGATGACAGTGATTTTTGTGCTCCTGGTTCACAGTGATTTGCGAGTCTCATTCAAAAGTCCACTAGGGGGAGAAGTTTAGCAGCGTTGGAAGCTTCTGGTCAGCCAGAAGTGATTTTTTTTTCCCCCTTAAGAGTCCACTTCTCAATAAACAAAAGATCACTCTCAAAATTAAACACTCCCATGCCAGATGGCTTGCTGTGTGTGTCCGAAGATTTTCTTGAGGCACGTGTGAATGAACGTTCAGCAGAAGCATGGCGGGCGTCCGGGAAGAGCCGATGCATCCATCCCACGGGCAGCCAAAGGATGGGCGTCTGGGAGCAAGAGCCTAAGCATCTCCAAGCATCGTGGCTGCGCGTGTTTATTCACAATGAGTGAAACAAACTCCTGGATTGTTTAGGCATTGTTGAGGAGATTGCGCTAAGCTCCCAGAGGGATTCTAGGAATGCTGCATACACAGCGGGGTTGTTCTCAGTACAGGTTAGGGGCAGACACCTGGCAGTGCTGAGAGATTCTTCCTGGGGCAGGACAAGTGTGCCAAGAAGCATATGCTATCCAGAGAGAGGGCACATTTACTCACTGAAGGCTTTTAACTGCAATGTGTAATTGGAATGATGTTCTCAGTGCTAACCCTCCTAAGATGATGCTTGTCATAGTGCCAGAGGATTAACCATCAAGGAATAAGGTTTTGGAAGCAGTGGCCCTAGACAGACATCATTTGCAGGCACTTTTCTCAATTTCTGCCATGGCTGTGTGCCATATTTCTTTAGTTTCCTTTAAACGGAGTCATTTTACTTAGGATAAAATAAGTTATTTTCAAAAGAGGCATATAGCTATTATGTTTGGGAAAACAAGTTCCATTTGCCATAAATAGAAAGCATGTGTAAAAATAAATTTAACAAAGACACAACCATATTATTAAACTCTAGCTGGAGACTGTGGCCTCCTCAAGGTTTTGAAACAGATCTGCTCCCTAGTAAACAAGGGAATTAGGAAGTACTAGAAAGAGGTGTAAAAGATGTTTTAGTTCCCACATGAGATTTTTTTTTTTTTCCTCGACAAGGTAATCAAGATGCCTGAAAGTCTGAGAGATACAGAGCCAGCGACAGAGTCCTGCTAACCTAGTGTATTAGTCCATTTTCACACCGCTATAAAGAATTCCTGGCCGGGCGTGGAGGCTCATGCCTGTCATCCTAGCACTTTGGGAGGCCAAGGCAGGTGGATTACCTGAGGTCAGGAGCTCGAGACCAGCCTGACCAACATGGTGGAACCCTGTCTCTACTAAAAATACATAAATTAGCCAGTCATGGTGCTGTGTGCCTATAATCCCAGCTGCTCAAGAGGCTGAGGCAGGAGAATCACTTGAACCCAGGAGACGGAGGCTGCAGTGAGGTGAGATTGCGCCACTGCACTCTAGCCTGGGTGACAGAGTGAGACTCCGTTTCAAAACAAAAAGAAAAACAGAAAAAGAATGAAAAAATGATACTCAAGAGTGGGTAATGTATAAAGGAAAGAGGTTTAATTGACTCACAGTTCTGTATGGCTGGGGGGACCTCAAGAAACTTACAATCATGGTGGAAAGCAAAGGGAAGACAGGCATCTTCACATAGCTTTTTATTTCTATGTGATTCCAAGTTACTTAATGTCTGTGCATAGCCAGCCAACCTGCAATCCACCTAAAACCACCTAACATACCACCAGTGGAACTCTAATACTTGGGTTAACACAGCTTTAAATAAAAGAGATGAAAGCATCACCTGTCAGAAAGCTCTTCCTCTGCTGCCCCAGAGGTGAGAAGCTGCTCAAGTCCTTCAAGAAGAAGGAAGCTGCAGATCTAACCCCAAAACTGTGTTGTCGAAAATAACAGATAAACTAGAATTGAGAAGCACCCTGTTACCCGGCTAGCTGTCTGTATTTCTCCCTTTGTTTTAGCATCTCCAAATAAAGATATTTGAACTAGTTTCGTTGACCCCTCTGTGGTGAACAAACTAAGTAAGGTCTCTTCACTAAGATTGCTTAGGAAGAATTTGGACAAAGTCTGCTCCTCATTTCATCTCCCCTATCAGTCAACATGCTGTTTGCCACTAAGCCTTGCAGTTTTTGCAGTCTGCTCCCTGGTTTTCATCCTAAATAATGCTGCCCTTAGTCTAAACTCTCATTTGCTGTTGCCTGAACATTAATAATGCTTCTGGCCGGGTGCAGTGGCTCATGCCTGTAATCCCAGCACCTTGGGAGGCTGAGGAAGGTGGATTACCTGAGGTCAGGAGTTCAAGACCAGCCTGACCCACATGGTGAAACCCCGTTTCTACTAAAAATACAAAAATTAGCCAGGTGTGGTGGTGTGCGCCTGTAATCCTAGCTACTTGGGAGGCTGAGGCAGGAGAATCGCTTGAACCCAGGAGGGAGCAGTTGCAGCGAGCCCAGAATGTGCCACTGCACTCCAGCCTGGGTGACAGTGAGACTCCGTCTCAAAAAAAAAAAAAAAAAAAAATGCTTCTCTAACCTCTCCACTAGTCCATCATCCACAGAAAATGATCTTTCAATCACATTTTTCACTCTGGTCTTCCTCTGCTTAAAGATTTCTGAGTAACTTGTTCAAAGTCATGCAAACTGTGAGTGGCAGAGCTGGGATCCAAATTAATTGTCTGGTTCCAGAGGTCATAATTTATCACCATATGAGTCTTCTTTAGTAAAGAATGTAAACAACTGACATTTTGTGAAGAGGTATTTTATAGGCTTTCAGAACCGAAATATGTTCAGGTATAAAAATAGGTATTAACAAATCAATATTCATTAAGCATGAGATTAATGTGGACACTGGGTGGAAGTGAGAAGTTTGGGAGGTAGGGTGAGCTCCTGGGCTGGCTGAATCCAGAAACCAAGTGATAGGGTTTGGCTGTGTCCTCACCCAAAATCTCATCTTGAATTGTAATCCCTATAATCACCACGTGTAAAGGGAGAGGCCAGGTGGAGGTAATTAAGTCATGGAGTTGGTTTCCTCCAGGCTGTTCTCATGATAGTGGGTGAGTTTTATGAGATCAGACGGCTTCATAAGGGGCTCTTCCCTGTGGCTCTTCACTTCCCTCTCCTGCCACCTTGTGAAGAAGATGTATGTCTTTCCTTCGCCTTCTGCCATGATTGTAAGCTTTTTGAGGCCTCCCCAGCCATACGGAACTGTGAGTCAAGCCTCTTTCCTTTATACATTACCCACTCTTGGGTAATCTTTATAGCAGTGTGAAAATAGACTAATACACCAGGTTTGTAGGACTCTGTCCCTGGCTCTGTATCTCTCAGCCCTGCTTAAATGTGTGTTGCTCCATTTTTGAACAGATCTTCCCCTAGTGGTAACAAGATGGCTGACAGAAGCTCACTAACCCCAGCAACTTACAGGGAAAGAGACGACTCCTCGCTTGGTTGTACTTGCTAAAGTTCTGAGACTGAAATCTCTTTAGCATGGCAAAGGTCAGGTGATGATAATGAACCAATCACTGCAGTCAGGGAAATGGGTTCTGCCGATTGGCCCAACGTAGATCACGTGCCCTCGCTTAGAATGGCGGTGGGGTTAGCCCCATCTGAAACAAATGGATAGAGGCTGGAGGAAGGCAGTTCTCCAAAAAGAAACTGAGATGCTGTTACCAGGGAAGAATGAGGAGAAAAGGGGAGTAGATGCTGGGTAGGTGAAAGCAACAAGTGCTGGTTGTACCCACTCTGTGTTTGTGATTCGTTATATATTGCCTGGGATGAAGAGACATTCAAAGCATGTTTTGCTCCCAAAGCATTATTAATCAGGTATCAGGTAACAAGAAACATGAAATAATTAGATAACAAGTGAAAGATATTGTCTCCAGTTTATTGTTCACAATAAACAGCTAAACGAGGTATAATAGGAATTCAGAAAGGGACGAGTCATTTTTGAGCGGCAAAATCACTCGAGTTATCGTGGAGGAAGGAGAGTCTTGAGAAAGAGTGGGAAAGGTGGGCAAAGGAAAGATTTCAGCCTCCTCGGCCTCCTCCTTTTGCCGTCACGCCCGTGAATATGTTATCCTACACGGTAAAGGGACCCTGCTGATGAAATTAAGGCTCCTGATTAGCTGATAATCAGTAGTTGGACAATTTTCAGGTGCTGAGTCATCTAGCAACCTCTCCCTACAGCTCTTCCCTGGAAGTTTCCCTTAGCAGGGGTATGGATGAATGGAAATAGACCACTAGCTTCAGCCAAATGTTTAATACAACATTAATAAGATCCTTTTGAATCAGGCGCCGGGGAGACCTAGAAATCTGCATGTTAAGGTGACCTTCCCAGGTTGACTCTTATGCACATTAAACTTTGAGAACCATTGGCTTGTGAGGTCAAGGGGATAACATTAATAGTGTAGGACTACAGAATATTGCAACTCGAGTTTCTGCTCAAAAGCTCCTCTGCTCCCCGTCCCTTCAACTTCCCTTTCTACTTACCTGCTTTCTTTGATCTACTGGTTGTGCGTCAAATTTGCAAATGGTCAGCTGAGGGGTTAGGGGTGAGACTGGTGTGTGGTAGAGGCATTTAAAATGGATAGATGATAGTGGTTGGTGGAAAAAAACACTTGAAATTCTTGGCTTTTCCCATCTCAAGCCCTACTTCTGTTTTTTTTTTTTTTTTTTTTTTTTTAGCATGAGAGTTTTGAGCCTGTGGGCCATAGATAATTTTAGATGTTTTTAGACGTTCTGGAAGTTGGGTTTCGAACTATGTGCTAATACCTTCATGAGAATTTTAGGTGGAGGGATCTGTGGCCCTGTCAGTATCTCAAGGTGGTTTCTGACCCTGAGAAATATAAAATACCGCCACCTTGGAGACACATCCTTGGGGACCAAGGGTCTCTTCGTTGAGATTGCTCAGGAAGAACTTGGACAAGCTCTGCTCCTCATTTCATCCTTTAGTTAATTTGTTTTATTTTTGAGTAAACTGGAACTCTGAAAGTCCAAGCTGCCAGCCCAGCACCTTTCCTGCGTCCTGGGATTATAGAAATACGAAAGGAATTTGTTTTGCTGAGTAATTTTGAGTAACTTGAGCTCTGTATTTGGGGGAAAAAAGAAAAATCTATTAAGCGGTCCTGTGCCCTATGGCGTAGACAACATTTCTCCAACTCAGATGTCCCCCCAAATTGAAATCACTGTTACCCTGGTGGTCCAGGAAGTGGCATGCCTGAGTTTGAGAGAACAAGACTCATCACTGGAGTGATCTTTAATAGAACTCTTTGTTGAACAATGGTTTTTACCCCAGAATGTGATCACAGCTGTTTTATTTTAGCTAATGCAGCATTTCAAGCAATTAAATCCATATTCCTCTGTGGCTATTTATTTTCACGAAGTAGTTCTCAGTGTATTGTCATGAAAGAATTCTTTGAGACTTGCAAAGTTAAAACAGTATGTGGAAATTCTTTTTTCTTCTAAAATAGCCACATCTGCTTCTTCAAGTTGTCTTCCCTGTGTTCATGTCTCCTAAGGATGTCAAGTTGTAATCTCTAGGAGTTGGGTTCAATGGGAAGGAAACGGATTTATTCTTAAGGGACTATAGAATAAATATTATGGTAAATCACAACCTACTGGAATGAAAAGGATCTATTTCTTTTGACAGCAAAATAACCCAAAGCATATAGGTAATGTTGAGATCTTAACTGTTACAAAATTAAAAGTTATTATTTCCTGGCGGTAAAATTATACCCTATATGAGTAAAAGATTTGATGTATCTGATTGTGACTCCCTTTTCTTCCTTGTGGTTATATATTGTGTATTTTATTCCATCATTCAACAAATGTTTGTTGAGCTGCTACTATATGTCAGAAATGAAGAAGATGGGTACAACTCTTGACCTTGTTCATTTTTTATCATTTCTGGAAAGACAAAGAGCAAGCCAATAAAAAACAATGAATAGAAGAATTATAGACTATGGTATGTACTAGGGAGGAAATAAGGGACTCAAGTAGAAAAAGAATTGGGAAAGATTACTTTAAAAATACAGTCATGGAGCCTCTTTTGAGGACTGAATACTTACACTGAGACTTAAAAGAAAAGATGATTCTTAAAGGAAGGATTCATATATTCATGTGAATAGGGGAAAAGGGCATTGTACGTAGAGGAAATTGCTTATGCACAGGCTTAAGATGGGAAAGAGCTTGGTGTGTTTGAAGAGCTATAGGGTGAGTGACATGGAATAGTGAGATGAGAATGAGTGGAAAATGCATATTATTACTCTCATCCTATTGAAATGTGATCATACTCTTGGGTCTGAAATTACACGGGCATAGTTAGTGCCATCTGGCTTGTCACTGCCTAGGGATAAGGTATGTCCCTCTCAGCAAAATCCAGGGTGTAAAGAGACTGTGGGTGGGTGGGAGCAAAAAAAAAAAAAAAAAAAAAAAAAAAGTGGTAGGGTGCTTTAAGAAGGGAGCAGATTGACTGATTGGTTTTTGTTTAGCAAAGCTGCAGCGAGCTCAGCAATCAACCTGCAGGGCTCACACAGCCAGAAGTCACCCAAGATGCCAGAGAAATTGTTCCAGTCATTGGGGCTATACAGGAGCCCCTACCAGGGAAACATGACGATTTTACATTGTTTGTGTTTGCTATATTGATGACCTTTATTGTTTTTAAATTAAAAGAGAAATAACCTAATTTCATCACCAGTCTCAACTGTGCTAAAGAGAAGCAAGGAAAGGCTCCCACTCATTGCATCCTTACCAAGACTTGGGCTAAGGAATAAAGAGGCAACCTTGGATGGTGATGGCAGCAGTAATCAGAAAATGGAGAGGAGAGAAAGAGATTTAAGTTCTGTTCTGTCAACTTCCCTACTCTTCCTCCCCTGAGTCAGGTTATTAGTCTAATACATGTGGTTTATCAAAATGGTCTAAAAACATTGGGTTGGACACCATACTGTCTATTCAATTGACTTTCACTGAGCACTTAACTGCAGGCAAAGCCCTGTGACAGGTAGCTTTGGAGATACTAGTATGAGTTGCATACTGACTTTCACTTCAAGGAGCTTGAAAACATTAGGAAGAGTCATCACGTATATAAATAAATGCTGTGATAATTCAAAACAAGAACATGTTATTTCTGGAGGGTGGAATCTGGAAAGGTTTTTTGAATGAGGAGGAATTCCAGACAGACTTTAAATGATGACATTTGGGTGACAGGAAAGCTGGAGGAATCTCAGAACATGATCGTAGACTGGGCAGTAAGACTTGGTCATTGGTGTATGTGTGTATTGCTGGAGTGGCGAGGAGGCTTTAAAAATGAAAGCTAATGCTTCTGGGGCTTAGTACCTAGGTGATGGGTTGATAGGTGCAGCAAACCACCATGGTACATATTTGCCTATGTAACCTGAACATCTGCATACATATCCTGGAACTTTAAATTAAATTAGAAAATAAAAAATAAATAATGAAGATAGTCAAGATCATTCCCAGAGGTTCCAATGAACAAGGCCTATGAATCTGAATGTTCAAAGCACTGCCCGTGAATCTGATCCAGAGGGTCCAAGAACCACACTTGGAGAAATGCTGGTCTACAGGAGAGAAGGCAGACTTCAGAGGTAAAAATTCTTGAAGGGCATTTGTGTGGTGTAAACCTGGAAATACTAGTAGAGCCACACACACATAAGTCTTACATTCTCGGTGCGTTATTTTGCAACATAGCTACCATTTTTTGAGGAGTCACTATAAATGAGATCCTCAAAAAAACATTGTGAGGAAGTTACTATAGTCTCACTTAAGAAGAGGGCACCTAACCTAAGATGTGGTTAAGTAATACATTCAAGGTTCCCCACATAGTAAGGGGAAAAGCTGGGGAATCATACCCAGTTGATCTAATAAGTAATGGGTATGGGACGTCAAAGTGATTAGAACAGATTTAGGATGAAAATTGACTGCATAAGAGAAGTAACTGGTGGTGAGACTCTATAGTGTAACAGCTCGGACAGACAAGGGTTAGGTACAAAAGATCTGCCCCAGTTGCAAGAGAAGGGAGATGTTGCATGAATCCCTACAACTTTTGGTCAGATTGAATCACATGAGGTTGAGTAGAACAACCACACTTATTAGTGTCTCAAGATTTTGGCAAGGCAGCAGAAGTCTTGCATAACCACTTACGGAAACCTTTTCCCTTTGGTACTCCTAGTACTTGGTTATTGTGTGTGTCCATTAAATATGATATATTTACTCCCAAGTCTTTCTGGTGCACAGTGAAACAATAAATGGTTGAAATCAGAACCCCTGGGATCAAATCCTAATACACTACTTACTCTCTGGGTGATGCTGTGCATTTAAATCTTTTTATGCCTCAGCTTTCTTATCTGTAAAATGCAGAGATAGTAGCTACCTCTTCAAACAACTGATACTGGGGTTTAAATGAAATAACACGTGTTAAAGCCTTGGAACCACCTCTCATACAGAATAAGCACTCACGAAGTGTTAGCATTTACCGAATGCAACTTTTTTTTTTTTTTTTTTTTTTTAAAGACAGTCTTGCTTGGTCACCCAGGCTGAAGTGCAGTGGTGTGATCTCGGCTCACTGCAACCTCCATCTCCTGGGATCAAGCAATTCTCCCGCCTCAGCCTCCCGAGTAGCTGGAATTACAGGTGCCCGCCACTGCACCTGGCTAATTTTTGTATTTCTAGTAGAGACAGGGTTTCGCCATGTTGGCCAGGCTGGTCTGGAACTCCTAACCTCAAGCGATTCACATGCCTCAGCTCCCCCAGAGTGCTGGGATTATAGGCATAAGCCACTGTGCCTGGCCTGATTGCTACTATTAAATTCTATTTTGATTTTGAATTTCTTCAATTTCCGGGATTTGTGAAATTGGGAAGAGCTTCTTGCTAGGTTTATAAGCCATAGGCTTGTTTGTTCACTGATGACAGAAGTTTCTATGTCAAGTGTCTGTCGTTTGAAGAGCACAACAGTGGACAGTGATCAAGAGGAAATTTCTCTGCTTAATTTTACTGCTTTTGCAGCATCTAAGGAGTGTATGAAGTGGGTTGGTAATTCAGTCCAAGAAGAAAATTGGAATATTAAAGAAGAAACCTGTTGTTGCAGTCACATCAAACTTGGCTCTTCCAGTGACAGTGAGAAGCTCCACACGGTAGGATTTCCTTAAAAAGCGAACAAGGCACTGCTCAAGAGAAGGAAGGAGAATATTTTCTTTTTAATCATATGCCTAGCAATGTCTCTGGGGCTGTAGCTTTTATATACGATTCACATAAGTTTAATGACTAAAGGTTGATACTGTGTTACTGTTTTTCTCCCTCCAGAGGAAGTAATGCAGCAAGTCTGTGTTTGAAGATTCTTCTCATTAGTCTTTTTATTTATTTGGAATTGGTGCCATCATCTACATAAATCGTGGCAATTCTAAGAAGCATGGCACTGAGTATGGCTGGCTGTGAAGAAAATATGCTGAATTATTGAAAGAGCAGCTTTGCATAATTAGAAAGAGGGTTCTACTCTGAAGTTCTCAGAGGAAGTTAAATTTATGATGGAGGCAAAAGGATGAGACCGAGCCAGATATTTAGACCTTAGGGAAGAATAATCCAGGTGGAAGGAAGAGTTAGTGCAAAACCGTGAGCCTTTGCCAGGAAAGATTTGACACATTTGAGGCACTGTAAGAAGTTCTGTGTACTTGTGTGTGGTGAGCAAATGAGAAGATGGTGTGAGTGGAGAAATGCCAGAAGCCAGAGGAATAGGGCTTTGAAGTCCATGATTTCCTTCTGAGTAGAATTGAAGCTGTTGAGCACTTCTAAGCAGGGCTGTAAGATATTCTGATTTATATATTTTAAAACAGTCCTCTGATCTAGTAGAGAATAGATTAAAGACAAAATTAGAGACAGAGGGTCAGTTGGGAGGTTAGTGCTGTCTGCAGTGGACTATAGTAGATACTTAGTGAACTTTGTTAAAAAAATACTACACAGTTTATTTTCTCTTGGGTGCTTGAGTTCAAGGAAAATTGTAGATTATTCTAAAGTTAGTGTGTACATGAACATAAGTAATTGTAACCCCTGAAGAGCTGCAGAAGCTTCTTAACTTTTCTGGAAATCATTTCAGAATTCTGAAAGTTAGACCCAGTACCTGTGTGTGGGTATGGAAGCTTCTCCACAGCTTGGCTTGTCTAACCTGAGAGCACAACACAACACTTTTAGAGTGCATTGAAGAAAGTGAAAAGCCTGGTCTCTCCAAGAAGGGAAGCGTCTGTCAGTTAAAGGTCATTTACTTTACTTAAAAAAATAAAAGCAGAGACAGAAGAGTCTAGTGCAAGTGGGTGCAGGATACTGAAAAAATAGAAATGTCAATGTCGTAGTTACCAGCAGGAGCTGAATTAGTTGTGGGGGAAAATCAGGACAACGGGCACCTACTCTTCAGGGGCAATAGGATCCATCCTGCACGAGGCCCAGGGCATGGACATGACCCAACCTGGGGAGCCTACTCAGCACCAGACAGGGACTAAGCTAATTTGGAAACTTCTGACACTCCTAGAATAATTGCGAGTCAGTTTGGCCAAGGGCAAATGACTGCCAATGGTGAAGTCATTTTGCAGAATTTTCCTTGCTTACCAAAACACTACAGCTAGAGGAAATAAATGAAATTTAAGCAGTATATTGGACTCACAGAGAGAGACTTGCAAGGTAGACAATGAACCCACTTAAAGAACCTTAGCTTTTTAAAGAAATCCATGGAATTAATGAAATGCAGCTCTCTCTCCCTAGTTGACCTCGGTTTCTCTTTTTTCAGTCCACGCCTGGTGCCAAGTATCAGGTTTTTAGAAGTATTATCTGAGCTTACTTAGAAGTTAATTCATTCTTCTTGCTCACATCAAGGAAGCTAAGATCAATGAATAGGCGTCGTTGGGGGCTATATTTTTACTCGGAACTGGGAAGAATGCTTTAGTAATTGTAGCTGCCTGGCAATGGAACAGACTGCCTTGGGAGGCAATAATAATACCAGATTAACATTTACTGAGCATATACTGTGTGCCAGACACTAGGCTAAGTGTTTCACATGCGTTATCTTACCTGGTTCATAGCACAGATCATTTTACAGATAAAAAAATCAAGGTCTAGAAGAGTTAAGGCCGGTGCTTAAGGTCACACAATTCTTCATTTTTATCCCTGGGGTAGGGTGGTCCTTGGTGAATAGAAACAGTGTGTTTCAAAGAATAAATGAAAGAATGAACTTGATTAAATTCAAGAAATGTTTTTGAAAAGCTATTATGTGTCAAACAGAGTGTTAGGCATTTTGGGGTAAACAAAGACCAATATGATCCAGATTATGACTGGAAGATCCTTCCAGACTACTAGGAACAATTTAGCATATGCTTTCTAATTTATAAAACTAAACATTTACAAAGTTCCAGAAAGTGTGGGAGTATTTGGTTACGTCTTCAGGTAGAAGATAATTAGGAAGGGGTACCCGCATGAAGGGGAATGTTGAAGGGTCAAGTGGGAAGGGAGTTGAAGACAGGTTGGGGACCAAGTGGAGTATTCCAAGCTATGGAACTTACACTTTTTTCACACGAGTATGAGGAATTCACTAGTGCTTTTTCTGGTAGGGGGTGATCTGAAAGCATCAAGAATTACCAGCTAGCTGGAAATGAAGAGAGCTACTTAAAAGGAAGAGCTAAGGTTGGCCAGGCGTGGTGGCTCACACCTGTGATCCAAGCACTTTCGGAGGCCAAGGCAGGTGGATCACCTGAGGTCAGGAGTTCGAGACCAGCCTGGCCAACATGGTAAAACACTGTCTCTGCTAAAAATACAAAAAATTATCTGGGCGTGGTGGTGCACGCCTGTCATCTCAGCTACTCAGGAGGCTGAGGCAGGAGAATCACTTGAACCTGGGAGGCAGAGGCTGCAGTGAGTTGAGATTGTGCCACTGCACTCCAGCCTAGGTGACAGAGGCCTCAAAATCACGGCGGAAGGCGACGGGGAGCGTTATGTCTTACATGGAGGGCGGCAGGCAAAGAGAGAGGTTATACAGGAAAATTCCCATTTTTAAAATTGTCAGATCTCATGAGACTTACTCACTGTCATGAGAACGGCATGGGAAAGACCTGCCCCCATGACTCAGTTACCTCCTGTCGGGTCCCTCCCACAAAGTGTGGGAATTTACGGTGAGATTTGGGTGGGGATACAGCCAAACCATATCAGGCATGAACAAGACAGATTGAATCCTTGCCTGCATGGAACTTCTATTTCTGTGAAGAGATGATCACACACATAATTAGTAAATTACAATTGCAGCAAGTGACATAGAGGAAGAATGTTAAGAGTGTCCAGCTCCTAACTGGGACTGGGCCAGGCTTTCATGAGAAATGAAATTCAAGTTGAGACCTGAATGTAAGTAGGTTAGTCCTGGCATACATATTTTAAGTGCTGAGTTTCCCTGTACTTTTAATAAAAACAGGAAAAGATGTTGGCCCTTTAGGGTGTTTGAACCTGTAAGCTGCACCCACCAATGAAATTCTTGGTGCAGGTATAAAATGTTTTGATACAGATCTTCATGATGGAAGGTGTTGACCACATGTATGTTGCTAATATCAGCTCTTGCTTCTGCTGACTTCACCAACTGCCTTGTTAGTTGGCCTTAGGTTGCCTGGGTTATTCTTATATTCTGAAAATGTGCTTTATTTTCTCCAAAGCAGTGACTTGGGGGAGACCAGAAATGATACTGTGGTAAGAGAATGACATAGGAATGTAGAGCTGAGGGCTGAGATTCTGGCTGGAGATCACTCAGCCTGCCCACAAATCTAAAAATGCACAGTTTGACTGTAGTGCTGGAAAATATCTCCTAATGTCTTGGCTTCTGTCAACAGAAAAGAGAAAGTTAAAATCATGGATGGCAGCAGTTTTATTAATTCAGGAATCTTAGCACTCTTACACTGCTCATTTTGCCCTAATGATTAAAAAAATCATTTCACAGTGAATTTGTCTTGAACAATGTGCAGCTTGTTGAAAAGGGAAGAAAAGAGGGAAGGGGGAACAGAATCATAGATCGAGGACACATCAGGGACCCTTGAGAAATGCTGTTGTTCTTGTGGGAGACAAAGCTGGAGTGGGCTTAAACGCTTGTCTGTTGATGCCACTCTGTCATTTTTCATTGCATATTGATGTGCTGATTTGATTGTTGGATGCTGCTTCTTAGTACGTGGAAGCATCTGCCAAGGTTGATCCAAGGAACTTGGAATTGGGCTGAGCCTCTTCATCACTGTGATCCAGACATCTCAGCTGCCTTCAGTTTTCTGATTGAAAAGCTCACATTTTTGCCTGTATAGATAACTAGACCCCCCAAGGGGGCTTTCAGTTAAGTACAAACCCAATAAAATACCAGCCACTGAGGAGAAAGGGTGACCTCATGTTGAAGTCTTCTGTATTTTCTTTTATAAAGACATGAAATAGGGCTGGATGCAGTGGCTAACACCTGTAATCCCAGCACTTCGGGAGGCTGAGGTGGGAGGATTGCTTGAGCTCAGGAGTTTGAGACCAGCCTGGGCAAAAGAGCAAGACCAGGTCTCAAAACAAAAAAATAAAAATAAAAATAAAAAAAATTAGCTGGGTGTGGTAGCATGCTCTTGTAGTCTCAGCTACTTGGGAGACTGAGATGGGAGGATCACTTGAGCTCAGGAGGTCAAGTGGGAGGTCACTTGAGCCCAAGGCTGCAGTAAGCTGTGGTTATGCCACTGCGCTCCAGCCTGGGCCACAGAGTGGCAGAGAAAACAAAAGACACATGGTAGATCTGCTGAGATCTTCAAGGTATCTCTTTCACTGCAAATTCTTCTCACAGGTGACATTTATCTTTATTCAATAACATTACCTGAGCATCTACAATATGCATAATCATGCATTGGATGTGATGAGCAGTGCAAAGACACTTAGACCTATTTCTCCCAAGAGCTTTTTGAAGGCAGGAAGTAAAGCAAACACAGATCACTGTACTATGAGGTTAAGGTAGATGTTCGTACAACAGAAAACCTTTCTCAATGACCTATCACTTGCAAGGCTATATGTGGGGCTCAAAAGACCTCAGAGTTGTGGTCAGAGAAATGCTATCAAAGCACTCCAGGATTTGGGGCAGCAAGAATTCCCTTCTGGCTACAGAAGTGGAAAGGTTCCTTGGAGGTGGGGACCTTGACCTGGGTTTCAAAAAATGGAAAGCGTTTTAATGGGCAGAGATGGTGAAGTGGATAATTTGAAGGTGAGAATATGGCCTGAGCAAAAATAGGGATGAAAAAGATTTGTGTGTTTGGCAAAGGGTAAGTGCCCAGCCTGGCTGGGAAGAACTTTTCTGCAGAGCAATGGGTTATCTTTGTCATACAACTCTTCCTGTTTTTTGAATGTCTATTAAGATATCACATAAATAAAAAAATATGTACACATCACATTCACAGCTCATGGAATTTTTACAAACTACGTACACCTATGTAACCAACACCCAGATCAAGAAACTGAACATTATAAGCGTCTCTAGAAGATTCCCTCACTCACTCTCCCTCCATCCCTCAAAGTAATCTTTCTTCTGACTTCTAACAGCCTAGATGAATTTTGCTTGTTTTTGAATATGATGTAAAAGTAATTACACAGTGGGTATTTTTGAAATGTGTCTAGCTCCCTTGCTGTGTATCACATTTGTGAGAGTCATCCTATTGTTGGGTGTAGTTGTAGTCTGTCTGCTTTTACTACCATACAGCATTGCACTGTGTAGCTGCACCACCATGTTCTTACCCATTCCACTTTTGTTGGCACTTGGGTCATTTCCACTTTGGGGGAAATTGTGAACATGCTGCTATGACCATTCCTGCACAAAGTCGATTATTAATGAGTGGGTTGATGTATTTCTGTCAAGTAAATATCTAGGAATGGAATTTCTGGATGGTAGAATTGAAAATCCCCTTTTAATGACAAAAACATCTATCCCACATGATTCTAATTATACTTCCAATATTCCTAGGTTGGGAAATATACAATGATAAATATCTTGTGAACTCAATAACATTTTAGAATCAACTGGTACATGACTAATTACAGAAATATCTTGATACGTGCATGATGTATTTTGTCTGCAGGCAAGGGTTAGTGTGCATATGGACCCTCAGATCCCATGCAACAACTGAGTCCCCAGTTGGGAGCCATAGACTTAGGTAAATGGTGGGGTGTGAGGCCAAGGAGCAATCATCAGTTTAGTTTGCTAGCATTTTTGTTGTTCCAGGCCAAGACTTTAGAGAAATGTCGGGGGGGTTTCCCCCTACACTTTCTCTTTTTCTCGGAGAAACCACATGTGCTCCCTAACTGTAACTGTTGCATTGTCAGGAAGATAGCATAGTCAAATGGAATAATGACAACCATTGGAGAGGAATCTGGGTTTGAACCCTAAACCTACCACTTACTGTGTGACTAGGTAAGAAATGAATTGTCAGTGAGCCTCAATTTACTCATCTGTAAAATGGAAATGAGAATAACTCTTTAGGATATGGATCATGAAAATCAAATAAGCTAATGTATGCTAAGTGCCTGACATTGTGCCTTCTCACTGAATGGTAGGTATGGCTACTGATTTGATTATCATCATCACCATCTTTTCCTGCCTCTGTGTGTATCTTCTCCTTTGGGTTATGTTCTTTCTCTGGGCGTGTAGTACCCACGTAGCGTAGTGATCGCCTCCTCCCCATTAGTGTTGTAACTAAGGAAAACCACTTAGATTGCTCAGTACCTTGGGCCCCAGGCATTTTTCCTTGTTAGATCCCCAAACATGCATTTTGTGTCCAAGATCCCATTTCATCAAGCTTGCTGGTGGACAGAGCAAATCTGATAAGTTCATTGTAGCTGGAGGGCTTATGGCTGATAATAACTTCCTATGTTCTCCATCTCCCTAGTCAGTTGCCTTTTGAGTTTTTCATTCATCCAGAGAAATGAGTTAAGTGATGGACTTTTTGGTCCGATGACCAGTTTCTGAGGGAGTTATTTTTGGTTAAAGAGAACCTTTTCTGTCTGCCTCTTAAAGCATTCTTTGTAGGAGACTGATGGTTAATTTTATGTGTCAACTTAACCGGGTTAAGGGATGCCCAGGTAGATGGTAAAACATTATTTCTGGATGGATCTTTGAGGGTGTTTCTGGAAGAGATGAGTATTTGAATTGGTAGACTGAGTGAAGAGCCACCTGTGCCAACGGGGAAGGCATCATCCAATTAATCAAGGGCCCAAATAAGACAAAAAGGCTGAGGAAAGGCAGACTCACTCTCTGCTTAAGCTGGGACATCCATCTTTTCCTGCGCTCAGACATCAGTGCTCCTGGTTCTCGGGCCTTTGGACTTGAACTGGGACTTTTACCATTGGCTTCTCTGGTTCTCTGACCCTTAGGGTTGGACTAGGACTATATCAGCAGTATTCCTGGGCCTCCAGATTACAGTGAGCAGACTGTGGGACTTCTCAGCCTTCATAAACACATGAGCCAATCACTAGTAGTAACTATTTCTATGTACTTCCCTATGTCTTCTTGGTTCTGCTCTGTGGAGAATCTCCTTACCAGTACACTTATTTCCTGTGTGATCTTCAGGGGGTACTTTGTACCTGAAGGGTTATGGATATTGTATGGAGCCAGTGGAATGTCTATGGCGAGGAGGCTTGGCTGAAGGTATCTGAGATGGAAGTGTAGAAAAGAGCTAGTATTTTTGACTAGCTCTTTTCTGTACTTCCAAGGAAGTGGGAGGCCAAGGAAGATGGGAACAATGCCTCCAGATGGCATCTCCTACCTTTCAGAAGTAAATCTGGTTTCACAGCCAAGCAAGGAGAGAGTCAGATGGTTTGGTCATTTGTCTGGGTTTGGGGTGAGACAACAGGACAGTGGGAAGTTTCTGGCAATAAGCCTGACAAAAGCTGAGGATCAAGAAGGCGATGAAGAAAGAATGAGTGACAGGTCACACCCTCATGGGGCACTAGAGCAGTGCTTCTGAGGAATGGATTTCCAGGTGACCATAACTTTGGACGAAGAGCAGTCAGATAGAGTTGTGTTTTGAAGCACACAACTGTGGATCCAGTTAGTTCTTAAAACACATAGAGCTGAACAGATGGATTCTAGCAACTTACTCATCTGATGGTAATGCCTGTTGCGACTGCTAACCAACTGCTGTTGGTCATCATCGGTCTTCTTGGAGGTAAAGGAAAGGAGCTGTATTTT
Source organism: Piliocolobus tephrosceles (assembly GCF_002776525.5). NCBI lineage: Eukaryota > Metazoa > Chordata > Mammalia > Primates > Cercopithecidae > Piliocolobus > Piliocolobus tephrosceles. Next base: position 62,357,294 of record NC_045450.1, on the reverse strand, counting down.
TCCTACCTTGATAGGTATTTCTCTGTCAGCTCTTTAACACCAGGTTGCCTAGAGCACCCCTCCGCTGAACTGGGCTCCCTGCCTCTGTGAAAGCAGAGGCATCTCCCATAAGATTTCAAGCATAAATGCTCCCCATCCACATGCCAAAAGTGTGTACAATTCAAATATAGGGAAAATCACATCTACCAAAATACAGTTTCTTGAAAATCCTTCTGATAAGAGTAACCAGAAAATGCTTACCTGCCTGCTTGATATCAACTAATAATTTAAGAAAGAAACACATATGAAAGTTGTTTTTTTATAATTTCAGTATTTAAAAATTATAGGGGAGAAGAAGTTGCCAAGAAAAATGTGTTAGGTTTACTGATCCTCAACGATCTGGAAGACAGTTTGAGATCCTCGGCCAAACATACAAATCTCTGGCTAGGTTTTTATACCCCTGCTATCGACAGCTAATTTCTTGAGCAAATTTATTCACTGTTTAAAAAAAAAAAAAAAATTGGCAGTCCGAGCCACCTCAGATGTGCAGCCTGTTGAGAAATTCCTGAGTTCAGCTTTCATAAGCATTTCTGTTTCCTTCTTAGGTCTGAAAGAAAATTCTAGCAACATGACATAGTGTTTGTTTGTTTTTTTGTTTGTTTTGAGACAATTTTGCTCTTGTTGCCCAGGCTGGAGTGCAATGGCGTGATCTTGGCTCACTGCAACCTCTGCCCCCTAGGTTCAAGCGATTCTGCTGCCTTAGCCTCTCCTCCCTAATAGCTGGGATTACAGGCATGTGCCACCACGTCAGGCTCATTTTGTAATAGTAGAGGTAGGGTTTCACCATATTGGCCAGGCTGGTCTTGAACTCCTGACCTCAAGTGATCCACCCACCTTAGCCTCTCAAAGTGCTGAGATTCCAGGCATGAGACACCACACTCAGCCATGACAGTTTTTGACTGTAACCTTTCACCAGAGGGCACATGGTGGAGAAGCCATTCTTTCTGAAGATAAGGCAAAACGAGTTGTCTCTAACACAGCCTGCTTTCTTTCTTTTTTTAGGGGTTAGAAGGAAGAAAAAGCTGAAACTCTGGATTTTGACAGTGGAATTCAGCTCTTTGTCTCAGGAGGAAATGTCTATGACTGTTTAAAACTTGAAATCTTAACCTAGAATCTGATTTCATTTATAAAAACCAAATCATTTATTTAGTGTCTGAACAGGACCTTACATCTAGGTCATTGTTCTTCACTTGGATTGTAAGTAACTCTTCGTTTGGGTTTCCTCCCAAAGCAGGCGTTGAGACAAGGATTCCTGTGTGGTTAATTCATTAGGAAGTGGATCCAGGAGAAACAGGTGAGGAAGTAGAGTTATGGGCAGGCAAAGGAGGAAGGGCAGTCAGTGAGGCACTCATGAGCAGACTTTCTGCAATGGACAACCAGGGCTCACTCCCACTGGAGACCCTCTGAGAATCTATGTAAGGCACACCCCACCATGAGGATGGGAAAAATATTAAGTGCATTTATTTACGAACTCTCATCATGCCCCTTTCCCACAGCAAGTGTCCAGGAAATCCAGGGAAATTCTGACAGTGACTGGAAATATAGGCATTGGAGGGGAAAGCTGCCAGCATGCTGGAAACAATCGGGGCCTGGGGAACTTCCATGGGCCAAGGAGATGCATGAGGCATCGGCAGACTGTGATTCAGTGCCTGTAGACAAGTTATATCGTCTCTGAACCCTCATTTCTCATCTTTTACAAGAAGGAATTGGAATTTCCAAACTGGGTCTCCTGAATGAGATGCCTCTTAGAAAAATTGTTTCTTGATGAAATAATGGCATTCACAGCAACCTGGATAGAACTGGAGACCATTATCCTAAGCAAAGTAACTCAGGAATGGAAAACAATACGTTGTATGTTCTCACTCATAAGTGGGAGCTAAGCTATGAGGATATAAAGGATTAAGAATAATACAATGGGCCGGGTGCAGTGGCTCACGCCTGTAATCCCAGCACTTTGGGAGGCCGAGGCGGGCAGATCACAAGGTCAGCAGTTCGAGACCATCCTGGCTAATACCATGAAACCCCGTCTCTACTAAAAATACAAAAAAAATTAGCCGGGCGTGGTGGCGGGCGCCTGTAGTCCCAGCTACTCAGGAGGCTGAGGCAGGAGAATGGTGTGAACCCGGGAGACAGAGCTTGCAGTGAGCCGAGATTACGCCACTGCACTCCAGCCTGGGCAACAGAGCGAGACTCTGTCCCAAAAAGAAAAAAGAATGATACAATGGACTTTGGGTACTTAGGGAAAGGGTGGGAGGGGGATGAAGGATAAAAGACCACACATTGGGTACCGTGTACACTCCTCGGGTGATAGGTTCACCAAAATCTGAGAAATCACCCCTAAATAACTTAGTCATGTAACCAAACACCACCTGTTCCACAAAAACCTATTGAAATAAAAAAAAAAAGGTTACTTGGTCAAATAGCTTTAGGAAGTATTAGATTAAACAACATTTTTAAAAACTGCAGGGCATCTTAGAGCCTCTAGCCAAGAGTGGGATAGCGTGGATGGTATATTTGACCATGGGATTCTCACTCTTGCTGTTTTTCCAGACAACACCCGTGAATGTCTTGAGGATGTAGTGGTTTGTGGTATATGGTTTGGGACAAGCTACATTAGGTTACTCAACTCCAGCTCAGCTCTCCGGTTGACAGAGTCAATAATTGCAACTCTGGAACTTGGTTCAGAGGAGATGTGGAAGGCATCAGATGGGTTCTAGGCTTTCAAATCCCATTTTCGTCTCTTATCTGTTGGACTTCTGAGTCCACTTTCTTTTGATAAGAGCTTTCTGCAATGAGAAACAAAATAAAAAAAACAGTGTATCTAGGAGAAGGACCTGGGAAGTCACATTGTGGGCTTGATGCAGTTGAGTGTAGAGTCAGAAGAAAAGGAGACTGGAATCTGGTCTTGGCCAGACTGAGGCATTCCCACCTGTGCTGTCAAAGGGCTCCTTTACAGCTTTCCTGTGGGTGTTTCCAATCTTCCTTATCACGCTTTAGAATTACTTGAGGAGCTGTATTTTGTTTGTTTATTTATTTATTTGTTTGTTGGTTTATTTATTTATTTTTGAGACAGTTTTGCTCTGTCACCCAGGCTAGAGTGCAGTGGCGTGATCTTGGCTCACTGTAAGCTCTGCCTCCCGGGTTCATGCCATTCTCCTGCTTCAGACTCCTGGGACCACAGGCGCCCGCCTGGTTTTGGTATTTTTTGTATTTTTAGTAGAGGCGGTGTTTCACTGTGTTAGCCAGGATGGTCTCAATCTCCTGACCACCTGAGAACCTTTCAAAATAAGACCTGTGCTTGAGATTTCCTCCCAAAAAGACAGTTTATTGTTTGTAGTGTTTCTGAATGTTGTCAGAAGAGGACAGACCAGAAATGACTTAAACTGTGATTTTATTTTTAAGACTCCCAGGATGTGATATTTCCAAGGGAAGGGAGAAGATAGCTAGCATTGGTGGCTACTCTGTGAGAAAGTCGCTAGAAAGTATGCTGCCTTGTATTAGAGTTATTCTTATACCAACTGGGTGAAATAGAGCTGTTTGGAGCCTAGGGAAATGAGATGTGAAACAGCTTTACAATGATTATGAAATTATGAAATGCAATGTAATATGCTGGTGGCTTTTAAAGCAACATCTGTATTTTAAAGACTGTAACCTGGTTTTCCAAGGATGGAGATTTTCACACAGAGTTGAAGAAGTCAGGCAATGCTTAATTGACCTGGTGACACCAGATAACAGGGTCTGCAAATCCATGGCACTTGTACTACTTCTCTTCACCTCCATTGCCATGGTAGACATAACTAATCGATCTTGTGTTCTTTCCCAGTAAGCCAGTGATTAGGATTTAGTGCAGATCTCCAGTCACCTATTGTTAGAAATTGACAAGCAAGGAGCTTAAGTCCAATTTATCCTACTACATTCTAGGTAGGATTTCTTTACTGGTATTTTAGAAGGTTAAATTTCCCTGAAACTCACTTACAGCAAAGTGTTATCTTAAGGTCTCCTTGGGCTTCCACAGTAAAATAGCTCACTATTTTTAGGTTTCCCTAGATGAACATTCCCAGCAGTATAGTGCTCTCTGGATGTCTTAGCACAATTTTTGTTCTGATTGAGAGCCAAGGTTGGGAGGCTTTGTCTATACCCTCAGCTATGCGATTTAAGGGTCTGTTGCCGACCCTGCTGGTAAGGGATATGCACTGGAAAGCGTGCTGACATGAGTAACCACAGCCTAAAACAAGGACCCAGTTGTGTATCTGTTTACACATCATTGCTCAGTGCTGTGTCCTCAAATCTTTGACAGTACAATGAGGTGCATCTCTAAGTTTGTTTGGAGGACACCTTGTGTTTCCAGCCTCGGCATAGCGAGAGATTCCCCAGACAGATGCTTTAGGGACAAACAAGAAAGGCAGGAAGGGAGAACAGCCTAGAAGGGTGACAGAGTCTTTTACCCACTTCAGGGAAGGACTTATTCCTCAGCAGGAGCAAGGACTTCTGCCTTTAAGCACGATTCACTTGGTCCTGAGTCCATGACAACATGAAAGTTTAGATTACGCAGATTTATTTGGAAATGTCTATTTCTGTTCTTAAAACATGAAATAATAAAAAAATTTTCAGTAGAAGTGTACAGAAACCTGTGGTCTGAAATAGTCACCTGGAAAAACAAATCCCTCTTTAGTTATGGGTTTTCAGTCTCTTAAAAGCGGAAAGTGATTTTAAGCATTTCCACCATCGTCATTACTGGTAAGAATATCTGTGGATGTACATGATATTGTATATGATACTGTGATCAGATTGATGGGTAGTTATCTGGGAGGATAATCTATACTCTGAGTGAAAGGAGAACAGCATTCTAGTCTGTTTCATAGGCTCCCAAACCAAAGACTAGTCTGTTTTTGTCTCTAATCCGTTTTTTCTGCTTATCTGCAGGAATTAGATCAACAATAGTCAAGTGATTGCCTCACATTTATGCTCGTCAACCAGCCTGTGGGAACTTGGAGCTAGTGTTCCATATAAAGAAAATGTGGTGAGAACTCTTAGCTGGAAACTTCAGGCACTGATTTTGGCTGATTTAAACAGAAAAAAAGTTTTATTAAAAAGTGTATTGTTGAACGAGCTGAAAACCGGGCCCAGATTTATGCAGCCAGAAATAATGATAAAAATCATACCCTAGAGCTGGTCTGGGGTGTAGTGGGAGGAAACACTCAACACCTGAATACTTTGACTTGTACCTCTGCATTTGTGCCCTGAGAGCTAGTCGGCAACCTCAGTTGCTACCAGAGATAGCCCTGATTCCTGGCACCTCTTTTTCCTGTTTTTGTGTTTTTTGAGATGGGATCTCACTCTTTTGCCCAGACTGGAGTTCAGTGGCATGATCATGGCTCACTGCAGCCTCAACCTCCCAGGATAAAGTGATCTTCCCACTTCAGCCTCCTAAGTAACTGGGATCACAGGTGCATGCATACCACCACGACTGGCTAATTCTTAAATTATTTATAGAGACGGGGTCTCACTATGTTGCCCAGGCTAGTCTTGAACTCCTGGCCTCAAGTGATCCTCCTGCCTTGGCCTCCCAAAGTGCTGGGATTACACGTGTGAGCCATTGCACCTGGGCCCTCTAGGTCCAGTTTTAAAGTCCACTGTGGGTGTGTCTGAATGACAGAACCTGGGTCCTGTGTGCACACCCTGGCTGCAAGGGAATCTGGGAAATCAAGATTCTGACATTCTCAGTGTCTGTAGTAGAATAGAGGTAGAATTCCCCAACTGTAGAAGAAAGGTGAGATTCTGGAAAGCAGGGTTGAGAAGTGTTTGCCATAAGTAATTAAATGCAGAGTAACTAGCAGGTGCAAACTCACAGCTGCACAGAAGATGATTCAAACAGAGCCTGGGTCCTCCCAGAGTTTATAGTTCATTAAAGGACATGGGATACAGCACATGCTACCTTGTATTAGAGTTATTCTTACACCAACTTGCTGAAATAAAGCTGTTTGGAGCCTAGGGAAATGAGATGTGAAACAGCTTTACAATGATTCTGAAATTATGAAATGCAATGTAATATGATTGTGGCTATTAAAGCACCATCTGTATTTTAAAGACTAACATGGCAGAAGGTTTATGGGTGTTAGACATACAAATGCCATCTTCTGTGGCACGAATCTGAGTGTTGAGAAAGATTAGAAAATGTTTTGTTTCTTTCTACGTATTGAGAAAGCCGGAATTTGGAGAATGAAATATTTGTAAGGAAATGAGCCTTCTGCTGTTATATACATGGAGCTTGTGTTTCTAGATCTGTTTTGAGAGACAGTAAACTGTTGGAGCCCATTAAAGTACAGCCTTAGCCTATGGAGGCAAAAGAGATGAGTTTCATATGAATTTCATTCTTCTTGTCAGTCAACCAAGGAAGAGATGGGTTTTAGGTGAACAATAAAGATGAGGGTCTTTCTGTTGGAGTCAGTGTTTCCACTAGGGAGTATAAGATTTAGTATAGCTAGGAATGAACTCTTAGATATTGAGAGTTAGAGAAAGATGAAAAATCAGGAATTGTCTTCAGCCACATGGAGCCACAAGCTGAACGTGCATAGGGTCATACCTGGTAAATCAGATTACGTTCGTGGTCCTCTTTATTTTGGTGTTGATATCCCATTTAGCGAAGCTGAATGTGACCATTCTAGCATTGTCTTCATCATGCTAGAGTTATAAAGAGTCTTTCATCCACCCTTAGGCTAAAGTTTGAAAAAATATGAGTAATTTCTCCTTCAATACTACCCAAGGCCAATGAGGCAGTGGCACCAGAAATGCTACAAGAAAAGTGCATCTTAGGGACAGAGTCAGAGCTGTATATTCTAGCTCCCCTTGTCAGCCAAAAGTGGTGAACTTGAAGCTTCTCAATTTTATACTTGGTAAAGAAGAGAAAGGGGGATTTCTTAACATTATGTTTGCAAAATGTCAGGGAATATGCACAAGTAAAGATGAAAAATCACACAATGAAATATAGCAGTTCTTCACCTCATGGGCAAAAAGTACTCAGTTGTACCAAATAAAGTTTGGGAAGAAGAATGTTAAATGCGTTGTCTTGTGCTCTCTGTAAAAGGAGAGTTTTAATGGTACTTTCTGAAATAAGGACTTATTCTTTTTTAAAGATATTGTCCCAAATCACTGTGGCTTATAATTAGTACTGGTGGCATCTGGCAGATCCTCTGGTTTGGCCACTTTTGCGGCTTTTGATTTCACAGTGGTTTTTATGCAGGACAACATTATTTGATCTAGCAATTTCCATACAAATTAAAGGCTGAAAATGTGTGCTCTATAGTGAGATATATTGTTCTACATTTTATGTGGACATCAATTTAAAGGAAGACTAAAACCCCAGTGGATGAGACTGCTGACAAGACATTTCTTAAAATAAATAACAGTTGATAAAACTGCAAGACTAATGTCTGAATGCTGACCACAACCCAGACATATTACATAGCTTTTTCATAGGCTCCTCAGTACAGCTTCACAGGGAAGAAATTATTCACAGGTTATGGATGAATTCCAGTAAAATCTTTTTGGTGGAAATCTTTAGAGATATCTTGCATTCTGTCTCCCTGCATACCTCTTCAGCATCGTCTTGCACCAACTTTAACCTTACTTTTTATGTTCCTTGATTTTTTTGTCCTGCCCTTTTCCTCCACAGAACATTGGGGTATGCTCTTGTCTGGGTATGGAGCAATTTCTCTGCATCGTTTGACCACACCCCTCACCCAGCTAATGCCAGTATGCCAGTTACTCCTCCTGGTGTGTGTCCCAGCAGGACATAGAATGGCTGTTCTAATTATCCAGCAGGTTTCTATGTTACAAGCTCTTGGGTAATCATGTTCCTCTCTTTCAGGGCACTCTTGTTGATTTATAATATATCCTCAAGGAAATCGCAACCTCATTCCATCCACCCAGGTTCATCACAGCCATTGCACTGTAGGCTCCAGGAGAACTCAGTCGTCGCTGGATTTTGCTCCGTGTACCCCCTGCCCCTGGCATGCTAACCAGTATAACTGTTAGTCCTTGGCTTTTGTTAGAGTAGCAGATGAGGTATACTTAGAGCAACATTCTCAGAGGCTCACAGAGGATTCAGTGGCAGAGCTGAAATTCAAACCGAGTCTCTTGGATTCCAAATCAGGAAGTAGTGTTTTTGTTTGTTTGTTTTTTGTTTTGTTTTGTTTTGTTTTGTTTTGTTTTGTTTTGTTTTCCCCAACCTCCACCTCCTGGATTCCCGGGTTCAAGTGATTCTCCTGCCTCAGCCTCCCAAGTAGCTGGGACTACAGTTGTGTGCCACCATGCCTGGTTAATTTTTTAAAATAAGGAGTGGTTTAAGAGTGTAGATTCTGCGGTGAGGACACCTGTGTTCAAATCCTGACTTTATCACTTCCTAGCTTTGTGATTTTGGTTAGGTTACTTAGCCTTCTATGACTCTGCTTCTTTATTTTAAAAACATGATTAGTAACTACTTCAGAGTTTTTGTGCCAGGTACAGCATCATATCGTTCTCCTGTCCCAGGATATGTGTACCCAGTGATTATATCGCATGCTAAGAGAGGTAGATATCAAATGCATGGAAACAGGAAGCATTTACTTAACGTTTGAGAGTAACAGACAGAGGAAAAATTAAGAAGGGTAACATTGGAATTGGGTCTTGATCTAAACTCAGAGGAGGGCATAAAAGACAACATAGAACATCCGCTTCTGACATTCTGACAGATGGACTTGGAAGGGTGCCTGTTAAGGGCTGAATTGCACCTCTTTCCCAACCCTGCCATGACTTGTATGTTGAAGTCCTAACCCCAGTACCTCAAAATGTGACCATACTTGGGGAAAAGGGAAAGGATGATTGATTGATTCATTCATTTTATTTATTTGTTTGTTTGTTTGTTTAAAGAAAGATTCTCACTCCTCACTGTGTCACCTAGGCCAGAGTACTGTGTCATGGTGCTGGCTCACTGCAGCCTCAAATTCCTGGGCTCACCTGATCCTCCTGTCTTGGCCTCTCATGTAACTGGGACCAAAGGTGTGTGCCACCACACCTCGCTATTTTTTTATTTTTCTGTTGAAACAGAGTCTTACTATGGTGCCCAGGCTGGTCTCAAACCCCTGACCTCAAGTGATGTTCCCAACTCAGCCTCCAAAAGTGCTTGGAATATAGGTATGGGCCACCATTCTCAGACAGGAAGGGATCTTTAAATACATATTTGTAGCTGGGCATGGTGGCTCAGGGCTACATTTTGGGAGGCCGAGGCAGACAGATCACTTCAGGTCAGGAGCTTGAGATGTGTCTGGCCAACATGGTGAAACCCTGTTTCTACTAAAAATAAAAAAAAAATTAGCTGGGCATGGTGGCACACATCTGTAGTCCCAGCTACATGGGAGGCTGAGGCAGGAGAACTGCTTGAACCCAGGAGGCGGAGGTTGCAGTAAGTGGAGATTGCACCACTGCACGGCAGCCTGCGTGACAGTGCAAGACCATGTCTCAAAATAAATAAATATTTGCTATAGTCTCAACGTTTGTGCGCCCACCCCCAAATTCCTATTTTGAAACCTGATCACCAGTGTGATATTAGGTGATTAGATTATGAGGGTGCATCCCTAATGAATGGGGTTGGTGCCCTTATAAAACAGGCCCCGGAGAGGTGCCTTGCCTTCTCATAGATAGAAGGTACTATCTGTGAACCCAGAAACAGGGCCTCACCGGACACTGAATCTGCTAGTTCCTTGATCATGGACTGCCCAAACTCCAGAACTGTGAAAAATACATTTCTGTTGTTTATAAGCTATCTAGCTTATGCTATTTTATTACAGCCACTTGAACAGACTAAGACAGAATTTAATTTAAAATGAAGTCACTCGGGTGGGCCTTAATCCAGTAAGACTGGAATCCTTCAAAGCAGAGGAGATTTGAACAGAGATATGCACAGAGGGAAGAGGATATGAAGACATACGGAAAAGACCGCCATTGACAAACCAAGAGGAGGGCCTCAGAGGAAATCAGTTCTAGTGACATCTTGATCTCTGACTTCTAGCCTCCAGAACTGTAAGAAAATAAGTTTCTGTATGGCAGCTGTATTAGTCCGTTTTCATGCTGCTGATAAAGACATACCCAAGACTGGGCAATTTACGAAACAAAGAGGTTTAATGGACTCACAGTTCCGTGTGGCTGGGGAGGCCTCACAATCGTGGCAGAAGGAAAGGAGGGGCAAGTCGTGTCTTACGTGGATGGTGGCAGGCAAAGACAGAGCTTGTGCATAGGAATTCCTCTTTATAAACCCATCAGGATGTCATGAGACTTACTATCACCAGAACAGCACAGGAAAGACCTGCCCCCACGATTCCATTACCTCCCACTGAGTCCCTCCTACCACACGTGGGAATTGTGGGAGCTACAGTTCAAGATGAGATTTGGGTGTGGGCACAGTCACAGTGTATGAGCAACCCCAGCAAACTGGGTAGTGTTTCACATGAAGTCAAATATATAAACACTCTGGATGAAATATGACCTGTGTATCCCCAAAGGAAATACACAGCCAAGATCAAAAGAAAGAGTAGATCTCCATATATTAGAAATAAAGATGGAATTCAAGGGCGAAATTTGAATGTGTGAGCTGATATTTTACATCCCAGGAGGCATTGCTCAAATGGCAGGTGACTGGAGTTTTAATTCCTCCTTGAAGAGTGATGGACTCTATGCCTGCAAGGCGGGAATTTGGAACTGAGACCCTTGCACAAAACCAGGAGATGGTGCCTCAGTGTTGAAGAGGAATTAGAAAAACTGTGCCCATTAGTCACAGAATTAACAAGGAGCTTGGGTCTATTTGTTTTCTGGATAAGGGGAAAACTTTCCTAGGAGTGAACAAAGAAAGAAGTTTGCGCCATGCTTGTGTGTTTAATCTGAATTTTCACTATCATGTCACTGGAATTAATATAAAAGCTAGTCCAAAAATAAAGATGGAATAATTAAAATACATCAGTGATTGCAAATCAAATAAGTTGATTTAATTTACATATTAAAAGGCAGTGATTCTCATACTGGGGAAAAAATCTGTTTTATTTATAAGAGATAGTTGAATTCATAATGCATAAAAACTGAAAGTTAAGAGATGGAAAATATACATTAGGTAAAACTGATAGTCATATTAATGTCAGAATAAACTATAAGGTAAAATATATTATTATAACTTATTGAATTCTAACAGAAGGAAATAAGCAGAAAGATACTGGAAACTTGGCCCTGAATGCACATATAAAAAGATAATCACAAAATCATGTAAAGCAAAAATGGACTGAATTGCAAGGAGAAATGGTCAAATATACCAGTATAGTAGGAAATTGAAACATGTCTCCTGTGGATACCAATAGATTAATCAAATATCAGTGAGGCTACAAAATATATGACCAATACAATTGATCTCCTGGGTACATATGGGACCCTGTTCCAGAAGTTAAAAAATACTAACTTTTTTAAAAAAGTACACATTGAAAATTTGTCAAAATCATACACCAGGTGACAGTAATTCACAGCACACATCAACGAACTGGTACGATACATACCACATTTCTTGTCCACTATACATTAATCTTAGAAGTCAATAATAAACCTTCCCCCGGAAACCATGTTTGATAATTTTACTAATTCAAACAGCACCTTACTCAAAAATTTTAGTGGCATTTGGAAAATACTCAGAATTCCAAATAACAATACAATTACTACATGTTAAAAACTTGAATTGGCTAAAACAGCATGTTGACTGAAACTGATCTTATTAATAGATTCAAAATTAATAACCAAAGGCTATGAGATTATTCAGTTACATGAGCCATCCAGTACTTCCGCTTCCCTGTCTTTGACCTCCTTGTCTCCAGTGATACCGTTTCTTTACCTGTGTCTGCTATCTTCTCCCACTGTTGTATCTTAGATCTTGTATTTCCACAATCTGTTTATTAAATCTTCCAAGTTTTTTCTACCTCAGGGCCTTTTCACTTAGCCCTTTATCTGGAATACTCTTCCTCACTTCATTAAGGATTTTTCCCAAATGCATCTTTCTGAAAAATGCTTTTGCCAATCCTTTTATCTAAGTTTATCTCTGACTATCATTCTCTATCCTCTAACTGTGGAAATTATGCACAGTATAATAAAAACTGGTGTAGTTAATTCATTTGTTTATTTTATCAGAAAATATTTGTAAGCGCTTATCACCTGCCAGACTCAGTTCTGGATGGTGAAGCTACCACTGAGAATATAGCAGACAACAACCATTGTCTATGAGCCTATGGTCCAGTTAGGATCACAAACTGAAACAGACATAAATGTGTGTATGCATACATTATATATTAGTGCTTACATTAATGTATGTATACACTTATTGGTGTATATTAATGTGTGTGTGTATATATATTAGTGCTACGTACATGTGAGCTCTGAGTGTCAATTGTCTGCCATTTTCACAGTGGTAGCGTCATCATCTAGAACTGAGCCTGGCAGGTGATAAGTGCTTACAAATATTTTCTGATAAAACAAATGAATGAATTAACTGCAGCAGTCCTAACAAGACTAATACCTTGTTTGAAGGGGAGACACACTGTTCATAATCTCTATCCTGTAATTGAATGTCTCCTTTGGAATGTCCTGTAAAAGTCAATCTTTTAGGTGCCACATACAGTTATACAATATATTTCTAGGACTTTATAACTTTATAAAACCAGAACCAAACATGTAATTTTGAAGAATATTTTACTGTGAAAGGACAATATTTTTATGTGAGTTGACATGTTATTTTCAACTCTTCTTCCCAAATATATCCTTAAAAAAAACAGTAAAAAAGTACTTTTGGTATAACTGATTGGCAATTAATCATCTATGGCATTATTAAAAATAGCCGCTTACTTTACCCAAGAAAACATATGTTTTCTATTACATAAACCATTTTATTATTTGACATCGTATGAACTTTTAGAAATTGGATTTGTGGCTTGTAGTTCTTGAATGGCACCTCTTAAATTTTGAAATTGTTGAAAAATATTTCATAGCCTAGAAATACCATATATTGTGAAAACTAGACAAGAGAAAAAATACTGTCTTTTCTGGCGCCAAACTCTCTTTCAGTCAGTTATTTGAATTTTTTCCTGTCATAGAAGAGACATGTAAGCAATTAAAAAATTAAATGTCTGCCTAGAAAGTGATGGTTGGTGACATTTAACGAATCCTACTCCAGTCTTGCTTTTTCGATGATGGTCCTGGGACCAGTACACTCACTGTGGTTCAATATGTCTTATTTCGACAGGTTGACTTGGGTCCCTGTCTGGTCATCCTGGGGAAGTCAAAAGTCAGGGATCAGCACAAGGTTGCCTGAACCCCAATGAATTGTACCCCTATACGTTTCTCCATTTTCTTCCTCCTTCATTTCCCTATTGTATTCAGATCTGCTCTTTGGTCCTTTTTAGACACCTCATCTTAAAAAAATCTCAACATACCAATATAGTTTATTTTTATCTGCTTATATGTTTATAATTTGCCAAAATTGAATGGACCTTGATGAGATCAAAAGCAGTTTTGTTTCTTCCGCAAATATTTTACAATATTTTACAAGGATTGCATAAAGGCTTTGAGAACTTCTACACATATCTTATAAGGATTACATAAAGGCTTTCCCTTAAACGATGTAGCAGTTAGAAAGGACCAGGTTGTGCTGCAGGAACAAACAACCGCTACATCTTGATGGAACCACAGTACAAAGGTTTATTTCTTGCTCACTCCACATGCCTATAATGGGTAGGTTGGGAGTTCTGTCTCACATTACTCTGAGCCCAGAGCATTCATTCACCTACCATGAAGAATGATGAAGGTCACTGGGGCGGAAGGAAAGAGTATGTTGAATCACATACTGTATCCTAAAGCTTTGCATATACCTTCAACTCCAACACTGTGGCCAAATCAAGTCACCTAGTCATACTTATCTTAAGGCGGCTGGACAGATGTCAATTCAGTATCATTCTACTATGCTTGGAGGAAAAGAGAACTGAACAACTGTAATGATTCCACAATATACTATGTTTAATTGCTTGGGAGGTGCCTTCTAGGGCATCATATTGGGAGGTCTTGAGTCTGTCCTCAACTTACCAAGGAAGACTGTGATAGCTCAGCGTTATTTGTAGTGGTAGAGACAAGACAGTTGAACTAAAGGGGCCAGGTTCTTTCTTTGCCTGAGTGGCCAGCAGTTCACAACTTCACTACTTTGAACAATCTCAACCAGGCGTGGTGGTGCACGCCTGTAATCCCAGCACTTTGGGAGGCTGAGGCGGGTAGATCACTTGAGGTCAGGAGTTTGAGACCAGCCTGGCCAACATGGTGAAACCCCATCTTCTACTAAAAGTACAAAAATTAGCCAGGCATGGTGGCGGGTACCTGTAATCCCAGATACTTGGGAGGCTGAGGCATGAGAATCGTTTGAACCCAGGAGGTGGAGGTTGCGGTGAGCTGGGAGCATAGCACTGCATTCCAACCTGGGTGACAGAGTGAGACTCTGTCTCAAAAACAAACAAACAAACAAAAAACCAAAAACTCCATGGAGATTTCTACAAATATAGTTGCTCAGGTACCATCTCTAGAGTTTTTTTCCCCAGAGTTCAACTTTGCTCTCTATCTCTAACTGTATCTGTAAGGCAAGCTCCACGAGGACAAAAGGAGAAGAATCTGGCAATAATTGTCTGGTTAAGCTAGTGCAAGAGAGCTACTAAATCTGCTACAAATAGAAAGTCTGATAACTAGTGAAGGGTTTTGTTTGATGGCAGAAAAAGAAACTCCATGGCTCAGATGAATCATCCCTCCCGGCCAGATGCTGCATATAGGAGTTCATTTTACACAGTAACACTGATTGGATGGGGCTGCTTAGAGCACTGTATGGAATGGGTGCTGAGGCTGCATTAGAGTTCAGCGACAAACATATGCAGTGATTAACACTGTCTGCCATGGGTGCAAGAGGGGTGTATTAGACTGTTCTAATGCTCCTCATAAAGATGTAGCTGAGACTGGGTAATTTATAAAAGAGATTTAATGGACTCACAGTTCCACATGGTTGGGGAGGCCTCACAATCATGGCGGAAGGCAAAGGGGAAGGAAGACATGTCTTACATGGCGGCAGGCAAGAGAGCTTGTGCAGAGGAACGCTCATTTATAAAACCATCAGATCCTGTGAAACTTACTACCATGAGAACAGCATGGGGGAAGCTGCCCTGGTGACTCAGTTATCTCCACCTGGCCCTGCCCTTGACACATGGGGATTAATACAATTCACGGTGAGATTTGGGGTAATGGTGGAATACAAGCCACATGTTTGTCTTATTCTAGGTCATCACTTCTACCCCGCCTCTCCCTTTTATGGCATTACATTCTAATCTAACAATCTGATTACTATTTTTTCTTTATAGATTCCTTGCTATTTCTGTAGGTGTGACTTGAGAGACAAGGCTCTGTTGTTTCAATTACTCATTTACTCCTCTAGAGTAAATTAAAACCTAAAACCAAAAGCTTGACATTTAAATTTATATTAACTTTTTAGGAATCTGATTAAATTGAGTCAGTCCCAGAGATCATGGTCAACTTACTAATAATGTAAACGACTTAATGTTAAAATCTGAACTTGAGTGTGATCTTCCCAGAAGATGTTCTCTTTGGGAAACTGGTCAGCTTTCCTCTATGACGTCACTATACTCGTTCTTTATGATCTCAATAATTATTAACTGGATAGCATCAGAGATGGAACCAATGTGGAATAATTCATGTGTCCAGAATAAAAGAAGAAACATGTGAAAAGTTCAAGGGAAAATAAAAGCCAATGTTAAGATAAGTGATACTCTGTGAATTTATCAACAGTGAGTTGAATAGCTGAATATCTCTAAGGTTAATAAAGAATGGAAGCCTGGAGTATTCCAAAGAGCTGCTTGGGTTGTTTTTTGGTTTGTTCGTTTTTCCCCCATCAGTGTGTGATTTAGGGACTGAGAAAATACATGCCTTTTTGACTCCAGAGTAGACGTTTGGTGTTAGGCTTCTTTCTCCACTTTTAAAGATAAGATGAGGCTGAGCTCCTTTTTCTAAGGTGATCCTTGATCATTGAAAATAAGTACTGGACAGGTGTTGCAGTTACAGACACCCTTATGTGCTGATGAGAGATGAAATGCATGTCGAGCAATTAGAACATTTCAATATGCCTGCAGGACTAGAAGAAAACTATTTTACTTTTTCATATTCTTCATGGCTAGAAACAATTTTTATAATCCCATAAATCTTCAAGCCCAGAGCGTACACCAGTAACTTTGACACAAATGCATTTCTAGGATGTAATGATATTTATCTAATGGGACTGAGTCTCTGGCCAGCTGCCAGTGTGTACTAGATAGGGAAGGCTTTTCCAAATCCTTAGATTTAACCCATTTTTTTCTTAAATGCTGAACAGCATGATTTATAATAGATAAGCAATTCCACTCATAATTTATTATTTTAGACAAGGTCTTGATCTGTTGCCCAAGCTGGAGTGCAGTGGCATAATCGCAGCTCAGTGCAGTGGTGAACTCCTGGGCTCAAGTAGTCCTCCTGCCTCTGCCTCCTGAGTAGCTGAGATTACAGGCACATGCCATGAAGCCCAACTAATTTTTTTTTTTTTTTGTGGTGGGGTCTTACTATGTTGCTCGAGCTGGACTCGAACTCCAGACTCTAACCGCCGACCTTGGCCTTCGGAAATGCTGGCATTACAGGCCTGAAGCACCAACGCCAGCCTAAGGGAGTGGCTTTTTACTCAAGCTCCAGTCCCATTTTTCCTGGCCTGTTATACAGGCCTCCTGGAGTTCTCAGTGACCTGCTGTATTTACCAAAAGGAAGTCATTGTAGCTTCCAATGC
This sequence comes from Piliocolobus tephrosceles, assembly GCF_002776525.5. NCBI lineage: Eukaryota > Metazoa > Chordata > Mammalia > Primates > Cercopithecidae > Piliocolobus > Piliocolobus tephrosceles. The sequence continues at coordinate 62,340,346 of NC_045450.1, read as the reverse complement.
CCTGGCTCATTTTTTTCTTTTTTTCTTTTTCTTTTGTAGATATGGGTGGCAGGGGTGGGGGCAGGGTCTTACTATGTTGCCCAGGCTGGTCTTGAACTCCTGGCTTCAACTGGTCCTCCCAAAGTACTGGGATTATAGGTGTGAGCCATCACGCCCTGGCTCCACTGGTAATTTTAGTTCATACTATGTAATATAGTTACACAGGAAATCTTAAAGGCCAATATGATCTATACAGATTTAGAATATTAGAGATCAATTGATTTATCGTAGACATTCTCAACATGGATAATATTGCTAGCAAGGGGGTGAAAATTGGTTCTTGGGAGTGGTGAAAAAAAAAAATCTTGGCCAGGCGCGGTGGCTCTTGCCTATAATCCGAGCACTTTGGGAGACCAAGGCAGGTGGATCATGAGGTCAGGAGATCGAGACCATCCTGGCTAACACAGTGAAACCTCGTCTCTATTAACCCCACTCCCCCCCCCCCACACACATACAAAAAAAAACCAGGCGTGGTGGCGGGTGCCTGTAGTCTCAGCTACTGGGGCGGCTGAGGCAGGAGAATGGCGTGAACCCAGAAGGCGGAGCTTGCAGTGAGCTGAGATTGTGCCACTGCACTCCAATCTGGGTGACAGAGAGAGACAGTGTCTCAGAAAAAAAATAAAAAATAAAAAATCTTAAGTATTACAATGGTTTGTGGCTCTCCGAAGGGCTACAGCACATAAAAAGATCTATAGCATATCTGTGGCATTAAAATTTCTTGGAGAGGAGGAATGCTTAGCAAAAAATGTAAGAGAAAAACTCATTTGGAAGACAATGACGTTGAGGGATACTGCTCTGTCTCTCTAGTTTTAGCAATAAAAGTTTTAAAAATCAGTAACATTTGTTGTATGTTTCTCCTGTGCCAGGTATTGTTTTTCAAGTATGGTACTAAGACTGTCTCAGTTCCCCTGACAACCCTGAAGGATAGGTGCTTTTGTGTAATTTTACGTTTGGATGAGACAATGTAGCATAAAGGCAGAGAGACACATAAAGAGTCAAAGCATTTGGGCTGGGCGCAGTGGTCATGCCTGTAATCTCAGCACTGTGGGAGGTTGAGGTGGGCAGATCACCTGAGGTCAGGAGCTCAAAACCAGCCTGGCCAACATGGTGAAACTTTGTCTCCACTAAAAATACAAAAATTAGCCAGGCGTGCTGGCACATGCCTGTGATCCCAGCTACTCAGGGGGCTGAGGCAGGAGAATCGCTTGAACCTGGGAGGCAGAGGTTGCGGTGAGCTGAGATCTAGCCATTGCGCTCCAGCCTGGGTGACAGGAGACCCTGACAAAATAATAATGAGGATGTCAAAGCATTTGACTAAAGTCTTTCAACTAGTAAGAAGCAGAGCTAAAATTTTAACCTACACTATCTGTTTTCAGTTTCTTAACCACTTCCCAGCTTTGTACACCAGCTGCCTGTGATACAGGTAAGAAGACAGAAGCCCAGGGAAGGCTCCTTGCTTTCTTATCTCTATCACAGGTTAATCCTGAATTTAAGATACCTGCTGTCAATCAGCTAGCGACTTCAGGATTTTGTTCAACACAATTTCTCTGCCACAAGGGCTCTTCCATGTAATATCTTCATTTTGGTAATGAAACCATTGACAAAAGTGTGAAATATAGTGGGAGCTGACCCTACTTACAACTAACTGATCTTCAAAAGGCAGGCAAAAATACACACTGGGGAAGGACACCCTATTTGATAAATGGTGCTGGGAAAATTGGTTGGCCACATGCAGAAGAATGAAATGATCTTTATCTTTCACCACATATAAAAATTAATTCAAGGTAGGTTAAAGCCTTAAATCTAAAAATCCATAAAAATTCTAGAAGAAAACCTAGGAAACAGTCTTCTGGACATTGGCCTAGGTAAAGAATTTATGAGAAAGCAAATGCAACAGAAGCAAAAATAGGGCCAGGCGTGGTGGCTCACAACTGTAATCCCAGCACTTTGGGAGGCCGAGGTGGGCAGATCACAAGGTCAGGAGTTCGAGACCAGCCTGGCCAACATGGTGAAACCCTGTCTCTACTAAAAATATAAAAATTAGCCGGTGTGGTGGCAGACACCTGTAGTCCCAGCTACTCGGGAGGCTGAGGCAGGAGAATTGCTTGGACCCGGAAGGCGGAGGTTGCAGTGAGCTGAGAGCACACCACTGCACTCAAGCCTGGGTGACAGAGGGAGTCTGTCTCAGAGGGAAAAAAAAAAGGCAAAAATAAATGAGACCTAACTAAAAAGCATCTGCACACTAAAATAATCAACAGAGTAAACAGCCAACCTAAAGAATAAGAGAAAATATTTGCAGACTATTTCTCCAGTAAAGGGCGAATATCCAGAATCTACAGGAAACTCAAATCAGCAAGAAAAAAATCCCATTAAAAAGGGGGCAAATGACATGTACAGACATTTCTCAAAAGAAGATACACAAATGGCCAATAAACATATTAAAAATGTTCGACATCACCAATCATCAGAGAAATGCAAATTAAAACCGCAATATGATACCACCTTACCCCAGCCAGAATGGCCATTATTAAAAAGTATTAAAAACAAAAACAACAAAAAACCAGTAGATGTTTGTGTACATGTGATTAAAAGGGAATCCTTATATACTGTTGGTGGGAATGTAAATTAGTATAACCACCATAAAAAACAGTACAGAGATTTCACAAAGAACGAAAAGGAGATCTACCATTTGATCCAGCAGTCATACCACTGGGAGTCTACCCAAAAGAAAATAAGTCATTATATAAAAAAAGACATCTGTGCATGCGTGTTTATCACACCCCAATTCATAATTGCAAAGATGTGGAATCAACCTAAGTGCTCATCAACCAATGAGTGGATAAAGAAAATGTGGCATATACCATGGAATATTATTCTGTCATAGAAAAAGATGAAATAGTGTCTTGTGCAGCAACCTGGATGGATCTGTAGGTCATAATCCTAAGTGAAGTAATTCAGGAATAGAAAACCAAATACCACATGTTCTTTCTTATAAGTGGGAGCTAAGTGGCATATAGAGGGGTATAATGAACATTGGAGACTCCTAAAGGGGAAGGTTGGGAGGGAAATAAGGGAGGAAAAATTATTTATTGAATACAATGTATACTGTTCAGATGACAGGTACACTAAAAGCCCAGTCTTCACCAGTATACTATCCATCCATGTAACCAAAAACCACTTGTACCCCTAAAGGTAGTGAAATAATTATGTCAATCATAAAAAAAGGGGGCTGACTTTTCTTTGAAAGGAAATGTATCTAGTGTCTTAAGTTCTGATTTGTTGAATTTCTGAGTATCTCTTTTGTTGTCGTTATTGCCAACTTCTGGGTTTTATTTCTTGGGGGAGTAACAGTATCTCCCTCTATCCCAATCTAGTGTTCTTAATTTCTATTTTTTAAATTAACATTAAAATTGATCTTGTTTTGGTGTAAAATTCTGTGAGTTTTAACAGATGTATAGATGCATGTAACCATCACTGCAATCAGGATAGGAAACAGCTCCTTTATCCCCCGGCAAATTATCTAATACTGCTGCTTTGTAGTAACATCTCCCCTCCATCCTTAACCCCTGGAAACCACTGATCTGTCTTCCATTGCTATAGTTTTGCTTTGCTCCAGAATGTTATATAAAAGAACCCTACATTATGCAACCTTTTGGAAAATGACTTTTTTTTTCAATCAACATAATGCCTTTGAGATTCACTCAAGTTGTTGCATTGCATCAGTAGTTTGTTCTTTTTTGTTGCCAAGTAGTATTCCCTGGGATGGGTCTGTGGATCTGTTTATCCATTCAAGGATATTTAAGTTGTTTGACGTTTTTGGCTATCACAGATAAAGCTTCTATAAACATTTGTGTGCAGGTTTTTGTGGGAACCTCAAGTTTTCGGTTTTCAAAGATGAATACCTGGAAGTAAGATTGCTGGATCATCTGATATGTGCATATTTAAATTTTTTAGAAATGATCATATTTAAGAACTTTTTGCCTAACCCCATGTAACAAAGATTTTCTTTTTTTCTAAAAGTTTTAGAGTTTTATGTTTTGCAAAGAAGATCTCTGATGTCTTTTGAGTTAATTTTTGCATAAGATGTGAACTTTAGGTAAAGGTTTATTTTTTGCATATGAATGTCCGTTTGTTCCAATACTATTTGTTGGAAAAAAATATTTTGTCCAATGTGTTTTGTACCTTTCTCAAAAATCAGTTGGCCATATTTGTGTGGGTTTATTTCTGGACTTTAGAAACAATTCCATTGTTCTATATGTCAAACTCTTTTCTGATTATTGTCTAATTTCTGACATTGTTTTGATTATTGAAATTTTATAGTACATCTTAGAAAGTATGACTCTACCAACTTTATTCTTCACACTAGTTTTGGTGGTTCTGTTACCTTTGTTTTTGTTTATCATATACAATTTAAATTCAGTTTGTACATATCTACTAAATCTCTTGTTGATATTCTTACTGGAAGTACATTAAATCTATGTATCAATTTTGTGGAGTGGGGATAGAATTGACATTTTAACAACAAAAGAACTTCCAGTCTATGAATATGGTATTTCTCTGTTTATATGGGTGTTCTTTATTTCATCAATATTTTGTCATTTTCAGTATAGAGATTCTGTACATTTATCCTTTTTGTAATAATATAATATTGCTTTTTATCGCTGGTGATTTTTTTCTGAAATCTACTTTTTCTGATTTTAGCAGTCACTTCAGCTTTTTGTGACTAGTATTTGCATGATATTTTTCTCATCCTTTTACCGTAACCTACTAATATAATTATATTTAAAGTGGTTAGATATATTGTAAAGAATATATTCTTAGGTTTTATTTTTAAAAACTTATTCTGATAATATATATTACATAGTGGGGTTAGACCACTCAATGTTTATGTGATGGACTTGTTTAGATTTAGGTGTGCCATTTTATCATTTTCCATTTGTTTCTTCTGGTTTTCATTTCTTTGTTTTCATTCTTCTGCTTACTTTTTGATTATTTGATTTTAATACCATAAATTATCTACTGAGACTTTTACTCTATTGCTTTATATAGTTTTTTTGTGTGTGTGTTTTAAGAGATGAGGTCTCAGTCAGTTGCCCAAGCTGGAGTACAGTAGCCATCATGGCTCACTGCAGGCTTCAACTCCTGGGCTCAAGTGATCCTCCCACCTCAGCATCCCAAAGTACTGGGATTACAGGTGTGAACCACTTCTCCTGGCCCGTATCATTGTTTTTTCTTTTTTCGAGTAGTTATTGCTCTAGGGATTATAACATACATACTTTTCACTTTCCTCTCAGAATTAATATTTTCAACTTCAAGTAGACTGGAGAAATCTAACTACAATATTGGTATTTTACTTTTCCTCCTTTATATTATAATTACTATATGTATTATATCTATATACATTGAAAATCCCATGAGTCAGTGTTAGAAGTATTGCTTTAAACCATCATACGTATTTGGCAAAATAATGAGAAGAATCTGATGCTTACCCCCAGTATTTATCACTTCTTGTGCTCTTAATTCTTGATGTTCCTATTTTCCTCCCCTCCCCCTTATTTCACCTTAATTTCTGAAGGACATTTTTATGAAAAATAGAATTTAGGGTTGATGATTCTTTTGCAGAAATTTAAAAATGCTCTTGTTCCTTCTGGTGTCCGTAGTTTCTGCAGGGAAATCCATAGTGATTGTAATTGCTGTTCCCCTTTATTTATGTGTCCTTTTCTTCTGGCTGCTTTCAAGATTTTTCCTTTGTCTTTAGTTTTCAAATTGTATTACGATATACCTGGGCATTCATTTCTCTAAAGTTATTATGTTTAGTGTTTGCTGAGGACAGAAAGGAGAGTGTGGTGGCCGTTTGCCTTCAATTGTTGCAACCATGCCCTCAGGTCAGAGAAGGATTCCCTAGCGCCAGTTGTAGCACCCACCTAGCCTCTGCTGCAATGAGGCAGCATTGTCTGGGGGCTGAGGCAGAAACGTATTTAAAAAAAGAAAAACTGAGACTCCCTTCACTGTCTGTGATCTTTTGAGCCCCCTTTCCTGGTCTTTGGGCCTGAAAAGTCAGGTCTTCTTCTAAATCACTTTCTGAACGCACCACTGTATACTTCTGGGTTTTGGGCTGAATATGATTCCAAGCTAAGTGATACTGAAGAGCAAAAAGTGGAAAACTTAACACCAGTTTGGTGGTTCTTCAAATTCTGCTTTTCCCAATCTACCTGCTATCATTTTTTTCAGGGTCCTCAGGTGCCTGCTCCGTGCATTCTGTCTATTTGCATTCAGTGAGAGAGACATGGTGGAGGAGACTTACTCTCTCTTGCCCCGGATTGGTCCCAACCAGTTTTAAATAATCCTTCTTGGCTTATGATTCCCTGGCAGGCATACCGAGAGATCTGTACCCTTAATTACTTAAGACCTTTAGGTTTTTTTTTTCTTTCTTTTTTTAGATACGGGTTTTGCTTCATCGTCCAGCTGGAGTGCAATGGTGTGATCTCGGCTCCCTGCAACCTTCGCCTTCCAGGCTCAAGTGACTCTTGTGCCTCAGCCTCCGGAATAGCTGGGATTATAGGTACGCAGGCATCACACCTGGCTAATGTTTGTATTTTTAGTAGAGACAGCATTTTGCCATCTTGGCCAGGCGGGTTTTGAACTGCTGACCTCAAGCGATCTGCCTGCCTTGGCCTCCCAAAGTGGTTCTTTACTTTTTGATATGATTCAGGTCCCTCAAGCTGTAGAAACGTCTATCTTCTTTCTGCCGTAGGTTCCTGGGTGTTCTGGATAGAATTTTAATGGAAAGAGAACTAAGATTTATTGAGTTAGTCCTTGGTTGAAAGAACTTTATGCAGATTGCCACATTTTATCCTCATAATAGTCCTTTTTCATATGTATTATTTCCCCATTTAGCTAAACAGTCACATAGCTGAGTAAGTGACACATCCACACTCAGGTTTATTTTTTGAATTCTAAAACCTGGGTTCTCGTCATCATTGCTGAGGACAGACTAATTTTGTTTTCAGATGTGGGTATTGTTGGAACTTGCGCATTATATTTTTGAAACCGTTGATATTTGAAAATGCAATAAACATTTTGGTTTTGTCTTCTTTGAAAAAGTGCTCACTAGCTTGGTCTGGCAGCACTCGGAATCCAACTGTCCCTTGATTCTCTTTTAAGACCGTTTTTAGGTGTTGCAATTTCCCTAATCACCACCTGATCCTCTAGTAGAATATTGACCTGAGAAGTTCAGACTTCCAGTTTATCAAGAAAGAAGACAGGAATATTTAAGTTAGAATGTTTGGCCTGGACAGAACATTCGTCTCATAAATGCTGATTTGTGAGTAGTCACTGGATGGATGGATAAGTGGATTGACCTTCGGCAAGTCCGTGGCTGAGGAGCCAAGTGGGCTGCCCTGTTGTCAGGAAATCCCTCAAGTCGTGGATTCCATGCAGTGGGAGAAGTAGACTCACTGTCCTTACTGCCTGCTGAGATTGTCCTGGTGGCAGTTACATGTATTCTTTGGCAAACAGCCATTTCCGCAGCCCCATACCAATAGCAGTTCAGTGGTTGAAGCCATGTCTTAGAAGGAGTGATTCTGCAATTCTTTGGCAGCTTCCCCAGAGTGAGTGATATGGAGGAGCTCTAAGAAGATTGAGGGAAGAGATAGTGAGGTTAGCGGGTCAGACTGTAATTGTTAGCTTTAAAAAAATAAAACAGATGAGGCTGAACTTAAAGAGGTACCCTGAGGTCTGCAAACTACCTGAAATTGGTAGGATTATTTTTTTCTGCATTTTCTGGGAAGAAGGATACTTCTTTAAATTGGTCAAGGACCCAACAAAGTTAAGAGTCTCTGATCCATCATGTAAACACGTGCAGATCTGCAAAGTCAGTGTCTGTGCTATGCACAGAGGGACTTATTAATACTAACAGTAAAGTGTGAAATGGCCAACTGAGAGCCTCCTCCACCGAGGGAATGGTCATGTCATCCATGCAAGGCACTGTTCAAATACTAGTGGGTTTTTGTGGCTGTATCCTTGTTACACTGTGGTTTCACTGATTTCAGTTCAACAATGATGATCTGAAGAATAAAGACAATATTTTTAAAAATGCATGGTCCTTAGTGAAGGTGGATGAAGGATCTATGATCTATGGAAACTCTCTGTACTACTTTTGAAAATCTTCAGTAATTCTAAAGTAATTCCCATACACTACACACACACACACACACACGCACACATACTTTCTTTTTTTTTTTTTTTTGAGATGGAGTCTAGCTCTGTCACCCAGGCCAGAGTGCAGTGGCCAGATCTCAGCTCACTGCAAGCTCCGTCCCCTGGGTTTACGCCCTTCTCCCGCCTCAGCCTCCCGAGTAGCTGGGACTACAGGTGCCCGCCACCTCGCCCGGCTCGTTTTTTTTTTTTTTTGGATTTTTTTTTTTTTTTAGTAGAGACGGGGTTTCACGGTGTTAGCCAGGATGGTCTTGATCTCCTGACCTCGTGATCCGCCTGTCTCGGCCTCCCAAAGTGCTGGGATTACAGGCTTGAGCCACTGCGCCCAGCCTAGACACATACTTTCTTTGGAATAAGATGGACTATTGAAGAAGACAAGTTCTTGTTCAATGAACTTGAAGAATAGCATGAATTGATGAGATTGACCTTGGGAATTGATAGCAAGGTTAGGCAAACAGTGCCGTGTTAAGAAGCATGCACTCTGGGGTTAAGAATTCCTAGGTGTGATTCTGAGACCTTGTATTTACCTGCAGTGTGACCTTTGTAATTTTGCACATGCTCATTTTACAGATGAGAATACTGAGACTCGGAGAGTTTAATTACTGAAGCCTACCTCATATAGTTGTTTTGGGAGTTAAACGAGATCATTCAACTAAAAATACCTGGTACATAGAAAGCATTCAATGAGTGTTATCTGTTAATATAACAATTATTATCAAAATGGAGACAAGAGATTTTAGATGGATTTTTATCAGTGCGCTGGTAACATCAGCAAATTCTAAGTCCTGACAGCTGATGATCTTTCTATGTGTCAGGATGTTCTAGGCACTGGAGCTACATAAAGAGGTAGTGGTCAGTGCCGTATAGTAGAGAGAGTCAATGGATGTAGGATTCAGGAAAACAAGCTGGGCTGACAGGGGCAGTACTGGGAAATTTCTGAATCTCAGAGACGTAATGTAGAAGGTCAGGTGAATCCATCATGAGATTCCAAGAAGTGTTGTATTATTAATAATAAACCCTGGCCATCTCATAAGTCTAATTTGTTGGGATTATCCCTTTCAAAATCAGGTAGGGATGAATTTTATTTTTATCGGATAGATTTTTAATTCATACTCACTTTAAATTAAAATTGTTTCTTCCCATTTTTATTCAGGGGCTTTGAGATCTTTTTGTAACAGGGATGTGATTCGCCATCTTAATGAATTGTTAAGTCCTGGGCTCTGAGAAAATGTGCCCTCCCCCTTCCCCGAGTGTGTGTACCATGACCTGTGAAGGCTCAAGACTGACTTTCAAAATGTAACTCCATTACTCCATGTGTGACAGTCAGAAACAAGTCCAAATATTATGAAAATGATAGTCGTGATCTGCAATCATTTTCCTTCATTCTATCTCGAGACAGAGCATGTTATTTCCCCCTTGAACTTAACCATAATTTAAACATGATATGTTATCATTTTAATGTCTGTGGTCTTACTCAAGAATTCAGTGATGAAAACTAGGACACATGAAAAATGGCTCGTGGTAAAAGCCTATATTAAGAACATGCTTGGAAAGAGGTTAAACTAATTGCAACGAGGGGAAAAATGGGTTAGGAGAGACTTGACTTGTGTTCCTACTTAGAGTTACAGCCTCTGAACATATTTCTTTATTGGATATGAAATGATGTTACAAAGGAGATTGCCTGAAGAATGAATGTAGTATATAAAGCTGGCAAACATTAGTTAAATAATACTGATGATGTTGCTATGAGATGTGTACGTAGTCACACGTCTTGATTTATTGTTTTCGCTGATGGTGACATTTCAGTTTTAAGTGGTCTATACACATGCTTACTGAGGTAGTTAATACTAGAGTTTGTGGGATAAGGCAGTGATCCACTAGAAATAGGAAAAGCAATAGCTGGGAATAATATTTTTGAGACTACAAAGGAAATACTAGTTTTGAATATCCAGATTCTAGAAATCTGGGGTCATAAAGAAAAAATAATTGATTAAAAACGCCATCTTTCTCGTCGTTATTTTAAAAAATAATCACTTTTACTTTACCTTATTGTAGAACCTGTGCTCACTTAGAAAATCTAGAAAATATAAAAGGAAGTAAAAGACACTCATATATGACACAAAAATAAGAACTGTTAACATTGTTTACATTTATGTCAAGTCAAACATAAATGTTTATTTCTATGTAATTATTGCTAACATGAATGTACAATTTTGTATCTTGCCTCATATCCATGGTGAATACATTTCCAGTATCACTGAAACTGCTGAAATACTATTTTTAAAGAATAGTTGGAAGTCAGCATAGGGAGAGTGGCTCCCACGTGCCAGAGACAGACAGGGCCTTAAAGAGGTGCTGCTCTGGGATTGGGTACACACCTGTCATCTGCTAGACACTGGATACTGTTGGTTGACATCCCTGTCCTGATAAATGGCCAAGTGGTAGGTATTAAGGAGAGGTCTCATGGCTTCTCATCCAGCATTGATGTTCAATCTTATTTATGCCATATGCTGAATGACACTGTTTCGCCTCTGCCATATTTGGATGTTTGCCTCACCCCAATCTCATGTTGAAATGTGACCTCCAATGTTGAAAGTGGGGCCTAATGGGAAGTATTTGGGTCATGAAGGCAGATCAATCGTTGTATTGTGCTGTCCTCAAGATGAGTGAGTTCTTGTTCCATTAGTTCCTGTGATAACCAGTTATTGAAACAAGCCTGGCACCTTCCTCCTCCTCCTCCTCCTCCTCTTTCTCCTCCTCCCCTCCCCCTCCCCCTCTTCCTCTTCCTCCTCTTCCTCCTCCTCCTCCTTTCTCTCTCATCATGGGATTCTGCCTCCCCTTGCCTTCCATCATGAGTGGAAGTAGCTTGAGGCTTCACCAGAAGCAGATGCTGGTCTCATGCTTCTTGTACAGTCTATATAACCATGAGTCAAATAAAACACCTTTTTAAAAAAATTACCCAACCTCAAGTATTGCTTTGTAGTAACATAAATGGACTAAGACACCCTCTCTCAACCTCAGCTGTTTATTTCCTATTTGATGACTGTTAAGATACTTTCAGCTCTTGAATGCTGTCCTTAGTACCTTGGCACATAGATTCATATTTTTGTTTTTCATATTTTTATTCTTTTGACACTTTTTATTAACTTGATATGTTCCAGACACTGGCATGTTTTCTCATGTAAGGTTTATAGTCACTCAGTGAAATAGGAGTTACTATCCTCATGCTGGAGACAAGACAGATGAAGCTCAGAGGGTTGAAGGAGTAAGTGATAGGACTGAGCTTTGACTCTGCCTAGCCATGGCTGTCCTGTAAACAGGCTGTTTCAGAGGAACTGAATGTCATCACCTAGAGCTAGTCACTCATTGGTCAGTCCATGTATTAGGTAATTCTTGAGTTACTAATAAAGAAATACCCGAGGCTGAGTAATTTATGAAGAAAAGAGATTTAATTGGCTCACAGTTCTGCGGGCTGCACAAGAAGCATGGCACCAGCATCTGCTTCTGTGAGGCCTCAGGGAGCTTTCAATCATGACAGAAGACAATGGGGCACCAGCGTGTCACATGGGAAGAGCAGGAGCAAGAGAGCAAGTGGGGAAAGGTCTCAGACTTTTAAACAACCGGATCTCAGGTGAACTAACTGAGCAAGAGCTCAATTATGACCAAGCAGGTGGTGCTAAACCATTCATGAGGGATCTGACCCCATGATCCAATCACCTTCCCCCAGGCCCCACCTCCAACAATGGGAATCACATTTCAACATGTTTGGAGCAGACAAACATCCAAATCATATGAGTCCACTAGTCTGTTAGTTACTCTTTTATCCACTCACTGGCTGACTGGTTATGGTAGACAGAACAATGTCTACCTCCCAAAGATGTTAATGTTTTAGTCCATCAGTATGTCACATGGCAAGGAGAAATTAAGGCTGCAGATGCAAGTAAGGTTGCTAATCAGTAACACTTAATATAAATAGATTATCCAAGTAGACCAATATAATCACAGGAGTCTTTAAAAGTGGAAGTAGGAGAAGAGTCAGTGTGCAAGTGATGTGATGTTAGAAGTTCTCGGCTAGCCATTGCTGGCCTCGCAGATGCCAGGAGGTCAAGAGCTAAAGAATGTGGACAGCCTGTAAAGCTAGAGTAGGTAAGGAAACCGATTCTCCCTTAGGGCCTCCAAAAACAATTGCAGCCCTGCCAGTACCTTGATTTTTGTCCAGCAAGTCTGTTGTTAGAACTCCAGAACTATAATAAATTAGTGTGATTTTAAGCCACTATGTTTGTGATGATTTGTTATGGCAGCCCTCAGAAACAAATACACAGGGTGGGTTCCAAGGGTAACAACTCTGGAGTGTTCCTGTACTGATGCCCAGGGGCTCTGTCTTATTGGGGGATGGAGCAGCAGCAGATTCTAAGAGGTGATCATGCTTGGAAGCAGGTGGACGGCAGCTTGAAGGTCTGATGTGGTTGCCTGTTTCAGAACAGGACCCAGAAGTTGTCAAAGTCCTGATTGCCACCAGGCCCTAGAGCATAATTAGATCAGGCCTCCAGGAATGAGTCAGCCAGATTTGAAGGAATCTGCAACAGTAGGTTCCAATGGAAACATAATCGGTCTATGCTAGTCAGTCTTCAATGGACGTGATACACACTTTTTCTGTCCTCCAAAGTTCAGACTCAAAAAAGAAAACAACTGAAACATTGCTCAAGAAACATTTATTGATTATTGATGATGGTGGTGGTTGTTCATTTAATTTGTGAGTGAGTATTTTTTGACCATATTGTTTTAAATGATACATGAGAATGTATCACAGAAAAAACACTCCCAGATCTAGCACATTCATGGGAATGGTGAAACTTATCAGCAGTCTGAGTATTTTGTTAGTTATGTATAATATTTTAGAAGAATCTTTTCAAATGGGAATTTTATTGGTCTGTTGGCTCAGCAAAAAGAAAAAGACAATTGAAATACACATTGTTTCAAGATGATGGAAACAGAAAATAATTCTCAACAAGAAAAATCACCCAAAGGCAAGAAGCCAAAAGAACAATAGTGGTGGTTAATATGCTAATATAATAAATTTAAGCCCAAATCCTGCCTCTTACATTTAAACAAAAAGGCAATAACAATTCTATTTTGTAAGAATATCCCTGGGAATAACACGTGAAAATATTTTCTCTAGGCAGTATTTGGATTTTCATGCTCTGTAATCTATTTTCAAAACAATTTAATATCTGGTAACATCTGCATGGTCCTCATGATCTGTATTTCATACTCAGAACATGAGGCAGTATGCAAAAGCACATTGCCACTGTTAAGCAGTTTTAAAATTTATTGACTATATTTATAACTTTATATTTTTCCCAAAGGAACAAAATCCAATAAAATAAAAATAAGAAATGGGAGCAAGGAAAGGAGGAGGAAATCCATATGCTAACTCTCTGGGTTAATATATTTAGTGTGACTGAGCTTCCAATTTGGCTCCGAGCATCCTACCTCCCCTGACCCAAAAAACAATTTAAAATATACAAAGCTCCCAGTAGCAGAACACTAGAATAAAAACAATTTTATCAGGGGTTTTCCCTCATCACTACATATTTTTTCTTCTTCTTTTTAATTGAGACAGGGTCTCACTCTGTCACCCAGGCTGGAGTGCAGTGGCAAGATCTCGGCTCACTGCAGCCTCCACTTCTTGGGCTCCAGCCTCTCACCTCAACCTGCTGAGTAACTGTGACTACAGACGCATGCCACCATGCCTGGCTAATTTTTGTATTTTTTTTCTAGAGACATGGTTTTGTCATAGTGCCCAGGCCGGTCTTGATCCACCCTCCTCAGCCTCCCAAAGTGCTGGGATTACAGGCATAAGCCACCATGTCCTTTTCTTGTATTTTAAGTCATTAAAAAACGTTTTTCTATTGTAGCCACTTCCAAAATAGAGAACCCATGACTATGTCTCGAGGTTGTAGTTTTCAAACTGTAGTTTGCCTCGTAGTCTCCTAGAGGACCTATTAAAACAGATTTCTAGGTCCTATCCGTAGAGTGTCTGAATCATTGTAGCCTGGAAATTTGTATTTCTGGCACATTCCCTGGTGATACTGATGCTGCTGGTCTATGGACTATGATTTGAGAACCACTGCTCTAAAGGAAATTTATGAAGTGATACCCTGGAGGAGATATTGAGTAATCTATGGGAAAATTCCTTTGAAAGACGTCCACAGCACATGCAGCAACTATTCCAATGTGAATGCTTCTGCAGAAGATTATCAGCAAAAGTCAAGGGCACATATCTGACTTTTGCTGATATGCTTAGTAATGTGGGAAAATTTTGTGATATGATTAGTCAGCATGATCCTACTATGTAGACTTCTCATATGATACCCTCTTCATATGTGTGTGTATGTTCACTCAGTGGTGGTATTATTTAATATTTTTAACTGCTTTTTTGAGGTGGGACTGACATACATGAAAGCTATACATGTTTAATGCTTCCTACTGTATTTCAAGGGTAGTGTTTAGAATTCATAAGGGAATATATAATATTTGAATAACATATCCCTAAATATGTCAGCATGTTCTTTATAAGTTGGGCTTTTAATTGAAAGTGTGGTTTAAGACCTCATGTTTCTCTTAATTCAGAAGAAATGTATGGGCCAGGTGTGGTGGCTCATGCCTGTAATCCTGCATTTTGGGAGGCCGAGGCAGGTGTATCACTTGAGGTCAGGAGTGCGAGACCAGCCCGGCCAACATGGTGAAATTCCATCTCTACTAAAAACACAAAAATTAGCCAGGTGTGGTGGCGGGCGCCTGTAATCCCATCTACTTGGGAGGTTGAGGCAGGAGAGTTGCTTGAATCCGGGAGGCAGAGGTTGCAGTGAGCCAAGATCGTACCACTGTACTCCAGCCTGAGTGACAGAGTGAGACTCCATCTCAAAAAAAAAAAAAAAAAAAAAAAAATATATATATATATATATATATATATATATATATATATATATATGCATTGACTGCTGAGTATACACACATGAATGTAAGAATTTGCTTCCTCTACCTCCAAAAATCCCACTGAAATGCTATAGAAGAAATGAAAGCTTACTTGTCTAAGAATGCAAGAGGGAACTTCTAGTGGGCCAGTGGAGGTCATGAATATCTGGAGGTGAGAATGAAGATGGAGTCACAGTGAACTCACTTTTTAAAACATTTTTATTTTGAAATAATTACTGAGTCATAGGAAACTACCCAAAAAAATATACAGGGAGATTCCATACAGGTTCCATGAAAGGCGTCACCTTTCATCCAGCATTCTTCAATGGTTACATCTTGTATCACTCTACTACAGTATCAAAGGCAAGAAATTGACATTGGTACCATCACAGAACTTCAGCTATCAGTTTTACCAGACTTACGTGCACTCAGGCATGTGTGTGTAGACATTTAGTTTTATTACATGCATGTGTGTATATTCATGTAACCACCACCATATTCGAGACACAGGACTATTAATATTTTATCACCATGAAGATCTCCCTTGTGCTATGCGTTACAGTCACACACACCCTATGTCACCTCGCATCCCTAAATCCTGGCAACCACTAATCTGTTTTCCACCTATGATTTTGTCATTTCAAGAACGTTACATCGATGGAATCATCCAGTGTGTAAACTTTTGCCATTAGCATTTTCAGTCAACACTTTTCCCTTGAGATGCATCCAAGTTGTTGAGCACATCAATATTTGCTCTTTTTTATTGCTATGTAGTATTCCTTGGCATAAATGTAAAATGTTTTGTTTAATCAATCACCTATTGAAGAACATTTGGGGAAGGGGCCGGGAACACACCGAGGGCAAGGCAGCAATGACAGGATTAAATTTGAGAATTACTCTTTCCCAGAGTCTCAGAACATATCTGGCTTTGGTTCAGAAGATTACAAAGGGTGAGGGTTGGAGGAGATGTGGGAATCAGGGTGACTATTGGGAGACCTCCCTAGGACTTTCTTTTGTGGGAGTGTGATACGGTATGAGGTACCATGAGCCCATGGTGAGGCACACTATAATCAGACATTTGGGGAGGGGAGCATTCAGTCTGATCACTTGCTCTGGACTCGTCCACCCTAAAGTGAAACCTGCTTGTTCATAGGCCCCAACTAGAAACTCAGTTCCTGGTCTGTCCCTTTATTCCAGGAAGAAGTTTGCTGGGGGCATGGAGCCCATTCAAAGGAAGGAGATGCTCACCTCACTGACGTATGTTAATTGTTAAAACCTGTATTTATGAAGATATACAGACAGTCCAGACCACCAGACATGTGAGGGAAATCAATTCTAAGGGAGGACCAAGATGAACAAACAGAACTTAACTCTGGAAGACAGAAATTAAGGAACGAAAGAGGATTTTAACAAAGTCTAATTGTATTAGTGATTCCGGCCGTTTTTTAAAAAGGACAAGCTGCAATGAAAGAGAAGAACTCAAAAATAAAGAGTTCTTTTAATTAATGGTTCTAAACTGGAGGCAACTGTGTTCCCAAGTGGACATTTAACAATGTCTAGAAGACATTTTTGGTTGTGACCGGTGGGGTTGGGGACGCGACTGGCATGGTGGGCAGAGGCCAGCGATGCTGCTGAACATCCTACGATGCACAGGACAGCCCCCAAAACAAAGAATTATCTGTCCTAAAATGTCAATATTGCCAAGATTGAGAACTCCTGCTCTAGATTAAAACTGTTATTTCGGTAATGAAAGAAGTGTTCTTTAACATTTAGAAGAGACACATTACATCTCTCAGAATGGAAAGCCAAAGATGTAGAGAAAACATGGGAGAGCAGTTGAAACATAAGAGTATTACTATACATCCTTGGGCCCAATCTCCAACTTCTAGGAGTCCCTCCAAGAGAAAAGAGACAATGGGAATGAGAAAATAATCAAATAATAGAGGACAGTTTTCCAGTGCCGAGTTAAGATAGCAGGTATAAAGCAGGTGAAAGAAAAACCCACGCCTGTAATCCCAGCACTTTGGGAGGCCAAGACGGGCGGATCACGAGGTCAGGAGATTGAGACCATCCTGGCTAACACAGTGAAACCCCGTCTCTACTAAAAAATACGAGAAACTAGCCGGGCGAGGTGGCGGGCATCTGTGGTCCCAACTACTCGGGAGGCTGAGGCAGGAGAATGGCGTAAACCCGGGAGGCGGAGCTTGCAGTGAGCTGAGGTCCGGCCACTGCACTCCAGCCTGGGCGACAGAGCGAGACTCCGTCTCAAAAAAAAAAAAAAAAAAAAAAAAAAAAAGAAAAACCCACAACTAGACAGAACCCAGTTAAATTTCAGAACACCAAAGAGAAAGACACTATTAAAATATTAGGATAAGCTGGGTGAGAGATATAGCAAACTCAAGTTTTTGTGATTTTTCTTTAAGTCTGGAGTTAGTTCAGAATAAAAAACTCTAAACAGTTTCCAGTTTGCTTTTCCATTTTCTCTTTATTGTAATTAACTCTATGAAGAACATTCTTGTAGCTACATCTTGAGAGCAGACGGCTTGGTTATGGGTCATATAACTCTTATTGATTTAATGTCCTTTTGTTGTTCATGCCTCAGACTTCGAAATGAATTGATACCCAAACCCTGCTCCATTTTTTACAGTTCTCCCCACCCGATGTTATGGAAAAGAAACTTCGTGATCATCTAGGCAGACAGTTGTTTAATTTACAGACAAAGAAGCTGAGTTCTTCAAAATACAAATTCCTAATCCAAGGTCATGGTGTCAGGAAGTCTGCTTCTCAGATGACGAGCATTTCAAACAGGGCCCATGCCACTGCAAGCCTACTATGTGCTGCAGATTTTTGTCTGAGTCTCCTCTGTTAATGGGTAGTGCTCAAATTCATAAAGCCTTCTTTTTTTTTTTTCTGTGCTTTCTCAATAGTCCTTTGTTTACAACTCCACATGCGCTTGTAGTTTTCCTGAGCACTACCATTATTTATGTACGTTGCAATCTTGCGGAGGGTAACTTCTCACCTTTACAAAGTACAATTTCACAAAGCAAATAAAGTCGGCCCTCTGTATTTGTAGGTTCTGCATCCGTGTATTCAGCCAACATTGATCAAACATACTTGGGGACAAAACCCAATAAAAAAATAACAGTACAACAATAAAAAATAATACACATAAAATAATACAGCACAACAACTATTTACATACCATTTACATTGTATTAGGTATTATAAGTAATCTAGAGATGATTGAAAGACTATTGGCAAGCTGGGTACAGGGCTCATTCCTATAATCCCAGCCCTCTGGGAGGCCAAAGCAGATAGATCATTTGAGGTCAGGAGTTCAAGACCAGCCTGGCCAACATGGCAAAACCCCGTCTTTACTGAAAATACAAAAATTATCCAGGTGTGTTGGCGGATGCCTGTAATCCCTGCTACTTGGGATGCTGAGGCAGAAGAATTGCTTGAGCCCAGGAGGCCGAGGTTGCAGTGAGCTGAGATTGGGCCACTGCACTCCAGCCTGAGCAAGAGAGTGAGACTGTCTCTAAATAAATAAATAAAGGAGGATGAGCATAGGTTATATGATAACACTGTACTATTTTATATTAGGGACTTGAGCATCTGCTGATTTTGGTAACTGAGGAGGGCATCCTGGAACCAATCCCCCTAGGATACCAAGGGATGACTGTACATCAGTGTCATCCAGTTAACTGGAATTAATGTTAACTTCTTCATTAAATAGATACTTAATGAATACCTACCACATACCAGGTACTATTTAAGAGGATATGACAGTGAACAAGATAGATAAGGTCCTTGCCTTTGTAGAGCTTATATTTTGTCAGGAGACAGACCATAAACAAATAGACATAATATTAGGTAGTTAATGAACACAGAGAGAAAACTAAATCTGGGTGAAGTATGATTAGCTAGCTATTTCAAACAGGGCAGGTAGGAAAGGCACTACATCTAGAAATGCCATTTTCAGAGAGAAAATCTTTGGTCGTATTATCCCTTTGGGCCACCTTATCACTGAAGATTTGGAAATACGTAATCATTTTTTATTACTTTATCCCTTTTAGTATTCCCTTTGGGAAAGGTAACTGGAGTCAGAGAATTCCAAGACCTTTTTCAGGACTGGAAAGCGATAACAAAAGTCACTCTGCAGAGCTGCGGAGGTTCTTATCAGAAATGCTATGAACCTCAGAAAGTATCAAGAATTTCAGATCAAAACTGCAACTCTCGTGAACGTGTCTCCATAAACTTGTGCCTTAAGCCCCGCTGTGGTAGGGTGTGTCTGTATGCCCATGTGTGTGCATTTATCTCCTAAGTGAGTGTTTGAGGTTGTCCATGAGTGTTAGCTCACTGATTCTTGTCCTTTCCAGCCCATTTTTTACCCCATAACCTCAGCTGATGAGGTCATGGGAAAAGAAGTGGTGCAGAGTACAGGGCAAAGGGCCGTGATGCAGGTCCCTGATGCTCTCCAGGGCTCTTCGGGCGTTCTTATTTTTTAACAAACTGAGAGGCAAGTATTCATGTCTTGCCTTTTCCTCCCCTTTCCTTATCCTGTAGTGTTGTCACCTCCATGTGAATATTGTTACTCAAATTTAGGCAAAATTATATTCCATTCATGAATCCCTTCTGAAGAGTCAAGAGATTCCCACGTCTACATTGGAGTTTCTTAGAGTTCTATGCCTCGATATGGATTCCCCCATCATATTCCAAGAAGATGACCCAACCAGAGTGTCTTCCAGACCTGAGGCACAGAAGCCCAAGTCAGCTGTTCCATTTTATGTCCATCTGTCTCTCACATACTCACCAAAACCTCATCCTGGGCTCCTTACAGCCCGGATACTTAAAAGCAGCCCAATGCTTGCCTTTGTCGTAGAACTGCCGTCATCTCCTTGTTAATCCCAGGCTCAGGGTCCAACCCGGGAGCAGAGATTCTATTTGAGTTGAGTCGTGCAGACAGATCCCAAAACTTCTTTTCAAAAAACTCCTCCCTACTTGTCCTTTCTCAACTTGGGTTCTTCTTACTCATTCCCTAACATTCAGATTTATTTGCTAATTCATTCATTCTCTATATTGATTTCTTAAGGCAGCCAAAACAAACTACCACAAACTCGGTGGCTTAAAACTAACAGTTCTGGAGGCCAGAGGCCCAAAATCAAGGTGTTGCCAGGGTTTGCTCCTCTGCAAACCCCAAGGGAGAATCTGTCTCATGCCTCTCTCCTGGCTTCTGGTGACTGCAGGCTCTTCTCCATGTTCCTTGGCTTGTAGACCCACCACTCCGGTCTCTGTCTCTGTCTTCACGTCACCTTTCTTCCTTTGTGTGTCATAAATATTTCTCTGCCTTTTTCTTGTAAGGATGCCTGTGACTGAATTTAGACACCACCCTAAATCCAGGCCAATCTTATTGAGAGATCCTTAATGATACCTGAAAAGACTTTTTTCTCATAAGGTCATATATTCACTAGTTCCAGGGGTCAGGTAATGAATATATCTTTGGGGGTAGGGGACACCATTCAATCCACCACATTTATCAGCATTTATTTATCCCATCACCTCTAATATATTTTGCTTAGGCTCTAGGAAAATCTCCTGTGGATGGAACAAAATTCCTGCTTTCATGGAGCATACAGAACTTGATAGGAGTCAATGTTTCTCTGGTAATCCCGATGAAAAAGGATGACAGTGACACAAATTGGGACCTTCAGGAGAACTGGACATTTGGTCTTCTTGAATGTGCTCCTTTGTGCAGAGAAAACCAAGACTGTACCACAGCACTCAAGCCTGGATGACAGAGTGAGACTCCATCTCAAAAAACAAACTATAAACTAAGTTCCTCACAAAGTTAGTTCAGCCTATGCCCACGAGTGTACAAGGACAGCTTGGAAGTTAGAATAAAGATGGAATTGGTTAGGTCAGATCTCTCACTGTCTCAGTTACATTTTGCAATGGAGATTTGCTCTGATGAGTTAGGCCAAGGCTAGACTTCAGCAGAGATTGTATCCGTGTTCAACACTTTGCCCTTCCCTATCTTGCTTCATCTTTCTTGCAGGTTTGTTTCAAAGGGTGCTCCCTCAGTCAATCACATGCCTCTAAATCCTTGTCTTAGATTCAGCTTCTAAGGAACCTGACTCTTACATATGTTCATATGCATGAACATGCATACACACATGTACATATGTACATACATACAATGACTTTTTAATTTTCAGCTGGTAGTGATCTTTATTGGATCAGTACTGATGCAGGGGATGGTAGAGGGAGAAAAACTATGATGCAGGGCCCATGTCAGCCTCAACGGGCCCCTAAAGCTGCTCTGGAGCTAAGAAGGCCAGGCTTTTATGTTCTTACATTGATCAGCCATTAGGTACAGGCTTCCTGGGCAGGGGCATGACCTTGGGTGAGGCTGCTTTTGGCTGTGGAGGTGACCTCTGGAGAGACTGACAGCCAGATGCCTTCTGCTGACTGTACTACCGGTAACTGAGCCAACAAGCCCTTCATGGAAAGGGATTCTGGGCCTCATTTTACCATACATCTCAGGGAGAACAGGAAAGCTGGCATCCCTGCCATGCTACATCATAGGGTGGTTGTGAGGATCAAAGCAAATAGAACATAGAGGACTTCTACAAAAGAACCTGGCTTATGGTAAACCTCTGATCAATCTTGTTTGTGGTGTTAGCGTTTCCCAAAATTATTTTAAATATCTCTTTATTTTGCAGATAATAAAATAGAAGCCACTGAAGGTAAATAAAATACTTGACCAAGTTCACATAAGTTAATGTCAAAGCTATGCATAAAAACCTTTTGTTCTGAAATCAAATCTTCGTTCCAGACTAGTTTGGCTGTAGCATATAGTATTCGTGGTTTACTAATTCATGTTGATTGGGGTGGCGGGGGGAGGCTGTAGCTTACTTTTTCATCCTGCAAGGTCTGTTGTAAGAAAATCTCAAATCTCACTCTGGTTGATTTCAAGGAGAAAGATGAACATAGGTAACTAGAAGATGGGTCAGAGTTTTAAATAAACTTTGTAAAATGAGAAATATGCTGGCTAAGAGATGCTATCTTCAAGGTCAAACGTCTCTCAACCTTCAGTGCATGGAAATTGTGGAATGGGGCTGTCGGAAATTTTACACATTCATAAATATTGACAGGCTGACAAAGAATTTTAATTTTGAGATGTCTGACTCTGATTATTTCTAAAACATAAACACCTTTCGATTCTCCCCTTAGGCCAAAGATCAAACTTTGGCTGTCGTCTTTTAGATAAGGAATCTGACTGTTAGATATAATCCAGATTTATACACATTTCTGCCCAGGGAAACCAACCATTCAGTTGTCAAAGAAACGAGAAAGCTGACTCTTGCCTGGGACCTCCTTGTTTGTTCTGCTATGTAATTCTCAGCCAAATTCTGAGGGAGCAGTTTACATGCTCTGCCCACTTTGGGTGGAGGTAGATAGGGATCTTCTGGGTAACTCTTCTCAAATGCAAAACTTCAGCAGCTTCTCACTGCACTTAGAACAAGTTCCAGACTTGTAACTATGGTCTACAAGGGCTTATGCAGTCTTTTTCCTCCTCTCTTTTGCCTTCCTAGCATGCTCCTTGCTCACTACTCCAGCTGCAATGATCTTTCAGTTCTTCCAAGTTGCTTCCTGTCGTAGGGATTTTGCTCATGCTCTTCCATCTTCTTGAGAGGTCCTTCCCTGGACTTGCTTTTTGTCTCAACTGAAAGCTCATCTTCTCCTCGAGGCATTCCTGACCACCGTGGGCCAGCAGTGTTAGTATATGTCACAGTGAAACTGCCTTTGCAAAAATTAAATCGGTGAGAAAATTATGATGGTTAAAGAGATCTGATCTAACTCACACCCCTCTTGCCTTTATCTTTCAAGCTGTCTTAATTATTCCTGGGCTTAGATGAAGCTAACTTTGGAAGACATTTAGGTTATAGTTTAAATGATAAGAGGTTTCCCCCCAAATACAACCACCTTTATAAAGCTAATAAAATGCCACCAGGCTAGAGGGAGGACACGAACCTGAATTCTGCTAAGGTGTAGACATAAACAATTGCCAGCCATTTTTCTGGAGGTCCTGCCGATAATGTCACTATTGTGAAACACATGACTGGCCTTTTAAGATATCTTTTCAGGTGTTTTTTGCATGTCTGATACCCATGGCTCTAAGTGGACCCAACTACCCTTCCCTGCTCCTCTTGTGGCCCCACTCAGAAGCAACTCCCTGAGGGAGACAGCCTCAACCCACTGATTTTATTTTTACCCTAACCGATCATCAGCAAGTACTCATTACCTGGCCACCCCCACCCCTTCCTACAAACTGCTTTGAAAAACCCCTAAGCTGTGAGCCTTAGATGAGATTGATTTGAGTAATAACTCCATCTCCCTCTTGGCATGGTTGGCCTTGTGTCAATTAAACTCTTTACTGCAATGCTGTGTTCTTTATTTGTGCAGCAAGCAGGAAGACTCTGCCAGGCAGTGACAACGGTGCTTGTTCTGCTTTATATTTTTCTTCAGGAGTTTTATCCTAAAATCTAAATACTGATCTGTTTTTTAAAATTGTCATGAAGGTTTAAAATTGTCATGAAAGTAGGGGCCATGCCCATCTTGTTTCCATCCTCTATTTCCTTCTCTGCTGCTTACTTTTGGATTATTTAAACATTAAAAAAAATCTACCTTTTTTTAACCATATGTTTTTGTCTCGTTTTTAAGTAGTTGCTCTGGAGGTTATAATTACATTTTTAGCTTTTTAGTGTCTACTGAAATTCAACATTTTACCATTTCCAGTGGAATATCAATACCACTATAAGCGTCTCTTTACTTCCCTTTAGGTTATAATTTTTTATCTAGTACATCTACGTGTATTGAAAACCCCACTAAACAGTGTTTAATTTTTGCTTTCTATCTTTTTTCTCAAGTGAAGAATGGTCTATTATATTCACTCTTTCATTTGCTATTTATTACTGATGTTTTAAATTTCTATCTAGTATCATTTTCTTTCCTTTTGAGGAACTTGCTTTAGCAATTTGGTTAGGGCAGATCTGTTGTAAAGGATTTTTTTTCTTAGTTTTTCTTCATCTGAGAATGTCCTTATTTCAACTTTATTTCTGAAGGATTTTTTTTTCTGGACGTAGAGTTTGTGTTGACAGTTCTTTCATTTCAACACTTTAAAAATAGTGTGCAACTCCCCTCTGGGCCCATAGTTTTGAAACAGGATTTTTCTCGGCCCCTTTGTCGGACTCACATCAGGGACATCACATCAACTCGACCCACCGTGCTCAGCCCCTTGCAGGAGGGAGCACATGAGCGCATAAGTACAGGATTCAGCCAGCCACTCTGAGTGCCAACACAGGAGCAGCCTCCTTGTCGGCCCATGGCCAGACCAGATGTGTTACCTCCAAGGGAACATGGCGGTGCCAAGGCACAGGTGCCGGTGACCCCGAAGCAGTGGCGTTAGTGTGCTAATTAGCTCTTTTAGTTCCACTGTCCACAGCCTGATGGACAGCAGTGTGTTAGCTACTCAGTCGGTCCCTTGCCCTCTTATATGGGGTACTGCCATCCACTAGCGAGGCCAATGGGCCAGTGCTACAGCCTTTCAGAGTACCTGTGCTCAGTGGGTCCCAAGCTCTTGTCCAGAGTCCAAGAAGAATGAGGTCATGCTAATGATTGAAGGGTGATGAGAGTAGAGGATTTTATTGAGCAATGAAACAGCTCTCATCAGAGAGAGAAAACAGCTCTCATGCAGGGTGAGGGGGCAGTTGTTCCCCACCCCTGCAGTCAGGTGATTCCTGCCTCTCTGTGTTTCTGGGTCAGAGGCTTATTTATTTATTTTTGACAGTCTTGCTCTGTCACCCAGGCTGGAGTACAGTGGTGCAATCTTGGCTCACTGCAACCTCTGCCTCCCAGGTTTAAGCAATTCTCCTGCCTCAGCCTCTGGAGCAGCTGGGACTACAGGTATGTACCACCACACCCAATTAATATTTTTGTATTTTTAGTAGAGATGGGGTTTTGCCATGTTGGCCAGGCTGGTCTTGAACTCCTGACCTCAAGTGATCCACCCACCTTGGCCTGCCAAAGTGCCGCTGGGTCAGGGGCTTTTTATGGACTCAATGGGGAGTGCATGATGATTGGTTTGTATGCAAAAAAGATTAAAACGAAGACACCACTCAAAGGTTGGTACAACAGTGTAGAAAACCAATTAGGAAACGGTAGGAAAATGTAAAATAGGTAAAGGGTGGGAATCAACCAGAGGAAAGTACGCCAAATGGGAAGACAAGTTCTCAATCTGGTCCGAGGATTTAACCTGTAGCTTGGCTTTCAGGCTTTAAATTATCTTTGCCTTGGAGGAGGGGTTTCAATGGGGACTTGCCCCTTTCTGCCTAGACATTGAGCTGCCTCCTGTAACTATCAGTTTCTAGTGAGAAATCTGCAGTAATTTCAATTGCTGTGTCTCTATAGATAATGACTTTATTCTTTTTCCCTAGTTTTTAACTGAGTAAGATATGTCTTGGTGTGGATTTGTTTTGGTTTATCCTGTTTGGGAATTATTCAACTTTTTGAATCTGTAGGTTTGTGTCTTTCACCAAATTTGGGACGTTTTCAACTTGTAATCTTCAAATATTTTTTCAGTACTGTATTCTTTCTATTTCTGGGATTTCGGTCACATGAATGTTAAAACATTTATTATCACATAGATCCGTGAAGGCTCTATTATGTGTTTTCAATCTTTTTCTTTTTAGATTGGGTAAGTTCTTTTCTCTATCTTCAAGTTCACTGACTCTTCTGTTATCTTCATTTGATTAAGCCCATTCAGTGAGGGTTGTTTTTTTTTTTTTTTTTTAAATCACAGTTGTGCTTTTCAGTTCTAAGATATTGATTTGATTCTTCTGTATATCTTCTACGTCTTTGCTGAGACTCTCTTTCCTTCGGTTTCAAAGCATTTAGAGTTGCTTGCTCAAGCAACTTTATACTAGATTTTAAAGGCTTTGTCAGATAATTTCAACATTTGTTGTTATACCTGTGTTGATGTCCATTGATTATCTCTTACCATTTGAGTTCAGCCTTTCCTAATTTTTCATTTGCTGGAGTAATTTTAGATTGTATCCCAAACATTTTAAATGTAGTGATAATAGATTCTGGGGCTCTTTAAAATCCTGTGAAGAATGTTGATGTTTTTCTTTTAGCAGTCAGTTGGGCTGTCTGAGGCCATGTCCCAAGTTCTACCCGACATTCTATGGGTTATGATTCCAACAATTTTCCAGTTTTCAAAGCCTTTTCAGTGCTATTTGGATCTGCCCTGCATGTACTCCACCTAGTGGCCAGTCTGGATCCTGGACGGTAGTTTGTTCATTGAAGAGTATCTAGTAGGCTGAGTAGGATCAGATCTGTGCATGCACTGTAAGAGAATGAACCCAAATGTTCATAAACACATTTAGGGGTTTGTTTTCTTGAGTTCTGCTTTATTTCAAACCTTTAATATTTCATTTTTCCTCGAACTTCCTCCTTTTGGCTTTCTGATTACAAAACTAGAAATTGGTTATCCCACTCTGGTGGGTTGGTTGCCAGTGGTGGGAAGACAGAGAGAAAAATGGAAGGTTTTCCCTCCCCCTCTTGGGATCACAAGTCCAGAAAACAGAAATTTCTCTCCCCCAGAATTTTGGTTTCTGTGAGTGCCTGTTATTGGAGCTCTTCTACCACCCTCACAAAATTAATTGATTTTTACGAAAAAACAATCTTCGTAATAATAACAAAGGAGAGTAGAAAATTTGAGGAGGTCATAGATATGTTGATGGCCTTGATGGTGGTGATGGTTCATGGGTGTATACTTTCCCCAAACTCATTAAGATGTATACATTGAAATGTATAGCTTTTTATATATCGACTAAAAAATAGATAAAGAGAAAACCTGCTGGGGTCAGTGGCTCATGCCTATAATCCTAGCACTTTGGGAGGCCGAGGCGGGTGGATCACGAGGTCAGGAGATCGAGACCATCCTGGCTAACACAGTGATACCCCGTCTCTACTAAAAATACAAAAAATTAGCCAGGCATGGTGGCGGGCGCCTGTAGTCCCAGCTACTCGGGAGGCTGAGGCAGAATGGCGTGAACCCAGGAGGCAGAGCTTGCAGTGAGCCAAGATCGCGCCACTGCACTCCAGTCTGGGTAACAGAGCGAGACTCCATCTCAAAAAAAAAAAAAAAAAAAAAAAAAAAAAACCAACAGAAAACCAAATGGGGATTTCTATAGTTTCTTTTGGAGGTAAGAGTTCCGCTCTCAGATCCTCATGGCTTCTCCTGCAGTTTTCTAATCTGTCCCTGCACTGTTGCCCATGACCAGGTCTAGTGTTTAAGTTCAGGCCAAGGTATACTAGAGGGAAGAAGACTGAAAAACCCACCCGTGGTTCAGCAGCATTTAAAATTCTGGTCTTCTCCCCCAGTCTGTGTGCTGCCATTTCCTTCGCAGTGTCCTCAGATAACTGCTACATATGTTGTGTCCATGTTTTATTGCTCTACTCAATGGGAGAGGCAGAGTGGGGTGTGTTTCTTCCATGTTACCTGGAAACAGAAATCCTTAGTTATTGATTCAGACGAGACACAAAACCTTCTGGTGTTTTTGCTGATTCTTTAACCCAAATAGCTGCCTTGTTTTATTCGTGGGGAGCCACTGGAGTCTAATCCTGGTGCTGTAGTGAGATGGTGAAGTTAGTTAATGTCTCTGAGTGACTGTGTACATTGTGAATACTGTCGTACCTGCCCAACTTGTCCCTGACCCGTGATTATTGTGATGATAAAATAAGATGTTGGATGTGACAATACTTTGAAAAGTATAAAGTGGGCTGGGTGCGGTGGCTCATGCCTGTAATCTCAGCACTTTGGAAGGCCAAGGTGAGCCTCTAATTTGAGGACAGAAGTTTGTGACCAGCATGGTCAACATGGTAAAACCCCATCTCTACTAAAAACACAAAAATCTATTGGGTGTGGTAACAGGTGCCTGTGATCTCAGCCACTCAGGAGGCTGAGGCAGGAGAATTGCTTGAACTTGGGAGGCAGAGGTTGCAGTGAGCTGAGATCAAGCCACTGCACTCCAGCCTGGACAACAGAATGAGGCTCATCTTAAAAAAGAAAGTATAAAGTGGTATACAGAGAACAAATTCACTCCTGCGACCTGCAGCAAGTGATTGATAGGTGTATTCCTGGAATAGTGATGGAGGATCAAACAGCTGTCTGTCCGTGTTGGGCTGGGAGCACCTCCAGGACTCCCTCATTCCCCTGTATACTCTGTACACAGGTCACCATCCTTCCTCCCTGAAACTCTCTTCTCTCTCAGATTTCTGGGCATTGTACTAAGCATTGTTGGTAATTAAAGGTTAACAGACCAGAAATCGGGGGTGAAATTCATGATTCTATCACTGATAAACTCTTCACTTTTCCTCACGGTGTTCCAGTTTCATCTTTAAAATGAAAAGAATCAAAAGTCAACAATGATTTTCAAGCTCTGTTTTACGGAGTCTTTGTTAACCAGCACTCCCTTAGTAACAGTGAATGCTTAGGGTGGGGGTGAGGTTGGGGATGGGGAGGGCTGAGATGACAGTTTTGTTTGTATCAGTTTTTGAGGCAGAGTCTTGCTCTGTCAGCCTCATCACAGCTCACTGCAGCCTCAACCTTCCAGGGCTCCATTAGTCCTTCTACTTTAGCCTCCCAAGTAACTGGGACAACAGGCATGTGCTACCACATCCGGTTAATTTTTGTATTTTTTGTAGAGATGGGTTTTGCCGTGTTACCCAGGCTGATCTTGAACTCCTGGACTCAAATGATCCTCCTGTGTCGGCCTCCTAGAGTGCTTCATTTACAGGTGTGAGCCACCATGCCCTACTGAAACATCGGTTCTTCAAGTCTCTAAGCCATCTTGTACTGGAGCAGTTCTGCTATTCTCAGTTTTCTCATAGATTTTTCACTTGACGCAAAGGTCCTGTGGCTAAAATATGTGTCAGAACTCTGAGTAATCCTCAAAGGTAACTATGTCGGGATCCTATACTTTTCCAAGACATTGATTCCCCTCCTATCTTTCTGGTTGTTTCTTTGAGACCAACTTTTTTTTGTCTCCTGTCTTTGTGTGTGGACATTCCTTAAGTCTTGGTCCCAAGATTGCAGTCTTCTTTGCATAACACATCTCCTTTGGTGAGTTCATCTAATGTTATAGCTTCAGCTACCCAATGGGTGACTCCCAGTGTCCAATCTCTTTCCTGAGCTTCAGCCAAGTATTTTTGACCGTCCACCAAGTCCCTCCATCTAGTAATATATCAATAAATTCAACTCAGCATATCTCAAACCAGACTCATACATCATCTGCTCTCTGCTGTTTCTAAATTAATACTTTTCTTTAACTTCTCTTTTTCTCAGTGGTCATATCAGAAGTTCTTCCAACAACTGAGTTTATAATTTTAGGGTGGTTTTTTATGATGCGTTGCCTCTTTGACAATAGCCATATAACCTCAAAAGTTTTTTCCTCAAACCTTCATATAACCTAAAGAATCATGCTTCTTCAGTATCCCTCCGAAAGAATTTTTATTTCCACTGATGTCATTGAGTTCCTATTTTATCCTCCTCTATTCTCCTCTTATTCCAGATGTACAAGGTAGCTCCCTAAAGTGATCTTCCAGTCCCCAATGTTCTTTCCCCTGATCACATCATGCTCAGACCAATATCTGAAAGCAAGAATCTTCATAAGTCATTATGTTGTTAAATGACATCTCTGTTGGGTATAGAATAAAGCCCTGAAGATTCAGACTGCAGCCAGTGTCTTTGCCTGCTTTTACCTTATCTCACCTGCCTCCAATAAATGGATCTCCTCTACACAGATTAGTCCTCTAATTATTTCGCAGACACCCCAGGGGTCTTTATTTTCCATTCTTCTTAATGATTTTATGAGGCTTACCCCATTCCTCAAAGACAAATTTCCATCCACTCCCTTACAGCATTATCCTGACCTCCCAGTCATGGAGATTTTACCTTTTCTTTTAAAGCATTTGCTTTGCGACAGCTTATATAAACTCATGTTTAGTGTCTTTGTGCATGTCTTACCTCCAAGCTACACTGTAACTTTATCAAAATCAGGAATTGAGTCTTTAATATTCTTATACCACATCAGAATGCTTGGGAAACAGAAAATGCTTGGGAATTGAGGAAGTGAATCTTTAATATTCTTGTACCACACCAGAATGCTTGGAAATGCATTAAATTTGTAGAGATAAAATGACTCATAATCTCTTTCGTAAGAGCAATTACCATGGATTATACTAAGTATACTTGTTTGCTTTAATTTCTCTGTGGTTGCACCTCTATTGGCCACAATATGCTTCATGAGTTAAACAGGAAGTATTGAACATAAAGTTTTATAAACCAATCCAAAAATTTGATAGCAAGGAAGTCAACCTATTGCAACTTGGGGTAAAATCCTTATAGGCTTCCTTTTTATCTGTTTCTTAGCAGCACAGGTTTTGCGTGTTGAATAATTCTATCTCAGTTGCATTCATATAATTATATCCATTAATGGATTAATATGATGCTGATTGACCCTTTCTTTCAGATTAGTCTTAAATAAGCAAAACTCTAAGAGATTGGGATTCCTAATAGCATAACTAGCTTTTCAAAGTTTCAGTATATATCATTGGATCTCGAAAGTACTCTTTGATTGGCATTATGAAAATATTTACAATAGAAAAAATGAAAAATAACCATAGTAAGAAAAAGTAGGGGAGTGACTAAGTAATGTCTGGCATATCCACATCATATAACACGGTATTATTAAATCTTAGCTAAAATTTGTTAAATCATATTGCGTTTTTAATGACATAGATGCATGCCAGCTTTTTGTTGTTATGCAACTTTTCCATAACAGATTGTTGCATTTGACAATGCTGATCTTGGAAATTATTTGAAGGAAATCTGAAAACAATTCCTTTTTCTCAAAAGTATGCCACTTTGTCTTCCCCATTTATATGTCACACCAGTAAGCAAAATGGCAAATTGCATTACACCCTTGTTCAGCACTCTCAAGTTTGAAGTATATAGTGACACTGCTACTTCTTTCATTGCTCTGCTATTTCTGTAACAGTTGTTGACAAAGAGTGTTATTTACTTCAGAAGTTAATTTCTATCTTTTATATATATATATATATATATTGTCTTTCTCAAGGACATCAGTTATGGAAATAACCATAGCCAATAAATAACCACTGCTCTTTATGAAATGCTCACTGTATGCTAGAAAATACATGACTGGTATCAAGTGCATATGCGATGTCACAAAAATAACAGTTTCAACTTTTGCATAGAATGAATAATGGCAATTCTCCTCCCAATACACTGTACTCTACCTAGACTCTTTGGTGGTGTGCAATTCATCAGAACTTTTGAGGCACATGGCAGAAGGCAGCATTTCATTTTGATTGCTGGATGAAGTTTCCAATGAAAATTAAAGATTAATGATGTGAGTATGTAAAAGTCAATAAGAAGAAAAGGCCAGGACTCTCAAACATTTGTAAACAGTGTAAAGCTTTGTACCAATCAAATGGCTGCAGACAGGGAAAGCAAATACCAATGCAATAAAAACCGAGCGCTAACCTTTCCTTGTGTCTGGTGCTGAGCTGCTAGCATTTGATGAATGGCTACCTTGTGCCAGTGGGTCACTAGGGAGCGTCTGGGCCTTTCATGTGGTTGGGACAGCTGTGGGCAATCTGTGGATATGGATTACCCTGCTGAGAGACACAGCTACATGTGAAGGCAACACTGCACTTAGGGGGAGTCAAGAAACAGATTAATATCAAGTACCAATTTACAACCTGGATGAAGTCTTTGTGGGACTTTTACCTAAATAGAAATCGGCTCCTTGGCTTTTGATGTCTCCTTGAAATGAGATCGTTTTGTCTCGGAGCTGGTATTTACATGGGGATTATTAGGTTTCCTATCCATCACTTCCGACATCCTCATATGTTGTATGAGATAGGTGCTGCTTTTGCTGCCTCATCTTCTTACAAAGGCTCAGAGAAGCTCAGTAACTTGTCTAAAGTGGCAGAGCTAATAAATGGCTGAGCTGGGACTTGAACCTCGGTCTGTCTGATTCCGAAGCTTTAGCCGTCATGCAATGGAAGGTGAACTGTAGCATTTGGTGAATGTAAAACTTCCTGCTTGCTTATATTAAAGGCTGTTGCTATTTTTTAAATTAGGGGAGACGCAGGGGGAAGGGTAGAGTGTGTCTCAATTCTGACATTCAAAAAGGGACACGTAGTAACCTCCATTCCTCTTGCTGTTTTGGCATAATATCCCTAGTTGTAGCAGGAACCAGTAGAATGGGTTTCCCTTCATTGTTTTTCAGAAGGAAATGCCTGTTGAACTTTGACAACAGTGTTAACAATTGCCAGAGACCCTCAATTTATTATTTGTCTCTCCGGAGTCCTACGGAAATTTCCTTTGAAAACTTTCTCCTCATCAATATTAATAATCACATGATGTCGTGCATACTTTGTGTTGGTCAAAATGCCTTTGTGTATGTGACCTCATTCCATCTTTAATTTTTTATTGGAATCTTTCTACATGTTAAGCACTGTGTTAGATGCAGGAGATGTCAAAAGATGTATAGCACAACTCCTCCCTCAAGAGTTGAGTCTGAACTCTAACCTGATGTCATGAAGTAGACCAGATACCTTCCCCATTTTATACACTATTATTTTCCACAGCATAACCTTCTGTGCTCACCTTCTACAACTTCCTTGTCATGTGTTTTACTCTATCAGCGTTATTTTTTTCAGGTTTGTTTGCTTGTTGTTGTTGTTTGTTTTTAAACAGATGGAGTCTTGCTTTGTTGCCCAGGCTATTGTGCAGGAGTGCAATGATAGCCCACTGCAGCCTCCAACTCCTGGGCTCAAGCAATCATCCTGAGTAACTGGGACTACAGGTGCATGCCATCATACTCAGGTAATTTAAAAACTATCTTTTGTAGAAATGAGGTCTTGCTATATTGTCCCAGCTGGTCTCAAACTCCTGGTCTCAAGTGATCTTCCAATATTCTTGTATTTACTCCTCCTTAAGCATTAATGAGCAACTAAACATCCTCACATTCATCTCTAAGGTTTTCCTCATGCTTCATCTCTTCTCGACCTGTTTCTCTGATGCTTTTCTGTATGTCCAAACTGGACCCATCCATAAACCAAGGTAGAGTCTCCTCTCCTCCTTGACAGCTATTTAGGAATGAGGCAACCTCTCCCTTCTTTCAATTTTCACTTCAGTTACTGCCACCATGTTATATTTGGTACTTGGAATATAGTGCACTTTGATATAAACACATTTTTCTTCTCTATGTAATTGGTGTCATGATGTATCTATAAATACAGAAAGATCATCGATAGGTATTCTAAATAAATAAAAGTATTGTGCAACATGCATGATATTTGCCAAAAAGAATACTAGGAATAATGCAGAGCTTATTAATTGGAGACCAATGCCAGATTTAACACCAAAATACGTATTGTTGAGCCAGTAAAATATTGGCATACACATTGGTTTTTCAAAAGTTTTAA
Source organism: Piliocolobus tephrosceles (assembly GCF_002776525.5). NCBI lineage: Eukaryota > Metazoa > Chordata > Mammalia > Primates > Cercopithecidae > Piliocolobus > Piliocolobus tephrosceles. Next base: position 62,306,527 of record NC_045450.1, on the reverse strand, counting down.
CTGATTGTCAATATCTAAGTACTGGGAGATCTGACATAACATTCTAAATTTCTGGCTTCACTTGAAAAATCAGAGGCAACACTTGGCTTACTTTTTGCATGGTGACTGTCAGCTGAGGCCAAGAAGCAACTGCCATTGCCTCCTCAATGTCTGGGTGGATGAGAGTCAGTTTCCCATTTATCACCATTCTCGTTCTAATTATTTCTTACAATAGTCTTAAAAAGAAAGTGAAGGCTGGGCATGGTGGCTCACACCTGTAGTCCCAGCACTTTGGGAGGCTGAGGTGGGCAGGTCACTTGAGGCCAGGAGTTTGAGACCAGCCTGGCCAACATGGTGAAACCCCATCTCTACTAAACATGAAAACTAGCCACGTGTGGGGGTGCATGCCTATAATCCCAGCTACTCAGGAGGCTGAGGCAGAAGAATCACTTGAACCCAGGAGATGGAGGTTGCAGTGAGTCAAAATCACACCACTGCACTCCAGCTTGGGTGACAGAGTGACACCTATCTCCAGAAAATAAATATAAGAAAGTAATGTATTTACTGTTACCTATGGCTCTGTCTAAGGGAACACAAAGTTAGCATGAAAGGGCTGGTTTTCAAGAAAAATGAGAGGAAGCATTATTATTGTTTGGGGGCTGAAGCGGAAAATAGAATTGTGAGTTAATATGCAGTGTGTTTAATAAGAAGACAGAACAAAACAAAACAAAACCTAAGTGGCTATGATGGGATAAACCTGGCCCATTGTAAATTTTGCCATCCTAGCCCTTGCAGACATTTGTGTTTGCTGCTGACCCTTGGATCAGGGCAAGGTCAAGGACCTAAAGGTGGGCTGGGCTGAAGTCCTGGCTCTGGCCTTCACTAGTCCTGGCTCTGGCCTTTACTTTACTAGGGTTAGAGCTAACCACAGTTTTCCTCTCTCTAAAATGGGAATAATGATATCTGCTACATGGTGGTAAATTGAGCTTAAAATGGGATGTATAACAAAGGAACTTTTGTCTGTTTTTTGTAACCCTAGTGCCTACAACAGTGCCGTGTGCATGCTTGGGGCTTAACAGACATATATTGAGTAGATGATAACATCTGTAAAGCACTATGAGCTTTGCTTATAGGAGGCCATTAGTGAATTTGAGCTGTTTTTGAGGAGCTAATCGTACTTGTTGTTAAGGGTAAAGACTATTTGGTCTTTTTTTTCCCCAGCACCTAGGCCTGCCATAGAACAGGTCATTAATATTTATTTGCAGAATGAATAGATAATGTCTGATTGTCCATCATTTGATACTCTTTCTTAAAGAGAGAGGCACTGGGGACATCTGGCTGCTATTTTGGTGTGGCTTTTTTTCCCTCCCTGAGATAAAAGGATTGTCTTGTTGCTCCATGTGGTGTAGGCCTAATATTTTTCTTTCTTTTTACGGTTTGGTATATGGCTAGCGGAGGGTGGTATCTTCTTAAGAACGTTTATTTCACTTTCTGAAGGTGTTTTTCATTTTCCCAGCTGCCCTTCACTTCCCCCTACACGCCGTTCGCACAACTTCCCAGCTGGCAGATGTGAGGTGGATAACCATGTAGCAGTCACGAGCATCTTTAACAATGAAGGGTCACAAGGAGCAGGTTAACACTCAGCGTTGTGGGGTTTGTTATTACACCCAAGCTCCTGTCTGGTTTTACCAGAGAGCCAGTTTTTTTTTTTTTTTCTTGAGACAGAGTCTCTCTCTTTTCACCCAGGCTGGCGTGCAGTGGTGCAATCTCAGCTCACTGCAACCTCCACCTCCTGGATTCAAGCAATTCTCCTGCCTCAGCCTCGTGAGTAGCTGGGATTACAGGCGCCCGCCACCACACCTGGCTAATTTTTGTACTTTTAGTAAAGACAGGGTTTCGCCATGTTGGCCAGGCTGGTCTTGAACTCCTGACCTCAGGTGATCCGCCTGCCTCGACCTCCCAAAATGCTGGGATTACAGGCATGAGCCACCGTGCCCGGCCACCAGAGAGCCAGCCTTGTGCGGTGCAGCCAGGCCAGCCATTATTTTGGAATCTTGGCTATTCTCTGATGTCTTTTCCTACTTGACATTAAGGAGCAGTCTTTTCGAATCAAGGTTTTGTTGACAAGTTTGTAAAAAGGAAAACAAAAATGAGTTAAAAGTCTGCCTCAGCATCACATGCTTAGGACAAAGCCCATATTAACTTACGTAACTTTCTAGACGCTTTGTAGTTACCTTTCCAACTCTCTCAAGTTCATGTGGTGCTTTGACTTTGATCTTCAGAGCTTGGGGCTCAGTGGAGGTTAGCAAAATGGGGCACATTGGGTGCCAGGCATTGTGTTGGAAACTCACGAATGCTGACTTGTTTATTCACAGAAGTTGCCAGCATCATAATGGCCCATGATAACTTATCCAAAACAACTTTGGGTTCTCCTCTGCACCATGGTGCAATTCAGTTTTATTATCTCCCCAGGAAATACACTCCAGACTCTCAGGGATTGTGTGATAGGGTCATTGGAATAACTGATTGCTTAAAGATGAGTAGTTATTGTATTGTTTTAATATATCATCCTCAAAGTAGGTGGTAATTGTGGTAGCGTTTGTACAGTTTGTGTGGTCAGGAATGTTTGTGAAGCATTAATTCAATATTTCGTTTGAATATTGTACTGCACAAGGTCTCCTGGAGACAAAGAAAGACAGTAATGTGAACACATAGTAGGTAATCAATGAATGTTTATTAGCGAACACATTCATTTTCTGACTTGATTGATACATACTTTTAAATCATGTGTTTACTGTAACACTAATGTATGTTGCTTGCGAATCACCTGGCATATATAAAAATAAGTGTTTATTAAATAAACAATGATTCATTGAATACTTACTGTGTTCCAGGATGTTTTCTGGGCGTCAGGGATATAACCATGAACAGCAGACAGAGATGGTTGTGGAGTTGTGGTTGTGGAGTTGTGGAGTTGACATTCTTATGGTGGTGAAACACAGAAGAATTCTAAGGTGTACATTTTTGCTTTTTTTTTTTTTTCCTTTTCTTTGCTTAAGGGCCATAAAACAAAACTAAGAGTTGAGGTAGAGACAACAAGGTAGCCCCATACCCTTCAAGTAACTACTGTGAATATCTTTGCACATTTTCATTTGGTGATTTGCCTATGAATTGTATGCAAGTGAATATATGCAAACATCTGGGTTCTATTTGGTTTCATTTTATTTCAATTAATGACCCGTGTTAGGTTGTCGAACAAGGTGGATGTATGAACGCCAGCTTGTGTTTTCATGCTTTTCTAGATGAGAGGAGGCAAGGTCTCCAGCGAGAGGTACCTCTTCCCCTCTCAACTTACCCTCTTCCTCAAGCCCACTATCCCAGAAAGAAACCTGGCCTGGGCCCAGTGCACCTGGGACAGGCAACCTGGGGCATGGCAGGCTAAGCCCTGACTCCACAAACATGCTCTCCCCACTCTGTCTTGATCTCCAGATTGTGGTCCTGCCATGGCTGTTTTCAGCTGAAACAGCATGAAAAATGAGTTCTTGTGGTGTTTTTAATATAAATAGTAGAGATGCCACAGGAATTCAAGTTCTCAAGGGATGTGCTTTCTTACAGGGCTTAATACGTCCTGGGAAGACCCTTGAGTTCTGCCTCCCCACCGGCTCTGCCCCATCAAAGAAGGAAGGGCTGGCAGTGTCCAAGGGCAGGGAATGTCTGCTAGGTTGACGGCTCCATCTGGTGCTGCCAGCCCAAAGCTAGCTGGGCCACGCAAGCCAAGAAAGTGAGCTCTAGGGTAGCAGTCTGCAGACTTTCTCTGTGAAGGGCCAGATTGTAAATACTTCCGGTTTTGCAAACCATGTGGTCTCTGTTGTAACTACTCAACTCCGCTGTTGTAGCATGGAAGGAGCAATAGATAATGTGCAAATGAATGGGTATGTATGTGCTCCAGTAAAACTGTATTTACATAAGGAGGTGATACATCAGATTTGACCCACGTGCCATAGTGTGCAGACTCCTGCCCCCAAAACTGAATCAAAGCCCCCTGGGATCCTACCCGGGCCCTACCACTTACCTTTTGGAATTGTAGGTGGGTAGTTTCAGCTTCTTCATCTGTTAAATGGGTTTCATAAAAGCACCTACCTGCTAGTTCTCATGAGTCTTAGTGAGATAATACAAGAAGGTTTCCAGATACATCTCCTCTGTGTTGAGTACCTGGACAATCCTGGCTATGTCCCATTTCTGTCTTCCCAGACAGCTCTGGCCTCTAAGAAAGTTTCTCCCTCCAGTCTGAAAAAGCATTTACCCCCCAAAATTTTGACTAATTCTCCTCTTCCAGGATGTAGCTCCTCTTGTGCCCATATGTAAATCTTGTTAAGCCTAACGGCCAATCTATCCCATAAATTTTTCCTGGTTGCAAGTCATATTTCACTCATTTCTGTACCTTTCCCCAATATTTTAACTGCACTTTTGGATTGGTACTCATCCCTTGTTTAATACCACTTCATTTATTCATTTATTCATCCATCAAACATACAGGTCATTGACTATGCATTCTCCATGCTGCTATCAGTGTGTGTCTTAACTAGCACTTTTATAAGACCACAGGTCTTTTGAGGTCAGGGATCCTATTTTATTTCTGCTGGTGCATCAGAGCCTAGCACTGGGATGAGCATAATCTACATGCTCTGTAAAGCTTTTTGTGATGAATGGGAGGGGGATGAATATTCTCTCTCAACCTCCCAGTCCTCACTGTTCTTGGCATAGAGACTTGTATACAGTAGGCATCAAAAACACACATGTTGATTGAGTGTTGCCTTCATACTATTTTACGCAGCCTGTAATGCTGTTTCTTTGCTTGAGGGACTTGGTTGCCAAATATCTTGACCTTTGCCTTTTCCCTGGAGAAAGGGCAGGACTTGTGAATGAGAAGAGGCTCTAAGCCCTGGAACTGCAAGAGTCTGAAAGCACGTGGGTTGGAGGGAGTGGGGTGAGCATAGGGCATGGGTGGTGGGGAGGGGGTTGTGAGTTCCAGCTCGTCCTTAACACCCATCTGGGTGGCCTCTGAAACCAGACAGGGTAATTATCCCTCCAGCCCCTGTGCTCTAAATTATTTACATTTCCCAGGCAAGACACTAAAAGGGGAAGCATAGAAGGACCCTGCCTCCTCCTACTGTCAGACTTGACTGCTCCGTTTCCTCCCTGGCTGATCTAAGATGGTTTATGGAATTCAGAAAAGGGGCACCAGGTTCAGGGTCAGGAAGCCCAGCGTTTGAATCCCAGGTCATGATTTTGAAAGGTTACTTTCTCCAGAGGGGTATCTGTTTCCCCTTGTGTAGTATGGAGGTAATAAAAGTCCCCATCTTATAACGGTTGATGTAAATGAAAACAAAATCAACACAGCAACCAGATAGCACATGTAAAATGCAACTTATGTATAGAGGATCAATGAACGCCAGCCATTTTCCTTTCCTCTGCCTTGGTTTACAAATATTTGAATGCTTCCTTATCTTGCCTCTTGAGGAAATACTTTGGGAGACATTGTAGGAGAAGAACTAAAGGTTGGATGAAACTCTCATCCAGGGTTTCTCAACCTTGGTCACTGCTGATAATTGACCTCGGATAGTTCTTTGTTGGGCAGTGGGGAGGGATTGCCCAGTGCAATGTAGGATGTCTAGCAGTGTTCTTCGCTGTGATCTGTAGATCACCATCGGTAGCGCTCACCTCCTACTCATGATAGCCAAAAACATCTGCAGATATTGCCAGATCTCCTGGGGAGTTGGAGCTGGGGGACATAATTGTCCTCCACTGAGGATTACTACTAGACAAATGACTAAGAAGCTCCTTGCAGGGTTTGGGAGGCAGATAAGTCGGTGATGGGAGTGGCTCCCAGGAGTGATTTCTTTCCTCCTTTGCAAGGGAAGTGCATCCCTTCGTATCCAACTGCTGGAGGGGAACAGGCTGTACTGTGGTCCCAAGGCCTGGAGAAGGCAGAGAAACAAGACTATCAGACTTGAGGTTTGTCATGGTCAACAGGTGCTTTGTGTCAGGGCCACCTGAGGGCACTTGCCACATTAGGTAACCAGGACTCAGACATGACAGCTGTGCAGAACCAGGGTCACTGCCTGCTATAGAAGTATCTCCCTGCATGGGAGGAAGACACCATTCCTGAAACTCAGAGACCCAGGTTGGATGCAGCTTCAACCTCCTGGTTCAAGCAGCCCAGCCCCAGTAGCTGGAACGACAGGCACATGCCACTATGCTTGGCAAATTTTTTGTGTGTTTTGTAGAAATGAGGTTTCACCATGTTCCTCAAGTTGGTCTTGAACTCCTGGACTCAAGCTATCTGCCAGCCTCAGCCTCCCAAAGTGCAGGGATTACAGGCATGAGCCCCACTGTTCCTGGCCAAAATGTTCACTTTTAAGCAGCCTCACAAGAGATTCTGATACCCACAGAAGCTTTAGGATCTCTGCCCTCATTGGAAAAGCCGTAAGCTTTAGATCTAGAACTGAATTTCATGCCCCATCAAACCCAAACCCTTACTAGATTTGTGATCTTTAAAAAGTTTTACTGGGCTGCCTTCCTAAAACAGGTTCAACAATATTTGCCACCCTGGATCATTACAGAGATAAAATACCATTTTCTGAGTACCCAGTAAGTGTCAAGTATGTGGAAAGTACTTTTTATAGGTGATTTCAATGTGCATTCTTATACAATTCCAAAGGAAGAGAATAATTTTACTTTTCATCGCAGGGCTCTGCTGTGTGAGCATTAAGCCCATTCTATAGGTTAAGGAACTGAGACTCATTAAGTCCCTCGTTCAAGGGTAATACAGGCCTATAGCTCCCTGTTCTATGGCTCACCCCTGGCTTTTTTGCTCTGCATTCAGCATTTTCACCTCTGATCTCTCCTCACCAGTAAATTGCCATGCTTGATTTCTACCCCCAACCTGGGCACTTACTCAGTATTAATGTGTAGAATTCTTTTCAAGGGTAATGCCAAGAAAAATCCAATCAAATGTCAACAAGAGGATGTCATCTGAGAAACCAATGCCAGGTGGGAAATGAGTCAGCACAGCACAGTAGGTGGGAAATGAGTCAGCTAGAATCTTTTGCCATCTCTAGAAACAAAGACACTTAGACTGATCTGCAAGTGAAGTGATCTTGGCATGTGTTCTGCACTGGGATGAGGGTGCAGGTCCCTTACAGTAACTCTCTTAATGATCCTCACTTCCACCCCAATTTACTTTTACCTAGCACCAGTGTGAGGCCTTTTGCCACCAACATGAATATCCTTTCAGCTTCCCCTTTTAATGCAGGAAATAACTGCTAGTAAGGGCGAAAGCCAAGACTGGCCCATGTCACACGAATTCCAGAACCTCTTTTTTCCTGGGCCAATTAGCTGAAAGGGAGCTGATCACAATCACTCATTGGGATCTTTCAGGAAGCAGGGGCAGAAATGAATTGATGGAAGTGGGTAGCGCTTTCCTTATATTTTTGGCTTTACTTGAAAACTGTGTTCAGGAAATTGTGGGCATTCATTAATAAGCGCTGCCTTGACCCCTAAGTTCCATGGACTCACTGTGAAAACAGCTGATTGGTGAGATGGAAGGATGACCTGAGTAATACAGGACACCATGACGTGAATCATAGAGGCCCAAGCTCTTGCACGTTGCACAGTGGTGGTTCCTCCAATGCTGGGACTGCTTCAGCCTCTCTACCTCATAATGGGCAGGTGGGGGCGTTACACCTGGGAACCATGACTAGAAGTGGCTGTGTGGTGGTTATATGCAGGAAACTCTATCAACCTATTTCACAGGTGAGGAAATTCAGCCTTAGAAAGTCTGGAAATGTGTGCGAGATTACACAGTTGAGATTCATACCTCGAGTCATCTGATCTTTAAAGCAGTATTCTTTCCTTTTTATCATCGATCATTGAATGCGGTCCTAGGAGCTTCCCCTCTCCCACCGCCTCCGTGTAGAATTTCCTTTCTGCTCTGTTTTGTCAATACATCCAACATTTGGAAAATCAGTTGTATGTTGCCTGTGTGTTTCCCTGAAAGGTGGCTTTATGTCTTAGGTCTCAGAAGCTTGGAGGGTGCTTGATGTTTCAGAGTGGCAGAGACTAGACATTTTTACAGGGTTTTCTACTGACCAAGTCAGCTACTGCTGGACTGAGAACAACTCAATATGGCCTTATTACTTGGCTTAGCTTAGAGTAAAATTCTTGTAGATGGTTAATGTGCTTTTAAATAACGCTAATGTTTACTCTTATTTCTTAGGGCCAGAAAAATAGACAAGATGAAGCCTCTAATCTAAGGATTAGGACCAAGAAAATGCATTGAGTAGTGCCAGGCATGGTGGGTTACGCCTGTAATCCCAGCTCTTTGGGAGGCCTAGGCAGGAGGATTGCCTGAGTAGGTGACGGTGAGCTATGATGGCGCCACTGCACTCCAGCCTGTGAAACAGGGTGAGACTCTCTTAGGAAGAAAGAAGAAAAGGTTTGACTTTTTTAGTAACCAAATAAGTTGCATTGTTTCCTTCTAAATTGCTGTTTGTTCTTCTTGGAAACACATTATTACTTGTGCAGACTCCCAGGTACTATAAATGGTAGCAAATAAAATTATTGCCATTTAATAGACTCTAGGAATAACATGGGTGTCAGAGGTGTGCTGTTTTAACCACTGTCCACAAGGTGGCAACCTCTCCAAGGAAACTGAGACCAAAATCTAGTTTTTAAGCAACTATTATTATTTAAATGCTTATTGGGCAATTCCAGGACACTTAGCACTGTACTGAATACTTACTTACAAGATTTAGCTTCTGCCTTCGAGGAGCTTAGCAAATGTCTGGTTCCAACAGTCTCTTGAATTAGACCATTTCTCAGCCTCCTGTTTCCATCAGTCACTGTAAATCCTGGGTCTGTGTCTTTAAAAGACAGTAGGATGTAGAACAGAGAGAAGATAAAATTTCATTGACTCCTACTGTGTGTCGGGTACTGAATAGGCACTTTGCATGTGGGGTCCTCACTAGGAGCTGTGAGGGGCGTGATGACTGTCCCATATTACAGAACGGAAGTTAGATAAACATTTTAATATTGGAACTCTAACACCACAGAACTAGTCAATGGCAGAGGCAAATTACAAAACCATAGTTATCTGCCCCTACAGTCTTTCCATTGGTCACTATGTCTCACTGCAGGAAACTTGTGGAATACATTATTCCCAAGAAGTGGTCCAAAAGAAGAAATAGCCACAAAATCCTTTAGATATTTGCATTGACGTCATATCCCTAAGGAATGCTTATAAAGGAAGACTGATATTTTGAGCTATTCCTTGACTCTTTAAGAATGAAGCCAATGGGGCCAGCCTGTTTTCCTGCAAACTTTACTTTGAGAGAGGAATCATTGGATAACTCTCTGGTGCTTCAGCAGTAGATACACATGTAAGTGTGTGTGTATGTGTGTATATATATATTATATATATGCTGTAGTAAATAGATATGTGGTATATAATAGACCACATATTCTATTTAGAAATCATTCCCATTGGACTGTGAGCTCACTAAGAGTGGGATCTTGAATGTGTTTAAGATGCTTTACAGTCTGTTTGAGGCCTTTATGTTCCAATGGTAATTCTTTGAATTGTTTCGTATGCAAATATATCTACTGCATTAGTCAGGGTTCTCCAAGAAATAGAACCAATAGGATATCTCTAGCTATATAGGAAGAGATCTATGATGAGGGGAAAGCTCATGCGATTTTGAGGCTGAAAAGTCCCAGGATGTGCCATCTACAAGCTGGAGACCAAAGAAAGCTGGTGATGTAGTTCCAGTCCAAGCTCAGAAGGCTCGAGAACAAGAAGAGCTAATGGCATATGTCCCGGTTCAAGTCTGAAGGTCAAGAACCAGGAGTGCCAGTATCTGAGGGCAGGAAAATTTGGGTGTCAGCGTCAAGCACAGAGAGCAAATTCACCTTTCCTCTGCATTTTTGTTCCATTTAGGCCCTTAAAGGATTGGATGTTGGCCACCTCCATTGGTAAAGGCAGCTTTTTTTTTTTTTTTTCCCCCAGATAGGGTCTTGCTCTGTCGCTCAGCTGGAGTGCAGCGGTGCAATCATAGCTCACTGCAGCCTTGATTTCCTGGGCTCAAGTGATCCTCCCGCCTCAGCCTCCTGAGTAGCTGGAACTACAGGCATGTACCACCACACTTAGCTAAGTTTTTAAATTTTTTTTTTAGAGATGTGTCTTGCTATGTTGCCTAAACTCCTGGGTTTAAGTGATCCTCTCACCTTAGCTTCTCCAACAGCTGAGATTACAGACCTGAACCACTGCACCAGGTGAAAGCAGCTGTTTTTAATTCAATCTACAGATTTAGAGGCCAATTTTCTAGAAACGCCCTCATAAACCATCACACATAATGTATTGCTAGCTATGTGGGCATCCCCTAATCCAATCAAACTGACTTAAAATTAGCTATCCTGGCTGGGCATGATGGCTGTAATCTCAACATTTTAGGAGGCCATGATGGAAGGACTGCTTGAGCCCAGGAGTTTAAGACCAGCCTGGGCAAAAAAGTAAGACCCCATGTCTTAACAGCAGCAACAAATTAGCCAGGCATGGTAGTTCCAGTTACTCAGGAGGCTGAAGTAGGAGGATTGTTTGAGCCCAGGAGATTGAGGCTGCAGTGAGCCATGGTCACAGCACTGCACTCCAGCCTGTCCTGTCTGGGTGACAGGAGACAGGATTAGATATTGGCATATATATATATGTGTGTGTGTATGTGTGTGTGTGTGCATACACCTATATATGTTCAATGTAGATATTGGTGCATACATACACACACGCACACACACACACACACCATCCCATCTACCCTTTCTTGCTTTCACATTTGAAAATGCTGCTGTAGCAGTGAATGAAACATTGGAGTTAATGAAACTGAGATGACCCCAGGAACAGACCTTGGAATGAGGATACAGTTAGAAGAAGAGACTCCCAGGGAAGAGCAGGAAGTAGGGAGGCAGGGCAGGACGGGGAAGATGCCAAGGGGAGATAGTGAGTTTGGGCAAAGTCCTCCAGGGGGGTCTTCAACCTAATCCCATCAGAAGACTTAGTAGGGCAAAGCTACACCTTAGAATCTAGGGCAAGGGAGATGGGAGTTCTTCCTACTGCACCTTGCAGTCATTTGTTAAGAGCCAGGAGGAGGGGAGGGACATAGGGACATACATTCCAAGGAACTTGTGGCTTCCCAGGCTTGTGAGCAAAGTCGGCTTCATTTGCCCGCGAGGAGAATCTGGTAAGAGCTCCTGTTGCTGGCTGTTTTAAGTAAAAGCACACAGAAGCCAGGGCTGTACACATGCAGCACAGAGATACTCCGGAGGGTCTGGCTGGGATATCAACACTGTGCCTCACACCTAGTAGGTTCTTGGAATTGAAACTTTTATGTTGATGGTTTTAAGTCATTACTAACGCCTGTGACTTGTAGTATTTTGCAGCTAGACTTCAGCTATTAGAACAACTAAGCAAGTCACTCAGTCATACCTGAAATAATGAATTCTAACCCATTTCTTTTCTGACCTGCAGTGATTTGCTAAAGATTCAAAATCCCGGGAGGGACTGTTGAATTTGCTGAAGTTAGCATGCTTTCTCCCTATCTGGCTTCAGCTGCCCAACTACGATTGGAGTTATCAGGATTTGCCATCAGACAATGCCTGCCCCTGTGCAAGAGCCATCAAGCCCCAAAGGAAGGAGGATGGATGGTGAGCTGCCAGTAATGACAAACTCCCACTACAGTTCATAGATACAAAGCAAACGAGACCCTTTGGCCCACTTTGAGCCAAGTCCAGACCTCACTGTGAGGTGGTGCATGAGCTGGGGAGTTTGATCTGAGACACTAGTTGGATGTCAACTTTCCAAATCACTAGTGGCCTCTAGGATTACAAGCTTCCATCTCTACCTTTCAGAAACCCCTTTGGGTCTTTCGATGTTGTCCAGGTTGAAGTTTGGCAGCACATTTCTGGGGAGCCAGACCAGAATCGTAGTGTTGAAAAGCATACATTTCCACAGGGTTCAGAAAAGGATAGGTAAGATCATGGAGGGGGAGTATAATTTAAATAAATTTAAATAAATTTCCAGGGTGAAAACTTCCCAAGGCAGCTGCTGGCCATGTTGGGATCCCAAAACACCTGGGAAGAGCAGACCTTAGTATATTTACATGGCAAGCAGAGGCAGCTCTTCCAGTTTCCCAATCAGCTCTGCATTCCCTGTAGGAAGCACTCACATTCCCTGGGATACCACAGAGGCATTGATGCCACTTGAGGAGGGATGATTACATCCCTTTGTTCTCATTTTGGCGTCTCCCTCAGCTCAAGGCTTATACTTGTCTTAAATTGTTTAAAGCTACAAGGACTTCCCATTGTGTGATGATAGCTCTGCACATGTGCAGACAGTTGGGGAAGAATTGTGTGCTGGAACATCCTGGGCCTTTTTTCTGAGCCTGTCTCGGACTGGCCACTCAGCAGCTCTCACTAGGCTGTCTTAAAACATGCTGACTGCCCCCAGTTTATAAGCTGATGCTGTGGTAGCCGAGGAGGCAGCTGTAAACTTCATGGAATGATTAGAGAATCAAACGTGGTATGTAAACTTGAGGTCTCTGACATTTTTTTCCTCATTTGGGAAAGAGATAGCCAAGATTCTAGTAAATCTTGGGATTTTGAAGAGTCTTTAAAGGAGGCAGTACTAAATAGAGGTTAAGGGAATTAACAGAGGGCTTGAAGCACTCAGGGAACATTCATGGTGGAAAGCCATTCACTCCTAGACCTGTAGGACCCTCGAGGGCTGCAGCCACAATAGGGAGGATGCTTACGAATACCCTCGAAAGGCTTCTCGGAAGAAATGATGCTGCAACTGAAATGTGTAGCTTCATGGGAGTGAACTGGGCACAGAGGAGACAGTGAACCTAAGGGAGAGTGATGTTGCAATGGCTGAGAGCTTAGAGTGTGCAGCGTTTGGTGGCAGAGCACAGACTTAGAGCTCAGGGAGAGTTGATGCTGGAGAGTAAGAAAGGAGTAGCCCTGTTACAATGGAACAGGAGTTTTGTTTTCCTCCCATGGCAGTGAGACACCATTGAAGGGTTTTAAGCGAGAGAGTAATAACGTTCCTTTGCAGATCTCAGATGTTGTTGACCTCCAATGGCGGGAGCCACTGTGCTGACCACTACTTGAGGGTCTGCCTTGAGGGTTGTTTTCTTGTCACTGGCAGCAGCTAACTGGCTCTTCAAGCAAGGGTGCTCTTGACTCCCATATGCTCCAATGGGGTGACCTTTCCTCCCCAGCCATCTTCTCCTTGGGCAGATCCATTGCCCATGATGCTCATAGCCTCACCACTGTTAGCACATCCCAAGAGGATGCTTCTGGCCCATCTAGGTAACTCTTTTTTCTCCTGTAGGAGAGCCTGCTCCTCCGGGCTCCGGAGAGCTGTGTGTCCCGCGTGACCTTCTTCATTCATGAAGTCTTATTTCAGGCTGGGTATCACTCCTGCAGAAATATCTAATTATTCCACAGTGGAATGTCTGTGCTTACTACAGGAGCTGTGTAAAGCATTTATATAAATCATTTTACTCAGTTCTTACAATGACACTATCTTGAGTCGACTACTGTACTCCTTTTCCAGTTGAACATGCTGGGAAAGTTTAAATAAACTTCTTAAGTGCAAGGGCCTAGAGCTACTACATGGCAGAGCAGGATTCAAACCCAGTTCCAAATCCTAAGCTCTTGAGCAGCCGGCTGGATCATCTCATCCAGAGATTGATGCCAAGGCTCAAGCTTCCTTACATCACGCACAATTAGCACCCTCAGGGCCATTCCTAACTCCACAGTGGTCAAATGCTTCAGCCTTCCTGTGGCCAGAGCTCCGGGTTTGGAGTACCATGAGGATAGCACCGTGAACAATCACCTCCAGCTCTCTGGGGTCACAACTGTCATTTCCTTTCAAAGAATTGGAAGTTTGAGTCCTAGAAACAATGGGACCTCCAGCCTGGAACTATTCACCTACATTCAAGGTGATAATCTGTCAGGGTCAAGAGCAAGAAGAAAAGGGAAAATGAGAGGAATTAGCAAATTGATGTTTTAGGTCCAACTGGAGGCAAGCCATCCTTTGTGAATTATTAAGTTTACATCACTTAGATCACTTTACAGGCAAGCATCTCGGTATTAGAAATTGCCAGTGTTTATTTGCACAGATGCAGTGGAGAAAAATATATTTCTACAGGGTCATGTTAGCCCAGCTGATGAACTGATAAGGGAAGCCACACCGTCTGCTCACAGCCAAGCCTCTGAGTACATTTGGGATCACCGTTAACCACATTTATGACAATATACGAGGAAATGGAACATTTTGGTTTTTCCCCCATTCAAGCTCTGTATATATGTCTTAAACCAAGCATGGGCCCTCTTTTCTGGACCGGCTGTTCCATGTATGTCTCCATACCTTCAGTCTATATTTACTTCCCAGAAGACTTGCCAATTTGAGTTGTTTACATCTCTGGAGACACTGGGCTTACATCATGCTGTACGATATCCCATCTGATGAGGCATGTTTGCGAGGCGTCCTTCGCAAACGAGCAAAGAGGAAGTATTAGCAAATGTGTAACTAAGATGCTGAGAAGCAATTAGCCCAAATGTGAATTTCATCAGAAATAGATTTCAGAGCCATTATTTACACATTCTTTGAGAACAATCCAGTCCCTAAGGAACCCATGCAGCCCCTCTTGTGTTTAAACTTCAGTGTCTGTATCTGTGTGGGATGGGCAAGGTAGTGATGAGTTAGGTCCTGGATAGTACCATGGAATGCTTCTCACTGAATTTGGCCAAGAATGAATTATGTTGCATGGGGGCCCTGGGTGTTCTCATCCTGACCTCTTCTTCCTGGGTGTGTGACCTTGGCCAATTTTCTGTCCTCTCTGAGCCTCCCTTAGTATATAAAATGACAATAATCTCCTGAATCAGCACTATTTGACCACTACAAACATGACAGATGCCACCTATTGTGCCTGGACTTGATGCGAAAATGTGGTCCATGCACTTAGGGAACACGCTGTCAATTGCAGGTACCACTAGGTATTGTCAACCAGTGAGCAAGATAATGAAGAGATAGTTTGAATATAGTTTGAATATAACTTCATGAACAGGGTGCACAGGAAGGAAAGGAAAGCCGGCCCATGACCCTGAGGGATAAAGGAAGAATCAAGTGATAAACATAGAAATCATAGGTAAGAACATTATAACATTTCTCGACATCTAAATGTTTAAGTTTGGACTATTCCTGTTTTTAAGGACATACTGGTCACGATAGACTATGTTATGGTGCAATAACGAGTGTCACCCAATTCGGTGGCTTTACATAATAAAACCTTGATTTTGTTTTTTTCCCTGATTCTAAATGTCCAGTTGGTTGGCAAGATTATTGGTGATGGGGCAGGGGTCTCTGTCCATTGCAGTCACTTAGAAAGCCAGCATTTGATGAAGGCTCCATATCAGCATAGGCGTCTATGATGTTCATGGCAGGTGATAAAGCTGTGCACCGGCTCTTATAGCTTCTATCTGGAGGGCACATTATCACTTCCAATCACGTTTCATTGGCCAAAACAATTTGCATGCCTAACTTCAAAAAGGTCAGAGTGGGGTGATCCCATCACATGCCTGAAAAGTGGAAAAAGACGAAACATTTGTGTACAGCTGCAATGTCATGGGATTCTTCTCTCTTTTCTCTCCTTTCTTTCTTTCTTTCTTTCTTTCTTTCTTTCTTTCTTTCTTTCTCTCTCTTTCTCTCTTTCTTTCTTCTTTCTTCTTCTTTTTTCTCTTTCTTTCTTTCTCTTTCTCTTTCTCTCTTTCTCTCTCTCTCTTTCTCCTTCCTTCCTTCCTTTCTTTCCTTTCTTTCTTTCTTTCTTTCTTTCTTTCTTTCTTTCTTTCTTTCTT